>NC_073693.1:63767054-64103240 GCF_029784155.1 Uranotaenia lowii | reverse complement strand
AAGAGGGAGGGGTCTCAAATAATCATTGAAATATTTTTAGTATTCAAATACCTTCCCGTGCCAAATTTGGTCCCAATATCTTGATTAGTTTTCGAGTTATTTGAAAAATTGTAAAGTAGCCCCACTCCCCGCTTCCTATCGCCCCACTGAGAGGAGGGAGGGGTACCTAATATTCAAAAAAATATTCCATGTACCCAAATACCACCCCATGCCAATTTTGATACCATTTGCTTGATGGGTGCTCGAGTTATGCAAAAAAATGTCTTTTATTTGGGAGGGCCCTCCCCTCATTCATGAGAGAGGGAGGGGTCCCAAACCATAATAGGAACCTTCCCCTGCCTCCAACACCCCCACCTGGCAAGTTTCACGCAAATCGGTTCAGTAGTTTCCGAGTCTATAGGGAACAGACAGACAGACAGACAGACAGACAGACAGACAGACAGAAATTCATTTTTATATATATAGATAGAAGCATTTTATTTTTTAGATGAGAAATTTGAAAATTGAAAATATGATTCAATAATTTAGAAAGAAAATTATTGAATCATATTATCTATAAATAAAACAAAATAAATTCCAATTGGAAAGTTTTTCTTTCAATATTCAGTGATTTTATAATTACATCATTTTTATTTTACACGATGCAAAATTTTACATCATTTTTAATTTTACATGTTGCCAGATTTTACTGGCGTGCAATTTCCAACTAGCACTGAAAATTCCGTCATATATGATGCTTCTTTTTATTTACACCACATGTGATGCGATTTTACAAATGTTTTTCGTAGTGTGTAGTATTGGTCAAGTGATAGTGGTACTCGATTCACAGCAAACCAACTATATACAAACGATCCAAGTAATTGACCTAAATTCAGCTTAAAAAATGTAAAAAGTTCTTAAATCAAAATTACATTTTTTTTTTCAATTTTAGCCATTGCAGCAGTTACAATAAGACCACGCGGGAATAAGGGCACAACAAGAGAATCTTGTCCCTCAAGCAACTAGAGAAAGGTGGCCAATAGTTGCCCGTTCATCTTCCAGCAAAAAAGAAGGATGCGAATTGGATGCTCCCAAGAGCAAGGAATATGCCCAGAAGGCTCGCTGCAATCATTTGTCGTACATCAAGTGTTTAATTAAAAAAAATGCAAACAGAATTTTGAACAACAGTTTTATTTTACAAAAGGGAATAGTTTGAATTTTATCACCTGTAAGATATCGTACCTATAAACCTGCACAATAATACCCAATAATTCAGAAATTTTCATACTTAATCTTAACAATTTAATATAAAATTATATACATACTAAAACTTCCATATTCATATTATTATCAACAAGTCAATGATCAACTAAAGTGAATTTGATTTCTCTTTTAAAACGGTCAATTCAAAATACAAAAAATCAATAAAAATGGATAAAACAAATGCACTTGGCATCGCTGGTTGCTTTCGATTTTATATCTTCTTTTTCTATCACACTGGTGGACGGCCAACATTCTTGGTCTATATTTCACGATAGAAAAATTCCCATCTGTGCTACAGCTGTCAAAATTCCTACCACTTTTTCCCAACACCATTGGACTTGCTCTAAATAATGTTCTGATCCGGCAGTTATTGGTTTGAATCTACGAAAAATCCATTGATTTTCTTACTGTGTGTACTCAATATTTTCTTCCAACGAAATATATTATCCATACCTGTTTGACGTCTTTATCTCGCACAGCTATGTAAGCTTAACACATTAACACATTCATTCGCACACACACATTATGTTAGCATACGTCAGAAAAGTTTGATACATTCGCTAAATTCTAGAAACGGTGTTGTGTAATACTGACTGAGTGGTGAAAATATCAGTTTGAATTTTAAAAGAACCTCAAATCCGGAAGCAGCATGGTTAGTGCATCCAAAAAATGGAAAATTGACGCGGAACACCGTGTTTTCAATGACGAATGGCAGGAGAAGTATTTTTTCACACTTCTTAAAGAAAAGTCGATTTGTTTGATTTGTTCTGAAAGTGTTTCTGTGCTGAAAGAATAAAATCTTAAGCGACATTATGAAACGAAGCATTCGGCTAAATATGACGTTTTTACAGGATCAAAGAGAAAGCAGAAGATGGATGAGCTCAAAATGTAATTAATATATATTCAATTGATTTTCAGCATTGACTAAAATTGTCTTTTCTACAGTGGATTGATAAAACAACAAACACTCTTCACCCGAGGAAACACGGAGTCCGAAAACGCAGTGCGTGCCAGTTTCGCCGTGAGTGAAATATTGGCCAAGAAAATGAAACCATTCCAAGATGGTGAGCTTATCAAGGAATGCATGTCTGCTGTAGTGAGCATCGTGTGTCCCAAGGAAAAAGCTGCCTTCAATAACATAAGTCTGTCCAGGAACGCGGTTACTCGGAGAGTAAAAATTCTTGGGGATCACCTGAAAACGACACTGCGTGAACGGATTTCCATCTTCAAGTTTTACTCTCTGGCTATGGATGAGAGCACCGATGTTAAAAATACGGCTCAGCTCGCTTTTTTTATCAGAGAAATGAGACTTGATGGAAGCTGTCGTGAACTGCATGAAGGATCTTGGGTTCTCTTTTGCTAATATGAGTGGTCATACATCTGACGGAGCTCCATCGATGGTTGGGAAAAACACTGGAGTTGTAGCACTCCTTCGAAAGGAAAAACAGCTGCAAGGATATGGAGATATAATCTCAGCACACTGCATTACTACACCAAGAGAACCTTTGTGCTAAGACGCTCAATATTCCGGATGCTATGGCTTTCGTCGTTAAGACAATCAATTTCATCAAGGGCAGAGGTCTTAACCATTGCCAGTTCCAACATATGTTGACCGAAATGTAAGCTGAATACGGTGATTTGCTGTATTATTGCGAGTTTCGTTGGTTGAGTCGTGGGGCTATCCTGGAGCGGTTTTATTCGCTTCGGAAGGAAATTGTCTTGTTCTTGCAGGACAAAGGGAAATCGACTGCTAAAATCAACGATCCTGAGTGGCTTTTTTGGTGGATATTACATCTCAACGACTTGAACACTAAATTGCAAGGTAAGGATCAGCACGTTGGAATACTTTTTTCCCACATCAAAGCTTTTGAGACCAAATTGAAGCTCTGGTGTTGCCAAATTATTGCTGGTAATTTGGTGCACTTTCCTTTTTTTTGCTGAAAATAACCCGTATGAAACGAAAAGATATTCTGCAAAAACCGAAGCCCTTCAACAAAAATTTGCAAGGCGCTTCGGTGATTTCCGTGAATACAGTACGGAAATTACAATTTTCTCAACGCCATTTACCATTGATGTGAACAATATTCCCGAAAAATTCCAATTGGAGATAATCGATCTTCAATGTAACGTTCCTCTCGTCAATTTCTACCGCGACCAAGTGAATGAAGAAAACTATCCTACTCTCCGCCAGCATGTGATGAAGATGCTTTCCCTGTTTGGAAGTTGTACATTTCTTTGTGAGCAGCTCTTTTCAAGGATGAAAGCAGTTAAAAGCAACTCCCGTTCATCTTTGACAGACGATAACTTGGAATCATGTTTGCAGGTCTCGGTATCAACTTGTGGGATTAATATGCAACGAGTGTTGGAGAGTAACGGCTTGCAACTTTATTCGGGTGCAACCTAATAAAACAATTTCTTCGGGGACCCTCATTAAATTCTTAAAATCTTTAATTTGGCATCATTACTTTTTTATGGACGCACAGAAGTGTTGTTGGTGAATAACGTCTGAGTAACATTACCAGTCTGAGTTAACATTAGATTACCAGGTTTCCAAAACAATATATTTTGTAAAAATCGGTTGAGAAACAAGAGAGATTTATTGGTTTTATCTAGTTAGGTGTGTAAAATTGACACTCCAGGAACTGATACGGGTAAAAATTTCAGGGATGGATGAGGGTTAATTCCTTTGTTTTTATGTTTTATTTCTGATTCTATACCTTTCCATAGGATAATAGTTTTTTTGATGATTTATTGGACTATTTTTGGTGTCATTCAGAGCATCATTAATCACTTTCTCCAGAGCCCACCAAAATAAGCATAGCCTAATCAAACATTTCATAAGTCACATCATCAATCACCTCTGTCTGGATGGTAAAAGTGCCAGCTTCAATTACCTTGGTACTAAAAGACGCAGTCCTCTACCTCTAATACCCATAGCTTTATGTAAAAACTCGTGAGAAAAGAAGCCAGTAGAGAAGTAGGGTAGCCTCACCGCAACGACAATGCTTCTATGGTGGCATAATTTCCATATAACATAAGCCACCACAAGCTGCCTGCCAGTAACCTGCCGTTTAACTTAATTATATCGTACGCGCACTTTAACCAAGCGTAGGTACTTACTCCTATATCTTCCAGTATTGTAGCCAAGCGTTTGTAGATATTTGTTCTCGACTTTCGATGGGGAGCTTTTGCCGCAGTCTTGTGCTGATTCTGCCTCCGCTACTAAGCATTGGAAGTTTAGAGGGTTGGAGGCACTCTTCCAGCTTCGGTATGCTCGAATGGGCATTATTCCAGCACTCACCCGACTAAGCTGTATTCTCATAATCGTGTTTGCGAAAAGATAGAGCAACGAAAAAAATTCGTTACACCTTTTTCTGTCATTGTTGTCTACCTAATTCCCGCTCTGTTGTGCGGGAGATGTCAAAATCAACGAACCGAGCTTTGGCCGTCGTACGTAGTCGTTGTCGGTTTTCGCAATTGGGAGAGGTTGCCGCCCCATTACATCAATGCATCGCGGTGACTTATGCTACGCCAATATAAGGTCACACTTGATTATGTAATCGCCATAGATGATCGTTGTGATCGTTGGAAACCCGGGGGAGCCAACTTACAAGGTTCGGTCGAAATCGATCGAAAACAAAACAAAACAAAACTGTAGCTTCGAGTCACAGCGATTAGAAAAAGGCTAGGCAAGGCTAAAGGGTGACGTTTGTGGGGGCGAATGCAATGCATTTGCAATTGTTTCGGGGTCTGATCGCGTGCCATGTTTACAATAAATCAATCGTTTAACCTCCTCTATGGAATAGTTTCTGTTGAAAGGGAAAACGTTTTTTTTTGTTATTGAAGCTTTTAAGGTATGTAATAAAATAAATGAGTTAGTGAACCTAAACATATGGTGACCTTCCAGAGGGAGTGAAGAAAGTTTACTGGAATTCATCAGAAGAACAGGAGAGTAAGAATAAATAATTTTTTTACAACATTTATTGTGGCGTTTAAATAGCTGTGGGAAGATGAGGATTGCACCAAGATTTCATAACAACAATGTAAATAAAAATAAACAACATTTATGTGTTTTCCCAATTTGGTTTGAATGTTATTTATAACTATGATTTTTAAAACGAAAAAATCCACTTTTTTATGTATAAAAACACTCATAAAGCGTTTTTGTTTTTCATCTGGTAGCCAACCAGTTGTGCACTAACTGCTGTCATCTTCTTAAAAAAAACGCTTCGACAGCACTTAGTGCACAACTGGTGCTCCACCAGGGTGAATACTCTTTTAGTATATGATTGACTTGTTTTTTTCGTTATCAGCAAGGGACAGTAATCAAAAGATCGCTTCAACTATGGAGTGACATTCAGAAAGGTTGGTGACCAATCAACATTTGTTATGACATACTCAAATTTAACGTTCAGGAATTCATTACTCTAGGGCCAATAATGATGGTTCATGTTCTAGGGTCCAGTACAATAAACCGACTTGATGGTTGATTGAATTATCTGAATTTATTAGCCTATAGCCAACTTCTCAACCCAATCTGCTCTACTTCATACACTTGATATAAACGCATGGGCTACATTTACGAGAAATCTTACGAAATGAACCCGATACATGACTGTCATGACATCTAAGTCTCTTGTGGTCTCTTTCAAAACGCATCATCGGACAGGAATCTCGATGGCAATCGAATGTTTCGTGAACTAGATACGTTTACGATTGGGTTTGAATTAATTTCGCGATTTGTCGCCTTTTGAACACATCTGGGCCATCTATTGGCACACAATTGACGATTTTTTATAGGAGGAATCGATTATAAATTATTGGTTGTACCTTTGAGGTTTCTCCTTTTCCAATGTTATATGTGTGATTCGGATTGATTTATCGTTGTGAGGTACAGCTCAAGTATTTTTTTTTTTTCATTTTTCTCAGGGATGTTTAACCAAGTAGGTTAATTCATCACAACATCTCAAGTATTATCGACACTCGTAATTGTTTTATGCTTACAATAACTACACCCATAAAAGAGGTTGCAAAAATCCAATGTCAATTTAGCATCAAATCTCTGTACCTAAAATGCGCTGAAAAGTGTGCTGTACCAAAGATGATATTTTAACCAGTACACCAACTGAATGTTAGCAAACGAAATAGCCACTGCCGATTACCAAAAAACGCACTTCATTGGCCGTCTGCCGTTTGGCTGGTGTTTTATTATCCTCCGTTGTCTTTGATAGGAATGGGATGAGAATGGAGTGTAAATGGGGTAGGAATGAGAAACTAGAAACTGTCTTCTATTTTCTTCCGGTTTACATATACACGCAAAGCTAATCTTGACTGGATTTTTTTTCCGTCGGTTGGAAAAAAGTATAGGTATGTTTTTTTCTGCTACCAGTTCACATACACACACAGTGCTCGGAACATCATTCGACAAAATCCTTGCTGGCTGATTGTTTCCATCCTGCTTTGTCTTATGATTGCGTATGGGATATGTTTAATTTGGTTTCTTTCAGACATATGCAATGCGGTTGCGCTGGAAGGACAATGCTAGTTATAAGAAAGCTTGTTAATGCCGGTGAGGCATGGAATCTTATACCGATAATTCTACCTCCGAGGATGTTCATTATTGGAGTAGAGCCTGATTTGTGGGTGTACATTGCGGAAGTGTTAGTAGGATTAATATAATCAATATAACTAGCCCGATATTTGCAGAGCACAGAATCTAAGAATAAGACGAGTTTATTCTTCCCCTTTAATATATTTCTTAAAATTTCTTGTTTCTATGAGTGATTCTTCAACAACAGAAAACACGAGCGAGCTGACAGTAAATATCACTACATTCGCTTTCTAGGATTTTTTATTCTCCCATTTTTAACTGTTTACCCGAGTATCACATCGAATAATCAACGAAGATCACTTCACAGGATTATTGAGACCCTGACATTTCACTTAAAATTTACAAGGAAATTTAATACCATAACTGAATTTGAAATTTTTAAATACAATTTAATAGTTGTCACGTAAGTCAAATAACTCGCAACAAATTTGCGGTGTTTATGAGATAAATATCTTTTTTTTATGGTTCTCTTTACCGTTTTGAAAAATGTAGTGTCAGAAAAAAGACACGATTAGTAGCTTGAAAGCTTGTAATTTTTAAGGTGTTCTTAAACTAGATTTTTTCTCTGGGATTCTTCCAAAATACGAAAAATCTTCGATGTTGAATGTTTACTCATAAAGGGACGCAATTCTGTAAGCTCAAAAACTCCTTTTTTGCGATCTAGAGCGTCAGGCATGGAAAAGGCCTCCCCTAAAATTCACAACCGATTTGGACAAACTATATTGTTTTAGAATACTAACCTAACTGTAATGTTAATAATTTATGGGTCAAGAAAATATTCTCGTAAAATGGTTGTATACTGTCTACCGGAAAACAATTTATAGGAAAACCATTTACCGGACTGCTAATTACCAGAAATTCATTAACCTGAATGAACCATTTACCGAATACGGAGTTTTCAAGTACAATTCTATTATTGTACCCCGTTTACCCATAAACTTTGCCCAGAATGATTTTTGGGCAAGGTTTGGGTACTTTAATTGATTTTATACTAACCAGTGTGGCTTTAAAAACCCCTAGCTTTCACGTAGACCTATGAAGAACCGACAGACCTAAACCAATGTTATAGGACCGCCTGTGGTCCAAAAGGGCTAAAAGTGGAACTTTTTTCGTAGTGCCTCTGTTTTTAATCTTATCTCTTAAGTGTCTTCAGAACATTTGCTTCTTCAAACATGCTTCATAACTTGAAAGCATCAAAAGTTAGTAAAAGTCCACTATGAAAAAATAGAAAATTCTAACTATTTTATTTCAATAGATAGAGCTTTATGTTACACTACAAAGTTGTAGAATACGTAAAAATATGAAACTTTGTTCTTTACATCAAAACTGTATCTCTTTTCAGAGCAGAGTTATAAAGGTTTTCCTTTGAAAGTTATTTAAAAGATAGTTTTTTAAACTTAACTATAGTTAGATGAGAATCTACATGAATAAGATGTTCTAAACATTTGTTGGGGCATTCAAATCACACGTTTTGCACAAGATTTCAACATTCTACGACGTTTCCTAACCAACTTATTGCAACTTTAAGTTTTATTTTTACTCAACTTCACGAGCGTTTATTGCAAAAACGTGCAAGTGAATTTTTAAAACTAATAAACCACATTAAAGCTTGAACTGAGTGCAACAATTTGGTGTTGTTGTCATTTGTCTCCACGCGCTCATATTTGAACACAACAAGCATTTATTTGATGTGTTTTACGTGTTTCCATACAAAAAATATTTTCAACTGCCTTCTGCCTTCGTTTTGCGTAGCATCTGCGTAGCCAGGAAATCAATTTTTCCATTTTTTGTATGGAAACACGTAAAACATATCAAATATATGCTTGTTGTGTTCAAATATGAGCGCGTGGAGACAAATGACAACAACGCCAATTTTTTGCATTCAGTTCAAGCTTCAATGTGGTTTATTAGTTTTGAAAATTCACTTGCACGTTTTTGCAATAAACGCTCGTGAAGTTGAGTAAAAATAAAACTTAAAGTTGCAATAAGTTGGTTAGGAAATGTCGTATAATGTTGAAGTTTTGTGCAAAACGTGTGATTTAAATGCCCCAACAAATGTTTAGAACATCTTATTCATGTAAGTTCTCATCTAACTATAGTTAAGTTTAAAAAACTAACTTTTAAATAACTTTCAAAAGAAAACCTTTATAACTCTGCTCTGGAAAGAGATACAGTTTTGATGTAAAGAACAAAGTTTCATATTTTTACGTATTCTACAACTTTGTAGTGTAACATAAAGCTCTATCTATTGAAATAAAATAGTTAGAATTTTCAATTTATTTTATAGTAGACTTTTACTAACTTTTGATGCTTTCAAGTTATGAAGCATGTTTGAAGAAGCAAATGTTCTGAAGACACATAAGAGATAAGATAAAAGACAGAGGCACTACGAAAAAAGTTCCACTTTTAGCTTTTTTGGACCACTGTACACCGCTTCAGGGAAATGATCCTTCAGGTGAATTTTTTCTGGGAAATGATAAATTCTGGTGGAAAAAAAATCTAGGGAATGGTTTATTCTGGCGAAAATTTTTGAAGTTTATGCATACTAAAGAAATTTCAGTAAATGGTACTTCCGGTGATTGGAATTCCGGTGAACAGTATACTACTTAATTGTTTTTTTTTGTTTATTCATTTCAAAATAACCATTCAGAATCAGTATTAGGATCAGGATCAGCATTATACTTTTTTCACATCCATATTAAACCATTTTTTTACTCTTCTCTTTACAGGTAAGTTACTTACTACCATTTCAACATCCTTGCACTCGATGGCACCAGGAAAATATGTATAGAACAGCACATGTGACCAAATCCACAAATGCTATGCGTAAGGTTCCGTCAAATGAGTTGGTGAGGAAAAATCAGTAGTCAAGCGCGACAGGTGAAAAATAACAGCCATTGCTCATTAAGGACTGTATTCGAAAAAAATGCAACTCTTTCATTTGTGAATAACTTTTGAGCGGATGGATGAAAATTGATGAAATCTTGGATTAAGGGCAGGAATCCACATCTCACCAAAACAATGTATTAATTAAGAAACCTTTAAGAAACCATGGAAGAAAAACGGTATATTTTGTTTATTTTATCGGTGCATGCCTTTTTTTATCATTAAGATACAATATAAGGTTTGTTTTTGTTTGTTGAATGAATCAGACATACTTTCGTGGAATTAATCATTCGTACTTTTATTAAATGTTTAGCTCACTGGTAGATCCTCTAGGACTTTTAGAACGATTTACCATATAAATTTTGGTCGCATAGATGATTTCCAGCAGTTTTTGGTGTCTCTCAATGGGACTTCCCTAGATTTTTCACGATCTTGCCCAAAAATTTTGATCAATGAATTCATTAATCAAACATCTCGAACACTACATGTAGTGCACAGACAGATTGCCTCAAAATATTACACATATGAACAGTGTTCGGCATTAAAGCGCTAATCGCTAATTTGTCTATTCCGTTTTTGTTAAATAATTATCGTTTTAAATCAGTTTTTGACCAAACGTTTGTACTAACTGATAGACAAACTCCACCACAAGAAATCAGTCAAAGAAGAATGCTGATATATGGTTTTTTCTTGTATCTGGCGTTAAATCGCTAATCGCTAATTAGTCCGCTACTTTTTTGCTGGCAAATTTATTTTATTACGGGATTGCTGTTGAAATAACGGATAAACAAATTCCACAAGGTGCCATTTTTCTAGCCATCACCTCCATCACCTTGCAGAAAATAACATTTATCAACATTCCATAAATGTTATTTTCTGCAAGGTGATGGAGTTTTTTTAGCCGTATTTTTTCTAAAAATAAAGTTATAAAATAAATACACAAACAAAAATGTAGCGGACTAACTAGCGAATAGCGTTTTAATGCCGAACTCTGCATATGAACATACATTATTAGGTAATATCACTGAAAATTTCATCAATTTCCATCCATCTGTTCAAAAGTTATTCACAAATGAAAGTTATGCATTTTTTTCGAATACAGTTCTTTCTATTAAACCTTCAAAAAAAGATTCCAAAAAAGGTCTTTGGTGTTACCAGTAGTTTTGAATAAAGCCAAATTTGTATGCCAAAAGTAACATTGAAATTTGTGGTGAGTAAAACATTATTAAATCTGCTCCTTAATCTTGAAGAACTCACCTGTAAGATATCTGGTTGAACTACCAAAAAGTAGTTCATACTTGGGAGTCAATATACTCGATTAAATATAAATCTTAAAAAAGAGTTGAAAGCCCTGGCATCTAGCAAATTTTTTTAGAGTATTAAGCACTTCGAGAACGTAAATCTTAAAATGATATCCATTTAATCATCAATGTTTACCACTGTTTTCATCACAAGATTTATTTTTTTAAATTTAGGATCTGTTTCGGAATTTGGGTCCGTACGAGATTTTATTTTATTTTCTTTAAATTTTTCTTCCATCTATAAATTTAAATGTTTGCAATATTTTTATTCAAAAAATGTTACTTAAACAGGAAAATATAATAAACAAAACAAATTGACGTTGATGAGTTATATTATTAAAAATCGTTGACCTATCTCAAATGTTTTGTCGCGACTCAGTTAAGAATGCTTTCAAAATGGATGTGTGGGATAGTTTGGCGAAAGAAGGCTTAAAAAACTGCGATTTAGACTTTACTTCCCAGTTCAATTATTCAAAGTGACATGTAGCGAAAAAAATTACTTTTTGTCAAACTTTTCACTTGCATATGTAATCAGAAGAGGAGTTTCAAAATATATAGGTACTTTTGCCAGGGATACTTTTTTTTTTTAATTCTCATATATATAAAACTTTTATTGCCTTTGAAATAAATACTGATTTTTTAATAAAAAGAGGGCTCTTTTTACAGCAAGTTATGTTATAGGCTAACGAAAAAGACTGCTGATGCCGATGAATCCTATTTTTACACGAAAATCTTATATATAAAAATGGAGGCGTTTTCTTTGTGATAACATCAAGTATGAATGGTCGGTCGGAATGAAGTGAAATTTGGTATCCGAGGGTTTTTTGGGTCAGAGATGGTTTGTATAATAGTTTCAAGAATCTCACTTTTTATGAAAGGGGGGTCCCCATACAAAGTTATCTCTTCTTCACATCTTCTTATATATAAAAATGGAGGCGTTTTCTTTGTAAAAACATCACGTATGAATGATCGGTCGGAATGAAGTGAAATTTGGTATCCGAGGGTTTTTTGGGTCAGAGATGGTTTGTATAATAGTTTCAAGAATCTCACTTTTTATGAAAGGGGGGTCCCCATACAAAGTTATCTCTTCTTCACATCTTATATATAAAAATGGAGGCGTTTTCTTTGTGATAACATCACGTATGAATGGTCGGTCGGAATGAAGTGAAATTTGGTATCCGAGGAATTTTTGGGTCAGAGATGGTTTGTATAATACTTTCAAGAATCTCACTTTTTATGAAAGGGGGGTCCCCATACAAAGTTATCTCTTCCCATCTTATATATAAAAATGGAGGCGTTTTCTTTGTGATAACATCACGTATGAATGGTCGGTCGGAATGAAGTGAAATTTGGTATCCGAGGAATTTTTGGGTCAGAGATGGTTTGTATAATACTTTCAAGAATCTCACTTTTTATGAAAGGGGGGTCCCCATACAAAGTTATCTCTTCTTCACATCTTATATATAAAAATGGAGGCGTTTTCTTTGTAATAACATCACGTATGAATGGTCGGTCGGAATGAAGTGAAATTTGGTATCCGAGGGTTTTTTGGGTCAGAGATGGTTTGTATAATACTTTCAAGAATCTCACTTTTTATGAAAGGGGGGTCCCCATACAAAGTTATCTCTTCCCATCTTATATATAAAAATGGAGGCGTTTTCTTTGTGATAACATCACGTATGAATGGTCGATCGGAATGAAGTGAAATTTGGTATCCGAGGAATTTTTGGGTCAGAGATGGTTTGTATAATACTTTCAAGAATCTCACTTTTTATGAAAGGGGGGTCCCCATACAAAGTTATCTCTTCTTCACATCTTATATATAAAAATGGAGGCGTTTTCTTTGTAATAACATCACGTATGAATGGTCGGTCGGAATGAAGTGAAATTTGGTATCCGAGGGTTTTTTGGGTCAGAGATGGTTTGTATAATACTTTCAAGAATCTCACTTTTTATGAAAGGGGGGTCCCCATACAAAGTTATCTCTTCCCATCTTATATATAAAAATGGAGGCGTTTTCTTTGTGATAACATCACGTATGAATGGTCGATCGGAATGAAGTGAAATTTGGTATCCGAGGAATTTTTGGGTCAGAGATGGTTTGTATAATACTTTCAAGAATCTCACTTTTTATGAAAGGGGGGTCCCCATACAAAGTTATCTCTTCTTCACATCTTATATATAAAAATGGAGGCGTTTTCTTTGTAATAACATCACGTATGAATGGTCGGTCGGAATGAAGTGAAATTTGGTATCCGAGGGTTTTTTGGGTCAGAGATGGTTTGTATAATACTTTCAAGAATCTCACTTTTTATGAAAGGGGGGTCCCCATACAAAGTTATCTCTTCCCATCTTATATATAAAAATGGAGGCGTTTTCTTTGTAATAACATCACGTATGAATGATCGGTCGGAATGAAGTGAAATTTGGTATCCGAGGGTTTTTTTGGTCAGAGATGGTTTGTATAATAGTTCCAAGAATCTCACTTTTTATGAAAGGGGGGTCCCCATACAAAGTTATCTCTTCTTCACATCTTATATATAAAAATGGAGGCGTTTTCTTTGTGATAACATCACGTATGAATGGTCGGTCGGAATGAAGTGAAATTTGGTATCCGAGGGTTTTTTGGGTCATATATGGTTTGTATAATAGTTCCAAGAATCTCACTTTTTATGAAAGGGGGGTCCCCATACAAAGTTATCTCTTCCCATCTTATATATAAAAATGGAGGCGTTTTCTTTGTAACAACATCACGTATGAATGGTCGGTCGGAATGAAGTGAAATTTGGTATCCGAGGGTTTTTTGGGTCAGAGATGGTTTGTATAATACTTTCAAGAATCTCACTTTTTATGAAAGGGGGGTCCCCATACAAAGTTATCTCTACTTCACATCTGATATATAAAAATGGAGGCGTTTTCTTTGTAATAACATCACGTATGAATGGTCGGTCGGAATGAAGTGAAATTTGGTATCCGAGGGTTTTTTGGGTCAGAGATGGTTTGTATAATAGTTCCAAGAATCTCACATTTTATGAAAGGGGGGTCCCCATACAAAGTTATCTCTTCCCATCTTATATATAAAAATGGAGGCGTTTTCTTTGTGATAACATCACGTATGAATGGTCGGTCGGAATGAAGTGAAATTTGGTATCCGAGGGTTTTTTTGGTCAGAGATGGTTTGTATAATAGTTTCAAGGATCTCACTTTTGATGATAGGGGGTCCCAATACAAATTAAACTTTATTTGTTACGATTTCCATAAGAATCTATTGGCGAGCACAATGCAGTTAACACGTTCGTCGCCACGTCACCCATATTCGGCAGACGGGTGTATTTCCTGGGGGGCCCCGTCACATCAAAAAGCAGGTGACGCTCTCTTACTTGAGTTTACCGCTCAGCTTCGCCACACGTTTCAAATATGGGAGTTCTCCCTCTTTGCTTTCTCTCTCTGAAAATTTCTTTGGGCCCGGCTAGCAAAACTACCAAAATGAGCGGGGCGACGAACGTGTTAAGGACGTGTAGATGAAATTAAACATTTATAACGATTTATACTTTAGAAGGTAAAACGAAGTTTACCGGGTCAGCTAGTTTATTAATATTATTTGTGCATATACGATTTAAGTTTCTGTAATTGCATCACGCTTTAATTATAGGGTTGAGCGGGGTATCAGTGGCCACTTTTTTCTATGATCATTAACATTTTTATAAAAAGAAATAAAATAAAAATATAAATGGTATGGTTTTCTACAGTTCTAACGTCGATCATCGAGCAATTTTTTTTAATTTTCTAGACATATATTTACTCATGTTCTGACTGTTTAAAAAACATTAATATTTATTGAATTTTTTAAAAAAAGGGGGGAAATCGCAGGCCACCATATCCAAATCGACCAAATAACATGCAAAGTTTATTTGTTGACCCAAAACTGTAACTTCATGATTCATATTGTTATTTTTATGCAATTTCAGGTGAGGAAATAAAAAAGAGAGATGTGTATGTTCGAATAATTTCAAAAACCTGGCTCGCGAACGTTTTGGTAAAATATTATTTATAGGATTTTTGATTGCTTCTATCGACTTGAATAAAATTGACAGACATTTTTCTTAACTCTTCATTCGGCATAAGAAAACATTACAGATAGGATAAGTGTATTTTCAGTTTTGAATGGGCAAAACACATCAAAATTCCTTTTCCACGTGGAAGAGCATGACAAAACTAAAACCATAAGCATACGAGCATATTTTTTAATGGACTTAAGATTTCTCACCAATGAAATTTGGGAGTGCTTTTTCAATTATGAAACTTATTTTTTAAAATAACTAGCTGACCCGGTAAACTTCGTTTTACATTCTAAAGTATAAATCGTAATAAATGTTTAATTTCATCTACACGTCCTTAACTGCATTGTGCTCGCCAATAGATTCTTATGGAAATCCTTGGGATCCCCTATCATCAAAAGTGAGATCCTTGAAACTATTATACAAACCATCTCTGACCCAAAAAACCCTCGGATACCAAATTTCACTTCATTCCGACCGACCATTCATACGTGATGTTATCACAAAGAAAACGCCTCCATTTTTATATATAAGAAGATGTGAAGGAGAGATAACTTTGTATGGGGACCCCCCTTTCATAAAAAGTGAGATTCTTGAAACTATTATACAAACCATCTCTGACCCAAAAAACCCTCGGATACCAAATTTCACTTCATTTCGACCGACCATTCATACGTGATCTTATATATAAAAATGGAGGCGTTTTCTTTGTGATAACATCAAGTATGAATGGTCGGTCGGAATGAAGTGAAATTTGGTATCCGAGGGTTTTTTGGGTCAGAGATGGTTTGTATAATAGTTTCAAGAATCTCACTTTTTATGAAAGGGGGGTCCCCATACAAAGTTATCTCTTCTTCACATCTTCTTATATATAAAAATGGAGGCGTTTTCTTTGTAAAAACATCACGTATGAATGATCGGTCGGAATGAAGTGAAATTTGGTATCCGAGGGTTTTTTGGGTCAGAGATGGTTTGTATAATAGTTTCAAGAATCTCACTTTTTATGAAAGGGGGGTCCCCATACAAAGTTATCTCTTCTTCACATCTTATATATAAAAATGGAGGCGTTTTCTTTGTGATAACATCACGTATGAATGGTCGGTCGGAATGAAGTGAAATTTGGTATCCGAGGAATTTTTGGGTCAGAGATGGTTTGTATAATACTTTCAAGAATCTCACTTTTTATGAAAGGGGGGTCCCCATACAAAGTTATCTCTTCCCATCTTATATATAAAAATGGAGGCGTTTTCTTTGTGATAACATCACGTATGAATGGTCGGTCGGAATGAAGTGAAATTTGGTATCCGAGGAATTTTTGGGTCAGAGATGGTTTGTATAATACTTTCAAGAATCTCACTTTTTATGAAAGGGGGGTCCCCATACAAAGTTATCTCTTCTTCACATCTTATATATAAAAATGGAGGCGTTTTCTTTGTAATAACATCACGTATGAATGGTCGGTCGGAATGAAGTGAAATTTGGTATCCGAGGGTTTTTTGGGTCAGAGATGGTTTGTATAATACTTTCAAGAATCTCACTTTTTATGAAAGGGGGGTCCCCATACAAAGTTATCTCTTCCCATCTTATATATAAAAATGGAGGCGTTTTCTTTGTGATAACATCACGTATGAATGGTCGATCGGAATGAAGTGAAATTTGGTATCCGAGGAATTTTTGGGTCAGAGATGGTTTGTATAATACTTTCAAGAATCTCACTTTTTATGAAAGGGGGGTCCCCATACAAAGTTATCTCTTCTTCACATCTTATATATAAAAATGGAGGCGTTTTCTTTGTAATAACATCACGTATGAATGGTCGGTCGGAATGAAGTGAAATTTGGTATCCGAGGGTTTTTTGGGTCAGAGATGGTTTGTATAATACTTTCAAGAATCTCACTTTTTATGAAAGGGGGGTCCCCATACAAAGTTATCTCTTCCCATCTTATATATAAAAATGGAGGCGTTTTCTTTGTGATAACATCACGTATGAATGGTCGATCGGAATGAAGTGAAATTTGGTATCCGAGGAATTTTTGGGTCAGAGATGGTTTGTATAATACTTTCAAGAATCTCACTTTTTATGAAAGGGGGGTCCCCATACAAAGTTATCTCTTCTTCACATCTTATATATAAAAATGGAGGCGTTTTCTTTGTAATAACATCACGTATGAATGGTCGGTCGGAATGAAGTGAAATTTGGTATCCGAGGGTTTTTTGGGTCAGAGATGGTTTGTATAATACTTTCAAGAATCTCACTTTTTATGAAAGGGGGGTCCCCATACAAAGTTATCTCTTCCCATCTTATATATAAAAATGGAGGCGTTTTCTTTGTAATAACATCACGTATGAATGATCGGTCGGAATGAAGTGAAATTTGGTATCCGAGGGTTTTTTTGGTCAGAGATGGTTTGTATAATAGTTCCAAGAATCTCACTTTTTATGAAAGGGGGGTCCCCATACAAAGTTATCTCTTCTTCACATCTTATATATAAAAATGGAGGCGTTTTCTTTGTGATAACATCACGTATGAATGGTCGGTCGGAATGAAGTGAAATTTGGTATCCGAGGGTTTTTTGGGTCATATATGGTTTGTATAATAGTTCCAAGAATCTCACTTTTTATGAAAGGGGGGTCCCCATACAAAGTTATCTCTTCCCATCTTATATATAAAAATGGAGGCGTTTTCTTTGTAACAACATCACGTATGAATGGTCGGTCGGAATGAAGTGAAATTTGGTATCCGAGGGTTTTTTGGGTCAGAGATGGTTTGTATAATACTTTCAAGAATCTCACTTTTTATGAAAGGGGGGTCCCCATACAAAGTTATCTCTTCCCATCTGATATATAAAAATGGAGGCGTTTTCTTTGTGATAACATCACGTATGAATGGTCGGTCGGAATGAAGTGAAATTTGGTATCCGAGGGTTTTTTTGGTCAGAGATGGTTTGTATAATAGTTTCAAGGATCTCACTTTTGATGATAGGGGGTCCCAATACAAATTAAACTTTATTTGTTACGATTTCCATAAGAATCTATTGGCGAGCACAATGCAGTTAACACGTTCGTCGCCACGTCACCCATATTCGGCAGACGGGTGTATTTCCTGGGGGGCCCCGTCACATCAAAAAGCAGGTGACGCTCTCTTACTTGAGTTTACCGCTCAGCTTCGCCACACGTTTCAAATATGGGAGTTCTCCCTCTTTGCTTTCTCTCTCTGAAAATTTCTTTGGGCCCGGCTAGCAAAACTACCAAAATGAGCGGGGCGACGAACGTGTTAAGGACGTGTAGATGAAATTAAACATTTATAACGATTTATACTTTAGAAGGTAAAACGAAGTTTACCGGGTCAGCTAGTGTTATTATAAAGAAAACGCCTCCATTTTTATATATAAGATGTGAAGAGATAATTTTGTATGGGGACTCCCCTTTCATAAAAAGTGAGATTCTTGAAAGTATTATACAAACCATCTCTGACCCAAAAAACCCTCGGATACCAAATTTCACTTAATTCCGACCGACCATTCATACGTGATGTTATCACAAAGAAAACGCCTCCATTTTTATATATAAGATGTGAAGAGATAATTTTGTATGGGGACCCCCCTTTCATAAAAAGTGAGATTCATGAAAGTATTATACAAACCATCTCTGACCCAAAAAACCCTCGGATACCAAATTTCACTTCATTCCGACCGACCATTCATACGTGATGTTATCACAAAGAAAACGCCTCCATTTTTATATATAAGATGAAATAAAAGAAGCATATGATGCGTATTTTAGTCAACAACATATAGAAGAGTATGCTAACGCAAAGCGACGACGATTACAGCTGGATTGACATTTTTATCTTAATACGCTAAGATAATTGAAGTGGTTCACGTTTCTCCATGGCCCACGTTACCCCACTCTCCCCTACATTTATGAGTTGTTGTTATCTTTTTAAGTTGATATTTTTCGGTGATTGTTGAGCCAAATAATAACAATTTCTTTACGGTTCGGCCTACTGGACAATTTCAGCCATCTTCAGAAATACTGTATTCAGGTAGAAAATATACAAAATTTTAAATTAACACAGTCAATTTACACAATATGTCTTAAAATCACTTCACTTTTCTGCCCTTACAAATTGTGTCGCCGCGTGCTTCCGTAACGGCTGTCTTAGTAAATTTGAATCCAAAATTTTAACCGCTTCTAACAGCTGGTGTCCAGCATTCTCGGCGTCGCTGTCGGCGTCGTCGTGATGTCAGCTGGAATCAGCGTTGCCAGATTGAAAACCGCTCAAGTCCGTAGATTTGACGAAAATCGAAAAACGTACTGATTTCGGCAAAATAAAACTTGATGACCTTTTTTTTTTTTTTTGGTCGTCAGGTAGAATTTTCATTTATCCGCAGAATCCCTTGAATTTATGCGATTATCCGTAGAAAATCCGTAGGAAATGCTGAAAATCCGTAGATTTCGAGCATCGATCCGTAGCTCCGTAGAAATGCTGAAAATCCGTAGAACTACGGAGAAATCCGTAGATCTGGCAAGGCTGGCTGGAATCCTCGTGTTTGAGGTCGTCGTGTTTGAATTAGTCGCTTTCGTTTTGAATTGAGGCGTCTCTCTTAGTTCTTTTTATTATTGAGCTATATATTTTCGAAATTTCAATGGAATCTTGTTTGATGTTTACTGCATTTCCTTCCTTTAGTTTTATGTGTAATGTTTCAGCTGTTTTACTTTTCCCTTTATGAGTTACTTGTGAATCGAAATAAGACATACAATAGATCAATTTTTGTAAATTTCAATTTGAAATCGATGATTATGTAATATTTATGCACATTATCCTGCCTAAGCTTGTTTGAGATCATCCGTTTAAACAGTGTCATATAACTCACAGTCCTATAACAATCATAAATCTGCGCTTCTAATCGATTCAACTTTCGTTTTCCCATAACCAGATACATTTCCGGAAGCTTTTTCCCAAGAAAACTAGTCGCATGTCTTAAGCTTACGTAGCCCCCTAGCAGGGTTCAACAAAACGCACTCTTTTAGACGCGCGCGGCACACGCAAACCATTCCTCTCGAGCGAAACACTTCTTCGTTTGCGTTCTGGCCGTTGACGCGCTCTCGCTCGAAACAAAAACGCGCTAGCTCAATCTTTTCCCCTCGTTCTCGTCGACGAGATGCACTATCCGAAATCAGCGCGAGCGGCCGAGTCGAACAGGCACGGCTAGCTCTCGCGCGTCCTAATCGAGCGGCGGGTGAGGCCTCTCTTTTGGCTCAAAGAACAGGACGCAGCGGCTCACAATGCAGCGCGCGGCGGCTCTCCGAATGGTCCGAGGCGGCCCTCTTTTCGTCACCGGGCGGCGCGCACGGGCTCGAGTGAGGGCCTTGTGTTTCGTTCGTGTTTCTGTTTGCAGTGCCGATTGAGAAATCTGTGTGTATGATTTAATCAACAGGATAGTTAAAATACATGTAAGCGCGCAATGGGATTTGGCGGAGGGTTATAAGAATGAATGTAGGACCCATTAGTTACCCATTAGTAACAGTTACCAGCACTAGTAACTATGAAAAATTTACCATGCAATAGTAAAATTTCGCGAAAAACGCCAAATCAAAGAGCTTCACACAAGGATTGTTAAAATGAATGTTAAAAATGTTCTAGCCACTAGTAATAGTTACCAGCACTAGTAACTATGAAAAATTTACCATGCAATAGTGAAATTTCGCGAAAAACGCCAAATAAAAAACCTTCACACAAGGATTGTTAAAATGAATGTTAAAAATGTTCTAGCCACTAGTAATAGTTACCAGCAATAGTAACTATGGAAAATTTACCATGCAATAGTAAAATTTCGCGAAAAACGCCAATTCAAAGAGCTTTACACAAGGATTGTTAAAATGAATGTTAAAAATATTCTAGCCACTAGTAATAGTTACCAGCACTAGTAACTATGGAAAATTTACCATGCAATAGTGAAATTTCGCGAAAAACGCCAAATCAAAGAGCTTTACACAAGGATTGTTAAAATGAATGTTAAAAATATTCTAGCCACTAGTAATAGTTACCAGCACTAGTAACTATGGAAAATTTACCATGCAATAGTGAAATTTCGCGAAAAACGCCAAATCAAAAAGCTTTACACAAGGATTGTTAAAAT
Organism: Uranotaenia lowii; assembly: GCF_029784155.1. Classification (NCBI taxonomy): domain Eukaryota; kingdom Metazoa; phylum Arthropoda; class Insecta; order Diptera; family Culicidae; genus Uranotaenia; species Uranotaenia lowii. The sequence goes on along the minus strand of NC_073693.1, from coordinate 64,081,999 downwards.
GAATGTTAAAAATGTTCTAGCCACTAGTAATAGTTACCAGCACTAGTAACTATGAAAAATTTACCATGCAATAGTAAAATTTCGCGAATAACGCCAAATCAAAGAGCTTCACACAAGGATTGTTAAAATGAATGTTAAAAATGTTCTAGCCACTAGTAATAGTTACCAGCACTAGTAACTATGGAAAATTTACCATGCAATAGTAAAATTTCGCGAAAAACGCCAAATCAAAGAGCTTTACACAAGGATTGTTAAAATGAATGTTAAAAATATTCTAGCCACTAGTAATAGTTACCAGCACTAGTAACTATGGAAAATTTACCATGCAATAGTGAAATTTCGCGAAAAACGCCAAATCAAAAAGCTTTACACAAGGATTGTTAAAATGAATGTTAAAAATGTTCAAGCCACTAGTAATAGTTACCAGCACTAGTAACTATGAAAAATTTACCATGCAATAGTAAAATTTCGCGAATAACGCCAAATCAAAGAGCTTCACACAAGGATTGTTAAAATGAATGTTAAAAATGTTCTAGCCACTAGTAATAGTTACCAGCACTAGTAACTATGAAAAATTTACCATGCAATATTAAACATTCGCGAAAAACGCCAAATCAAAGAGCTTCACACAAGGATTGTTAAAATGAATGTTAAAAATGTTCTAGCCACTAGTAATAGTTACCAGCACTAGTAACTATGAAAAATTTACCATGCAATAGTAAAATTTCGCGAATAACGCCAAATCAAAGAGCTTCACACAAGGATTGTTAAAATGAATGTTAAAAATGTTCTAGCCACTAGTAATAGTTACCAGCACTAGTAACTATGGAAAATTTACCATGCAATAGTAAAATTTCGCGAAAAACGCCAAATCAAAGAGCTTTACACAAGGATTGTTAAAATGAATGTTAAAAATATTCTAGCCACTAGTAATAGTTACCAGCACTAGTAACTATGGAAAATTTACCATGCAATAGTGAAATTTCGCGAAAAACGCCAAATCAAAAAGCTTTACACAAGGATTGTTAAAATGAATGTTAAAAATGTTCAAGCCACTAGTAATAGTTACCAGCACTAGTAACTATGAAAAATTTACCATGCAATAGTAAAATTTCGCGAATAACGCCAAATCAAAGAGCTTCACACAAGGATTGTTAAAATGAATGTTAAAAATGTTCTAGCCACTAGTAATAGTTACCAGCACTAGTAACTATGAAAAATTTACCATGCAATAGTAAAATTTCGCGAAAAACGCCAAATCAAACAGCATAACATAAGGATTGTTAAAATGCATGTTAGAAATATTCTTGCCACTAGTAATAGTTACCAGCACTAGTAACTATGAAAAATTTACCATGAAATAGTAAAATTTCGCGAAAAACGCCAAATCAAAGAGCTTCACACAAGGATTGTTAAAATGAATGTTAAAAATGTTCTAGCCACTAGTAATAGTTACCAGCACTAGTAACTATGGAAAATTTACCATGCAATAGTGAAATTTCGCGAAAAACGCCAAATCAAAAAGCTTTACACAAGGATTGTTAAAATGAATGTTAAAAATGTTCTAGTCACTAGTAATAGTTACCAGCAATAGTAACTATGGAAAATTTACCATGCAATAGTAAAATTTCGCAAAAAACGCCAAATCAAAGAGCTTTACACAAGGATTGGTAAAGTGAATGTTAAAAATATTCTCGCCACTAGTTATAGTAACCACCCTAGTAACTATGAAAAATTTACCATGAACGAGTAAAATTTCGCGAAAAATGCCAAATCAAAGAGCCTTACGTGTAGAATGTCGAAATGAATGTAAGAATATCCTAGCAACTAGTTATAATTATCAGCACTAGTAACTATGAAAAATTGCTAATTAAAATTTCGCAAAAAACGCGAAATTTTAATATTGCATGGTGAATTTTTCATTGTTACTAGTGCTGGTAACTATTACTAGTGGCTAGCATATATTCAACATTCGTTTTAAAAATCCTTGTCTAAGGCTCTTTCATTTGGCGTTTTTTGCGAAATTTTACTATTGCATGGTATTTTTTCATAGTTACTAGTGCTGGTAACTATTACCTGTGGCTAGAATATTTTTAACATGCATTTAAACAATCTTTATGTTCAGCTTTTTGATTTGCGAATTTTGCGATATTTTTCTACTGTATGGTAAATTTTTCATAGTTACTAGTGCTGGTAACTATTACTAGTGGCTAGAACATTTTTAACATGCATTTTAACAATTCTTATTTGAGGCTCTTTGATTTGGCGAATTTCGCAAAATTTTACTATTGCATGGTAAATTTTTCATAGTTACTAGTGCTGGTAACTATTTTTTGCGGCTAGAATATTTTTAACATTCATTTTAACAATCCTTGTGTAAAGCTATTTGATTTGGGGTTTTTCGCGAAATTTTACTATTGCATGGTAAATTTTTCATAGTTACTAGTGCTGGTAACTATTTTTTGCGGTTAGAATATTTTTAACATTAATTTTAACAATCCTTGTGTAAAGCTCTTTGATTTGGCGTTTTTCGCGAAATTTTACTATTTCATGGTAAATTTTTCATAGTTACTAGTGCTGGTAACTATTACTAGTGGCTAGAATATTTTTAACATTCATTTTAACAATCCTTGTGTAAAGCTCTTTGATTTGGCGTTTTTCGCGAAATTTTACTATTTCATGGTAAATTTTTCATAGTTACTAGTGCTGGTAACTATTACTAGTGGCAAGAATATTTTTAACATTCATTTTAACAATCCTTGTGTAAAGCTCTTTGATTTGGCGTTTTTCGCGAAATTTTACTATTGCATGGTAAATTTTTCATAGTTACTAGTGCTGGTAACTATTACTAGTGGCTAAAATATTTTTAACATTCATTTTAAGAATCCTTATGTGAAGCTCTTTGATTTGGCGAATTTTGCGAAATTTCACTATTGCATGGTAAATTTTCCAAAGTTACTAGTGCTGGTAACTATTTTTTGCGGCTAGAATATTTTTAACATTCATTTTAACAATCCTTGTGTGAAGCTCTTTTATTTGGCGTTTTTCGCGAAATTTTACTATTTCATGGTAAATTTTTTATAGTTACTAGTGCTGGTAACTATTACTAGTGGCAATAATATTTTCAACATTCATTTTAACAATCCTGGTGTAAAGCTCTTTTATTTGGAGTTTTTCGCGAAATTTTACTATTTCATGGTAAATTTTTCATAGCTACTAGTGCTGGTAACTATTACTAGTGGCTAGAACATTTTTAACATTCATTTTAACAATCCTTGTGTGAAGCTCTTTGATTTGGCGTTTTTCGCGAAATTTTACTATTGCATGGTAAATTTTTCATAGTTACTAGTGCTGGTAACTATTACTAGTGGCAAGAATATTTTTAACATTCATTTTAACAATCCTTGTGTAAAGCTCTTTGATTTGGCGTTTTTCGCGAAATTTTACTTTTACTAATTTTTCATAGTTACTAGTGCTGGTAACTATTACTAGTGGCGAGAATATTTCTTACATGCATTTTAACAATCCTTATGTTATGCTGTTTGATTTGGGGTTTTTTCGCGAAATTTTACTATTGCATGGTAAATTTTTCATAGTTACTAGTGCTGGTAACTATTACTAGTGGCTAGAAAATTTTTAACATTCATTTTAACAATCCTTATGTAAAGCTCTTTGATTTGGCGTTTTTCGCGAAATTTCACTATTGCATGGTAAATTTTTCATAGTTACTAGTGCTGGTAACTATTACTAGTGGCTAGAATATTTTTAACATTCATTTTAACAATCCTTGTGTAAAGCTCTTTGATTTGGTGTTTTTCGCGAAATTTTACTATTGCATGGTAAATTTTTCGTAGTTACTAGTGCTGGTAACTATTACTAGTGGCTAGAATATTTTTAACATTAATTTTAAGAATCCTTATGTTAAGCTCTTTGATTTGGCGAATTTTGCGAAATTTCACTATTGCATGGTAAATTTTTCATAGTTACTAGTGCTGGTAACTATTTTTTGCGGCTAGAAAATTTTTAACATTCATTTTAACAATCCTTGTGTAAAGCTCTTTTATTTGGCGTTTTTCGCGAAATTTTACTATTGCATGGTAAATTTTTCATAGTTACTAGTGCTGGTAACTATTACCTGTGGCTAGAATATTTTTAACATGCATTTAAACAATCTTTATGTTCAGCTTTTTGATTTGCGAATTTTGCGATATTTTTCTACTGTATGGTAAATTTTTCATAGTTACTAGTGCTGGTAACTATTACTAGTGGCTAGAACATTTTTAACATGCATTTTAACAATTCTTATTTGAGGCTCTTTGATTTGGCGAATTTCGCAAAATTTTACTATTGCATGGTAAATTTTTCATAGTTACTAGTGCTGGTAACTATTTTTTGCGGCTAGAATATTTTTAACATTCATTTAAACAATCCTTGTGTAAAGCTATTTGATTTGGGGTTTTTCGCGAAATTTTACTATTGCATGGTAAATTTTTCATAGTTACTAGTGCTGGTAACTATTTTTTGCGGTTAGAATATTTTTAACATTAATTTTAACAATCCTTGTGTAAAGCTCTTTGATTTGGCGTTTTTCGCGAAATTTTACTATTTCATGGTAAATTTTTCATAGTTACTAGTGCTGGTAACTATTACTAGTGGCTAGAATATTTTTAACATTCATTTTAACAATCCTTGTGTAAAGCTCTTTGATTTGGCGTTTTTCGCGAAATTTTACTATTTCATGGTAAATTTTTCATAGTTACTAGTGCTGGTAACTATTACTAGTGGCAAGAATATTTTTAACATTCATTTTAACAATCCTTGTGTAAAGCTCTTTGATTTGGCGTTTTTCGCGAAATTTTACTATTGCATGGTAAATTTTTCATAGTTACTAGTGCTGGTAACTATTACTAGTGGCTAAAATATTTTTAACATTCATTTTAAGAATCCTTATGTGAAGCTCTTTGATTTGGCGAATTTTGCGAAATTTCACTATTGCATGGTAAATTTTCCAAAGTTACTAGTGCTGGTAACTATTTTTTGCGGCTAGAATATTTTTAACATTCATTTTAACAATCCTTGTGTGAAGCTCTTTTATTTGGCGTTTTTCGCGAAATTTTACTATTTCATGGTAAATTTTTTATAGTTACTAGTGCTGGTAACTATTACTAGTGGCAATAATATTTTCAACATTCATTTTAACAATCCTGGTGTAAAGCTCTTTTATTTGGAGTTTTTCGCGAAATTTTACTATTTCATGGTAAATTTTTCATAGCTACTAGTGCTGGTAACTATTACTAGTGGCTAGAACATTTTTAACATTCATTTTAACAATCCTTGTGTGAAGCTCTTTGATTTGGCGTTTTTCGCGAAATTTTACTATTGCATGGTAAATTTTTCATAGTTACTAGTGCTGGTAACTATTACTAGTGGCAAGAATATTTTTAACATTCATTTTAACAATCCTTGTGTAAAGCTCTTTGATTTGGCGTTTTTCGCGAAATTTTACTTTTACTAATTTTTCATAGTTACTAGTGCTGGTAACTATTACTAGTGGCGAGAATATTTCTTACATGCATTTTAACAATCCTTATGTTATGCTGTTTGATTTGGGGTTTTTTCGCGAAATTTTACTATTGCATGGTAAATTTTTCATAGTTACTAGTGCTGGTAACTATTACTAGTGGCTAGAAAATTTTTAACATTCATTTTAACAATCCTTATGTTAAGCTCTTTGATTTGGCGTTTTTCGCGAAATTTCACTATTGCATGGTAAATTTTTCATAGTTACTAGTGCTGGTAACTATTACTAGTGGCTAGAATATTTTTAACATTCATTTTAACAATCCTTGTGTAAAGCTCTTTGATTTGGTGTTTTTCGCGAAATTTTACTATTGCATGGTAAATTTTTCGTAGTTACTAGTGCTGGTAACTATTACTAGTGGCTAGAATATTTTTAACATTAATTTTAAGAATCCTTATGTTAAGCTCTTTGATTTGGCGAATTTTGCGAAATTTCACTATTGCATGGTAAATTTTTCATAGTTACTAGTGCTGGTAACTATTTTTTGCGGCTAGAAAATTTTTAACATTCATTTTAACAATCCTTGTGTAAAGCTCTTTTATTTGGCGTTTTTCGCGAAATTTTACTATTGCATGGTAAATTTTTCATGGTTACTAGTGCTGGTAGCTATTACTAGTGGCTAGAATATTTTTAACATTCATTTTAACAATCCTTGTGTAAAGCTCTTTGATTTGGCGTTTTTCGCGAAATTTTACTATTTCATGGTAAATTGTTCATAGTTACTAGTGCTGGTAACTACTACTAGTGGCGAGAATATTTCTAACATGCATTTTAACAATCCTTATGTTATGCTGTTTGATTTGGCGTTTTTCGCGAAATTTTACTATTGCATGGTAAATTTTCCATAGTTACTAGTGCTGGTAACTATTACTAGTGGCTAGAACATTTTTAACATTCATTTTAACAATCCTTGTGTAAAGCTTTTTGATTTGGCGTTTTTCGCGAAATTTCACTATTGCATGGTAAATTTTTCATAGTTACTAGTGCTGGTAACTATTACTAGTGGCTAGAACATTTTTAACATTCATTTTAACAATCCTTGTGTGAAGCTCTTTGATTTGGCGTTTTTCGCGAAATTTTACTATTGCATGGTAAATTTTTCATAGTTACTAGTGCTGGTAACTATTACTAGTGGCAAGAATATTTTTAACATTCATTTTAACAATCCTTGTGTAAAGCTCTTTGATTTGGCGTTTTTCGCGAAATTTTACTATTGCATGGTAAATTTTTCATAGTTACTAGTGCTGGTAACTATTACTAGTGGCGAGAATATTTCTAACATGCATTTTAACAATCCTTATGTTATGCTGTTTGATTTGGCGAATTTTGCGAAATTTTACTATTGCATGGTAAATTTTTCATAGTTACTAGTGCTAGTTACTATTACTAGTATGTATTTTAAAACTTCTAACATGGATTGTTATAACCCTCTACCCAAGGCTATTGCTTGCTTCTATCTGTTTTACCATATCTATTGATTTAATTATTCGCACAGATTATGCCGTCGGCCCTCAATAACGAAAACACGGCGAACACACCGTGTGCTAAAGAGAGCCGCGCGCGCTGTCCGGTGAGCCGCCGTGTCCTCTCGGTAGATGCTCGGTGTTCCTACACGCACGCGGCAGAAAAACGCAAACGCAGTTTCCGAACCGCTCGCACTCTCGAATAGGCGCGCGCGAATTCGCTCTGCTCAAAAATTTTCAATCTGCGTTTTGGTCGCAAATTTCTCGAGAGAATTTCGAGCAATCAAATGTGCCCGTGAACCGAGAACGAAAGAGCTGCGTTTTATTTGCTCTTTCTCATTGGACGCACTCCTGCGTGTTGAACCCTGCCCCCTAGTAGTTTGCATAGAAACCCCTTTTGCAGATATGATTGCACGCCAGATGAATGAAAACTTGTTTCGATGGTCGTTAAGGATGCGAGTCTTTAAAGCCACTTCGCTTGTCGAATGAAATGATGCTGAACCTAATGAAGACCAATTGATTCTAAAGTTTTCATTTCCTCAAGCAATATATAACTCACAGGAAAGTAAGCTGCATAAAGATGTCGACTGAAATTGACTGTTAATGGTTTAAAGGAGAGTTTTTAAGTGAAAAAGATATTTTTAGGAATTGTTTCTTCAATACATTGTGAAATGTTTGTTTATCGTAAGGTACATAAAGTGACCAATAATCACGAATGACCTCAACTTCATTAAAACATTCAACCTTGGCTAAGAACCATAGTCCTATTATAATAACTCGAGCATTTCGGTTCAGTTCCTTATTTGCGCAATGACAAATGATCGCTATTGATGCCAGACAAAAAAAACGGCTGCCAAGTGAAATGTCGGCAAATCATATTTCACTGCTACACAAAGTCAAAAGCCATTCTAAAATCCTGCGTTCATTATGCTCCTCATGACTGGGCAGCCATTTTCGAACTCGTGCCGCCCATATTCTTGCCGCTCCTTCTTACTAGACTAATTTAAGTCGTGTAGTCAAATTTCATCTGGGGAACGTTGACGGGACACGCTTCGGTGAACCTTCATCTGACGCCACAATTCGTTTGGAATCAGAACAGTGATCTTTACCGAAACTAGATAACTAAGTAGTGAACGTATACGTATGGGGAGAATGCTTTTATTTGGACTCTGTTTTTATTTTTTTTTTGTTCTGATTCACGCAATGTCCGTCCGGCCAAGGTTTCCAAACCTCTGACTTCGAATGGACAATGCAACCATTTGAATCTATCAGTTGGATATTAGGTTAGGTTAGTGTGCAGAAGAACGATTCGCTGTGTCACGCTGTGGTTCCTTTTTTTTCGTTGTTGCGCTTCTTAGGTGTTCCACGATGAAAGAGTGTTCTAGCGGGCTCTAAAGAATTGAAAAGTAAGCTGAGTTTTGAAACTTTTAAAAGCCACGATTAGATGTGACACGAGAAAACAAGAGAAGCGTGAATTCAATCAATTTGACAATAAGGTTGATCAAAAGCTTTAAAAGGTTTGAACCTACCAAATCCATTTGGTGAATATTTAATTTTTTCAGCATGCATTTATTGCGCTTGAAGCAGTTTGAAATCATATCAAATAAACAATTTTATTAGTGTCATATCAGCCAGGTTTAAACTTAAAAAAAATGGGTATTTTCAACCATTTCAATTTTCCCCTTTATTGCCAAAGGAACCCCACGAATCTATACATATGTACAGAATATATATTCTTACATCTTTATTTATGATATTTCTAAATCAAGCCCGATTGAGCTGGTTAGTATTTTGAGCCAATCCACAACATGTTGATGAAAAGCTATATGAGCATATTTAAAAAATACTGAATCAATAAGTATGTATGTATGTTGATTATCCATCTTGGGTGCACGGATTCACCGCAGTTTCTAGCTAAGTATGTGCTCACATGCATTCTTAGATTATTAATTTCGACAAATCTCCAAGGCAGTGCGTGCATCTTACCCGGACTCCATGGCTTCGTATGAACTGTTATGGAGTACCCCTTTTAATCTTCAAATTAAAAAAAAATGGCTTTCATCCAAATCTTCTCTCCTGGTTACAATCATATTTAACTGATCGAACGCAAATCGTTCGTTTCCAAAACGAATTATCCAAATCTGTAGCTGTGACCTCTGGTGTGCCTCAGGGGTCTCATTTAGGACCTCTCCTTTTTATACTGTTCGTTAACGACATTTCCTTTATTCTAAAACGGATTGAATACCTAATATACGCCGACGATATTAAACTATTTCTGAAAATAAAAACAACCGAAGATGTTGAAAAATTTCAAAACGAAATCAATGTTTTCTTTGAATGGTGCAACAAAAGTTTACTTCAATTGAATGTTAAAAAATGCAACTCTATATCATTTAGCAGAAAGCAAAGTTACCCCATCATTGAAACAAAATTAGGCAATCATCCAGTACAAAAATGCAAAATTGTAAGGGATCTCGGCGTCATACTGGATTCAAAACTCACGTTTGTAGATATCACAATATCACCAATAAAGCAACTTGCATGCTAGGATTTGTAAAACGTTTCAGCAAACACTTTCAAGACCCATACACCATAAAATCACTATATATATCCTATGTTCGTTCGATATTGGAGTATTGTAGCATCATATGGAATCCTTATTCAAATATTCACGAGCAACGTCTCGAATCAGTTCAAAAACAATTTTTGTTATATGCGCTACGTAAAATAAATTGGACCACTTTTCCTCTGCCATCGTATGAATCTCGTTGTAAGCTTATTGATATAGAACCTCTCAGTAAACGCAGAGAATTTTCCCAAATTGCATTTTGTAAATGATGTTGTTACACAAAGAATAGACAGTCCTGAATTACTTTCAAAGCTAAATTTTTACGCACCTTCCCGTCCATTAAGAAATAAACATTTGTTCTACATTAAACTTTACGACAAAGATTATGCAAAACATCAACCTATTAATCAAATGATGTACAAATACAATTTACAAAGTGAAATTATAGACGTAGCGATGAACAAAACACAATTAAAAAAGGCATTCAAAAACAACTTCATAGAACAACAAAATAGCTTACATTAGTTTTAAGTAGTTTTAAGTATTGTAGTCTACATAGTTTGACTTGACTTAATAAATGAATATTCATTAAATTTGTTGATGTAAGATTATATTTTTGGAAGAACGAGTCAATCAGGTGGGCTAGTTTACATACAGGTATTCCGGCATCCGTGTATATACCTGGCCAGCTGGCAACTGATTGAACATTCTTATTATATAGTCAATCATATGAGGAAAAACATCTAACCTGTCGACCACTTATGGGATTCGAACCCAACAGTTTTCTTGCCGATTTCGGGAATCGAACCCAGTACGCCTGGTATATCAAAACCAGACTCGTGCCATCCTATCCGCTAGATCACATCGGCGCTTAAAAATTCTGAATCAATATGTGCATGAAACCAATAAGGACACGAGCAGTCATCTACATTGGAGTAAATTTTATCGTTATATCTATCAAAGTTTTTCAGAAAACGATTTCATAATAAAAGAAATGGTAAATAAAAATTTAAAAAAAAAAAAATATTTGAGTTTTACTAACAATATTTTCTTATAATTTAACTGAAAATGATAGAAACTGATCATAACCATACGTAAAAGCTGGAATTTTCGTGAAATTTATGATATCACAAATTCTTTTGCATAAAACATAGATAGGGATGTCATTTTGTACTCACTGTATTACAACTATTATTAGAAATGAGTTTTTATCAATAATAAAAGAAAGTTTCTGTTTTATATTTCTATATTTTTCAATCTTTTTCGAATATCTTATTATCATTCAAAGTTTTTCTCAAAATATGTTTAACTTTGGATTTCAATAAGAAATTTGCATGCCTTGCCTTGCCAAATTACTCTCAAACTGGACTGGCTGAATATTTCGATTTATCATCCATTTGCACATAGAGGAACACGTCACTTCATTATTATTCATTGCATTGAAGGGCAATTTTGAAAATTTTAGCGGCCGATCGATTGAAAAGTGGTAGAAATTTTGACATTTTGAAAATTTTACCATGCAAAAATGTTTTCAAGATCTTGGGGCGTTGTATTTTTTTTACAACACTGTTTCTTTTTCAGCCGTATGTGATAGAAATATTGCTATTTTTGCATCACAACATGCGAAAATACAACACGTTATGTAAAAAAACTAGAAGGCCACAGATCTTGAAAATGTTTTTACATGGCAAAATTGTCAAAATGTGCCGTGAAAATCAAAATTTCTACCACTTTTTCCCAACTCCAGTGAACTTGCTCTTAGTGAATTTTTATAGCAAAAGATACCTGATTCTTCGACCTTGAATATCATGAAATCAAATTATTGTAGCTGAATATTGTCTGAGTATCATTTAAGAGGTTTACGAGGTTTGCAAAACCGAAAAATTTGGTCCAAAATGTACAATTTGTACGGTTGAGAAACAAGCGACTTACAGCGCTTTGAAGCGTTGAGTGTTTAATTGATACTTTAGATTAAGGTTGCCAGATTGCCCGGATATTTAATACAAAATTTGCTAACAACCCAGCTCGGTTGCGCTGATTTCATTAAAAATGCCCTGATTTTGGCCGGATTTATTCACTTTATTTGGTAAATAAAACTTTATGTGTTGACAATTTTTTTTGTTTATACATTCAAAACGAAATTTTTATAAAAATAATCAAGTTTTTTGGAAGCCTAAAATACGATTAAAAAAACTGTCGATGAGTTAAGATGCACAACTTTTTTTTTTAATTCTTTCTTGATTTTTGTTGAGCAATTTCTGGGTATTGAATTGACAAAATTAGCCCGGATTTTAGTTCGTCATTTTTCAAATCAAATGCGGATTTTTTCATGGATTTGTCCTGCCCAGATACGTGCTGAAAAAATTCTGGCAACCTTACGTTAGATCCCTTAAGGGATTTATTGTTAGGGTTTTCTGTGAGCATTAGACTGCCCCAAGTTTGTACGGAAAATTTCAGACTTGTGAAATGCCTTAAATTGATCCAAGGCCTAGTACAAGATCTCAAGTCAAATTTGGGCTAGATCGGATCACGGGAAGAGATCGCTCAACGAGTCTGAAATTTGTATGAGATTTTGAGACATTTTGTTCCGGAGGAACATTAAAATCCAGTTTATTATCAATACTTTTGATCCCCTTCTGCCGATTTGAGACGGAGTTAAGTAGGGTTTGACGAAACAGGACGAATTCATTTTTCCGCGTGTTTCAAAATTGTTGTCCTTAGAAAGGTTTTATTGTCGAAATATAATTCATTAGTTATTGGAATGTCTGCACTGGTAAGGTCGTTGGCGGCCCCATCTAAACTTCGATGGTACAGCAGGACCGACCTGTCAGGACATCGAAAATAGATTCAATCAATGCTCTTCCCGGAATGTCCTGGGGAAAAAAGTAGTTGGCAGGTAACAGCAGCTAAGTATTGTGTCTTATTTAATCTCATTTATTTTCATTAGGCTTAAGTATAGGTTACCATAAGTATTATGTAATGGATTTCGAATCAAATTAATTGCGAAATTTGTAGTTAAAACTTGAATACTTTGATCAATGTTTGCACATGGCTTAATTCAAGTATTCTGTTACAAAATCAACGCGGCCCGTGGACTAAAATGAGTTTTTAGAAGAATGAGAAATGCAATTAAATAATCCACAACATTTCAACTGGAAAAAAATCAAATGGTGCATGATTGTTCGGAAAATTGAACTAATTTGATTTCTCAATTTGTTGCTAGAATTTAAAATCAAGTAGGACGATAAAAATTTCCTAAAACTAAGCTCTGATTTCTATTAAAATCAATTATTTTGATCCGAAATTGGATTTTTTTCTTATGTGTTCATGAATACTTTGACTTTTTTTATTGCAAACACTTAAATTGATAACACATAATATTGTCAACTAGGTATTGAAAAGTATGATAACGATTTTTTTGTTTCTGTACATGCCGTTATAATCTTTTTTTTAATTTTTTTTTAAAGTGGTAATTCAAAAACTAACTTTCCATACTGTATGAGACAAGGATGAACTAAGTTTGTTGTAAATTGTAAACTTGGCAATGCCATAATCATGAATAAGAAGGCTCTAGCATAATGTAAGTGATGATTACATTTCAAATTTCCATTATTCTTAATCTACAACCTTTTGCACCAGCCATTTTGCGATATTTATTATTTAACAGGGATGACGGTGAGAAAAAGAAGCTAGATACTAATTTCCCTTCAATACGTTTTTACATATATTAAACGTCAACGTTTAATGGTTACTATGGAAATAAATTAATAAATATAAGTTGAAAATTGTTTCTGTTTGAATTATTCCAATCAAAAGAACAAACTCATTTTCAGTGAAAAGTTAAAGGTTTGCGTTTAGTTATTCTCCAAAAAAAATATCATTTTCTGTGTTATTTTTTACCAAAATCCCTAAAGCACCAGATTGATCTTTCATTCCTTTCTGCCTTTTTCAATCTATCCATTGACTACTAGGACGTGGCCGGCGCCGTTATTGGTGTTTAAAGAAAGAGCATCAGGTTTAAGCATTGTGAATGTGTTGCCAATTCCAGGCTCCATTTATTTGACCTCTGAACAAAACTGTTGGCCTCGGTCAATCGCGGAGTAGTAACCATTGGCGATGTGGAACTCGTTCTACTGAGCCACGCCTGCGATCGTGAAATTAGAAATGTAATTATTTTCTAAATAAGGAAATCATTTTATAACTTATCTTAGAAATCATTTTATGAAAGAATTTAAACTTGTATTGGTAAATTTGTTCGAAAGAAAAGTGTTGATGAAGAATTTCAGATTCAATGATTAAAGGTGGATGTGAGTAGTCAATCAAGCTAAGCTAAGTGTAGGGAATAGGAGTATTAGAATATTTGAATAGTAAGAATAGTAAGGTTGATCGAATTTAGATAACCGTGAACGCGCAAATGAGAAGGCCATAGTCTTCGTTAAGTTGAGATGTGAGAGTGTGCATGAGTGTCATGAGAGTCGCAGATGAAAGTCAGTTTGAATAAAGCCTGCATATTGGTGTGCGTTAGTGAAGATGGGTTGAATAGTGTTTGTGAATCCATATTGCAAAGCTTTTGAGTAGGAGTGAGAAAAGGCAGTTGAGTAAAGAAATTTTGGAAGGATAGACGTCTTTAAAGAACTGATCCGTGGAAATTGGAAAATGTGTTTTACAAATGACGTCCGGTCACTACACTAAGCTTATTACTTTGATCCTTTTCGGCCAATTCATTTTGGAAACGGTTTTTCTTAAAAGTCTAAGCTATTACAAACATTTTATCCGAAGTATGATTCAATTCGAGTTAAGATAAAACAGAGTTATCAAGCTTTAAAAATGGACTAAATTTTTAAAATGTGATATTCATTACTTTTAATGAGGCACTGCGTCGATCATTTTAACGCAGCATTAACAGGGGGCACTCTATCCATAAAAAGTAATGATGTAAAATTATAGTCAATATGAATTGATTGTAGGTGAGAAGATTTTTGTGCATTTGGGTGTGCCTGAAAAAAGTTACAAGCCTATAAATTAAACATCACTTTGCATAAACATATAATTTTCCGTAAAAATTCAAAAGTCAGGCTAAATCAGCCTTATTTCCAAAAATCAGAAAAATATGGGGCTTATCAGGTAATAAGAACGGGCCTTAAAAATCAATCAAATCCTGAAAAATCAGGCACATTGGCAATCGTGAACACATTTGACATTATAGATATCTAGATACTTGAGAGGTCAGTTAAGCTAGCGATTGCTATCACTAATGTTAAAAGCTTGGCTCTCATTCGCTGTTTCGTAGCTGCGCTGGAGTAGTAAGATGTTGCGTGCAACATTCCGGGTGAACGATGAATAGACGACTTTACATACCTTTGAGTAAAGTTTTTAGTATTCCGAATTATTATAGAAAAAAACACTCCATTGATAAATTGAAGTTTCTTTTTACTTAAATTAGAATAAATTATTCCGTTAAGAGTGTTAATTCTATCTGATTAATCCATTTCAAATTAGTTGGACGGTTAGTAAACCAACATGTGAGAAAATTTCTCTAAATCAATTCTATTTACCCATTTTCAAAGCCTTTTCATTTTTTTCCGATTTTCTATCAGTATTTTGATTTGATATTATTATTCAATAAATACGTTAGACTGAGATTGGAAAAGTTACAGCTTAAGACAGAATAAAATGTTAAATTCTAATTTTCGAAGGTGACGGAAAGTATTAAAGAAACATGAGTTATCAAAGAAAGAAAGAACATAAGCCTCAAATATCATAAATTTTTCCAAAAAGATACAACGACTCACCGACGGGACTGGTTTAAGTCCCGTCGGTGAGCCTTTGTATCTTTTTTATGTTCTTTCCTTCTATAATACCTCATGTTTCTTTAATACTTTCCATCACCTTCGAAAATTTCATTATTTTGAGGTACCGTAATCCGGGGTAATATTGATCACTTTTTGAATTTTTTTTCGAATATTTTTTTCTGTTAAGGGGAATGTGGCATGTTTCATATTTTCAAAACCAGTACTGGACTCCTATGAACGTAAAACATGGTTGCAGAAACTTATAAGACTATTTTAAATTTGATTGAAAATCGATTTCGTCTCTGTTCAGATTTTGATGCTTTGGGGTAATATTGATCAGTCTCTATTTGGACGGTTTAAACGAGTTTTCTTGATCATAGAGGATTTAAGAGGATACAATACACCTTCATAATATTTACAAACGCTAGTTTATCAATTTACCTTGCTTTTAAACGATTTCTTTCAAAAACATTTACAATCGAAAATAGAACAATGATGCTGCATACATTAAGGGCAAAAATTATTACAATTGCTAAATAGTTTAAGCTTCAAAATACAAATGAAATTTTACTTTCACACAATCTCCTAGACCCTCCCATTATTTCCATTTTAATTTTTCCTTCAAAGTTAATCATTTGATAGGGTTCCTTTCCATTTTTCCAATACGGGCTTACTCTATGAAAACGGTTTTATTTTTTAAATATCACAAATTTATCATTAAATGAC
The DNA here is from genome assembly GCF_029784155.1 of Uranotaenia lowii. Lineage (NCBI taxonomy): Eukaryota > Metazoa > Arthropoda > Insecta > Diptera > Culicidae > Uranotaenia > Uranotaenia lowii. Next base: position 64,065,868 of record NC_073693.1, on the reverse strand, counting down.
TATAAAAATAGCACTCTAACTGTACATATACAAAGAAAAAAAGTTGTTTTTCAGGAGAGCTGTTTGTTTGCGAGCCCTGGAAAAAATAGGTACCGTAAACTGGGGGAACTTTGATCACTTTTTTCATTCATTTTAGAATATTTTGGAAGGGATTGCTTTTTCGTAATACCTAAAAGCTTTAAAACCCTTACTGAGGTGAGGAGTTTTAAACATGATCATGGATTGCAGAAAACTCAAACGACATTTGTGGTCATAAATAAATGTTTGTTACAAAACCAGATTTCGAGTTTCGGGGTAACTTTGATCACTGTGGTTTTTACGTATCTCAACATCTTCAAATTTATTGTTTTGATGTCATTAAGCACAGAAGGCTCAAAACATCGATAACAGTAATTTTTTGTTTGGACTTAATTGAATTTTTCAACGTTTTCTTTCAAAAAGAAATATACTCGAAAGATGGACAATGTTGCTGCATACATTTAGGGGCAAAAATTATAAACATTTCTCAATATATTTGGCCTCGAAAACAAATAAAATTTTACCTTCATGCAATTCCCTAAGTCCTCGTACTGTTCCCAATTTTTTTTTTCTTCAAACCTTACCATTTGATAGGGTTTTTAGCCATTTTTCCAATACAGGCTTTTTCATGGAAAATGACCGTTTTTTTCAGTATCCAAAAATTATCATCAAATGACCATAAAAATAACACTTAAACTTAACCTTAACCAAAAAGACAGTTGAACTTTCACATTAAACAACCCATTTGCTCCTAAATGCTTAAATTTGATCAGGAGAAATGTTTGTTTGTGAGCCTTCAAAAAACCAGATATTTTGAGATTTTAAAATTATATTTTAAGTAATATAAGAAATCTCCTAATAAAAACCAAATTTAGCTTATTTGTAACTCAAGTTACAGGCTTTCAAACGTAGTAAATAGTTTTCAGATATTTTAACTTTATACTTAGTTAATGATTATTATCTGCAAAAATTTCATGTTGATCAAAGTTACCCCGCTGATCAAAGTTCCCCCAGTTTACGGTATTTTGAGATTTTGTAATTACATTTTTTTAAACAGAAAAAAATTCAAATACATACATCATTTTCAATTAGATACTCAATTTATAAGCTTTCAAACGTTCAAAACAGTTTTCAAAAATTCACACTATTGACCGAGTTATTGATGATAATGTGGAGAAATTTATTGTTGGTCAAATTTACCCCGGTGATCAATGTTACCCCGTTTTACGGTACGAAGATGTACCAAGACGAATTCAATTGTTAAATTCTAATTTGAAATTCTGAACGGCTAGTGATGGTATAAATTTTATTTACGATTTGGATTTAAAGTCATATAGCATCAAAGTAAACTTAAATTGTATAGTAATTCAAGGAACTAATTTTGTTTTTCATTTCAACTACCATTAAGAAAAAAATCTGCCTTTCAGCTTCAAAACTATTACGCCTGATTTAAGGCAGCTGCTGGGGAAAACCAAATAGCGAAAATTTTCGAATAAAAATACTAAGGAGAAAAAGCAATTCTTCGAAGGTCTAAAAATAGATCCTTTTGAGGAGGTTCACGCAAAGTTTCTTCTGAAAAGGTTAGAAAAGTTTCCTTTGATGAATTAAGAGAAAGTGGCTTGTACAACAATTTTCATTCCTTCAATTAAAGACTAAGATTATGCAAAGAAAAATAAATTCATAGGTTTCATAAGTTTTTTTTTCTGAAATCTGAAGACCTCCGTTTGATAATACACCGTTTTTCCAAATAATTATCTGAAGTCATCATGCGTAAACACGAGTTTACGGGTACAAGTCCAGCCCAGATAGTGAATAATATCATCCACATATTAGAAAAAAAAAATAAACTCTTCTATTTAAAGACTCGATAGAGGTCGTTGGGAACATCATGCAGTGGAACATCAGAATAGTAAGCCGAGTTTCAAAATCCATAGATTCTTTCGTATTCCAATTAGATAAAAACATAACCTCCAAACCCTGGTGCGCTTTGCAATCAACCCCGGCACTTTCTGTGTCACAAATTTGCATATCGATGAGATAGTTCCACCAAATTGACCCAATCAAAGATGGGGGTCTCCGTCAACAAACTCATAGCTGTTTAGATAGCTACATGGAAGGTGTCGGGTGGTAGGTCATTAGCTTCGCCGCGGCGCAACCCAATTAGTTCAACCGGTTCAACCGGAGGCCAGTGCAATGGAACCCAATATGTAGTAAGTCGTCATTCACAAAACCGTACAGACCCCTCAGAAGTGGACCCAAGCTTAGACGGTTTACCTACCTGTATATCGCGAAACCATCCGGTGTGGTAGAAAAACGAACCGATCAATGACGACGACCCAACTCCTGGACCCAAGACGACGTTAGTTAGTCAGTTACCTTACCTACTAGACATTGTACGGGCAAATTGGATTACCCATGGGCGCTTGTTTGCTGATACCACAGACTGCAATGCGCCTGGCCCGGCAAAAAAGATGTTTTGCATGATCACAACAAAACCCAGTCGAAGCCGGCAAGGATGTTATGCATTAGTTGCCAATTACGCAACTGCTTCAATTAAACGGTTTGAGTCGATTATGCGTTTACACACCTTCTCCGTGCTAATTGAGCCTAGTGGAGCTGAAATTTATTATTGATTCTTCCTTTCGCCGTAAACTTTTACGCCACATTACCGAATGTAAGGTTGATTTGATATTTTCCCTCGTCAAATACATCGTACGGGGTGAAGTCCTGGGGTATCGGCCAAACCCGCTCCCGGAATGTCGAAACGTCCGGAAGCACTCCGTAGAACTGACCGTACTCTTGGATGGTGAACAGACACCTCAGGCTTAGGATGTAATCCAAAATGACCGCGTCCGGAGTATGTTCCTCGTAGTTCTCGTCCAGATACAGTGACTTAAAAGCCGTTCCTGAAACGAAGGTAACAGTGATTAAATATCTAGTTAAATTTCAACAAATAACATTGAGTTAGACTCGAATCATAATTACTCCTGATGGAAACAACGATGCCCTAGAAACTTATGAATTTCAATAAGGAGAATGTTGACTGCCATGCTGTGCGGTAAGATAATTTGTTTCGGTGTTTGGTGGTCAATGAGCCAGCCCAGGATCAATTAATTTTTATCAACTACTGGACGTTCAAATACATACTTTGTTGCAAAACTTGGCGTCTGAATTAGCTAACACGGTTTGCGTCACACAAATTTAAGAAATTCCATTTATCTTATTATCGTTTTGCCTTTGTACTCGCTTTTTTTTATTTTAATTTTGATCGTTTTTCTCATTTGTGTACTTTTTATCATTGTGTTTTTTTTTTCACTTTTGGCTTCTTCAAATTGTACTAAAAAATAAAGAGCGACTTTATGAAAAATTAAAATGAGATGGATTGGAGTGAGTAAAGTGTCGTGTCAGTGTCATTTTACAACGTACACAACGGAATCCGTCAATTTGACGGAAACCTTCTTCTCCTCTCAAGTCCTGTGGACATTTACACAACCTAAATTGGAATAATACCTCAGATGTTTTTTAATCTTAATATTAAAGATGTAGGGATAAGTGGTATTCGGCGAACCTTTTCAACTATTCAACTATATTTCGTTGAGTTTTTAATAAAAATACAAATGCAATTATTTAAATTTCCCTTCCCTTCCATCTTATGCCCCTCATGTTTTGAGTCGATTATTTTCAACCATTACAAGATCTTTTTCAAGTGGAGGCCTCTTTGATTTGAAAAAAAAATACCAATAAAAAAACATCAGATGACATGTCACTTCTAGGGCGTTTATCTATAAAGAGAATGGGTTCCAATGAAATATGGGACTAAACACGTCGAAACAGGTGCCAAGCAATTTGAAATGGTTTATTTGATACCGAATTAGATGAAAGTCGATATCTTTTCAAAATAGTTGTAAAAAGGAAGAATAGGATCGGGCAATTCAAGACAATTTATGGGAAAAAATGTAAAAAGGACAAATCTGAGCAAAATCTAGGCCATAAACATACAAAAGTAAAGTGAAAGATAATACCTTGAAATTTAAAATTTTCATTGAATCGCAGCAGCAGTATTAAAATCGTATCTATGGATTAATCATATGATCATCGTTAAAATTTTGCAAAAATCGATTTTTTAACAAAAAATCTTTAAATTTTCAAAAAGAAATTTGAGTTTTTTATTTGATTTAGAAAATAATTTTAAAAAAGCCGGGCGAAATTAAATAATAAAGTTTCATTATGTATACATGCGACAAAGTTTTAGATAGCTTAATAACTAACTTGAACAACAGTTGAAAAACTTTCGATCCATTTTTTTAAAGGAATGGCTGTAAAATCTATCTTTTGTTTGCATTTTTACTATGGTTTTTTTCTTCTATGGGCTCTTGTTTTTTAGGTGAAAGTTTTAACTTTTGAAACAATATAGAAATCCTTGCAAAAAATTTGTAGAATTGAATGCTACGCAACGTTAAATTTTGTAATAAATTGTCTGAAATTTGGAGAATTATTATCCTTTGAAACTACAACATCTAGGAAAAATGATGAAATTTTGATTGAATAGAGGTTAACGAATAGATTCAAAATTAGTGTTTTTTCATAAAGGTGTGTTAGTTTTACAGTTACTAATGATTAATTTTTTTTTAATAATCCACCATGGGTGCACGGATTCACCGCAGTTTCGCCAACGTATGCGCTGAATTGCATTCTTTAGATCATGAGTTCGGCTAATCTTCAATGCAAATCACCACATACCCGACACCATGGCTTCGTGTGAACTGTCATGTAATGAATGTGTTTTGTGTATGTGTGAGTCTTATTTGGAGAACGAGACAATCAGTTTCGCAACCGTATAAAATTCATCACATTTTCAGTGTTATGAATCTACGACAGGTATTCCGCACTCGTGAACATTTTTATTATACATATAGTCAGTTATAAGAGAAAACACATCTTACCTTTATCTTTATCTTTATCTTTATTGGAGGGGAAAAAGCCCATATGAAAAAGATTGAATCCGTCTCATATGCGCGTAAAAACCCTCATCTTTTGCATCAACAGATTACAATTTAAATCTAAATGATACATCGAGTACTTAAGTTTATCACACAATACAATTACTACAATTTTCTCTTAAAACTATAATTATGAAAGAGCTCTGCGGAATTTACATTTGAGTGTGTTTCGGGAGATATGAAAATCAAATTCTGATGAAACGCGGTTGAACGTTCGGATTGTTCTTATGAGAGGTGCATTTTGACCATAATTAGTAGAAGCATGCGGAACAACTAGGAAAGATTGAGAGCGAAGGTTTCTGGGCCTACTGTTAAAATTTACAAGTTCTAAAATTTGGGGACAGTCGATATGACCCAGTATTATGTCAGATATAAAAGATGCATCAGACACAGCTCGACGGGAAGACAGTGTTTGTAGACCAATAAGATTGCATCTGTTTTCGTAAGCAGGAAGATTGACAGGATCGTTCCATGGTAGATTGCGGAGAGCGAAGCGTATGAGTTTTCGTTGAATCTTTTCGATACGATCGATTGAGTTGTTGTAACGAGGATTCCACACTACCGAGCAGTACTCTAAGTTAGATCGAACTAATGCACAGAATAGAACTTTAAGGCATTGAATGTCTCTGAAATGCTTAGTTATTCTAAAAAGGAAACCGAGACATCTTGAAGCTTTAGTAACAATGTATGAGATATGGTCTTTGAATGAAAGTTGTTGATCTAGTGTTTTGTCGCCAGAATTTCGTGGCAGCCGATAGTACCTGCTGTCGGCCACTTAAGGGATTCGAACCCAAAAGTATTCTTGTCGATACCGGGAATTGAACCCGGTACGCCTGGCATACAAAAACCAGACTACCGCCAGCCTGTCCGCTAGACCACATCGTCGGCATTCCTTCAACAACATTTTATATGAGCAAAATATTACAAAATTAACACACGACGTATTACAGGACAAGACACTAGACGTTCTTAGAAACGGAAAAAAGGATTCAAAATTACCTTTTTAGTCGACCGGTTTCGGGCTCGATGTTGCCCATCTACAGGACGATGTCCGACTGATCACACGGAGAAATTACTAGCAGGATCATTCTACGAGTATCGTAGTGTTCGTTGAAAGAATGTTCCTTTATGAGATTTTTCTTTTGGTGAAAGTGAAAAGCGGCGACATAATTGGTGGGTCATGTTCGTTCATTAGCGGTTTTTCGGAAGTACTAATGAACATCGACTCCCATGCGTTCAAATGTGAGGCTTTTCTTACGCATTTCCTATAGATCACTTTTTCCCAGTTTATGGAGTGATCCATTTCCGTTGCGTGGGTGGCTACACTAGATTCATTGACCCTGTTGTTGTCTGCAGCATTCCTATGTTCTTTAAGTCGAACTTTAAATTCGCGACGAGTTTGGCCAATGTAATTTCATAGATTCCAGATCTCTCATCCTGTGGAAACTTATCCTTCAAGAAGACCAACCGATCCTTAATGGTGTTGCCGCTCTTGTATACTGTTTTCAGACCGTGTTGAGAAAGGATTTTTGTTATCCCATTAGTTAGTTTCGGGTGGAACGGCAGGCTAACTCTGTAGGGCTCTTCCTTTTTTGGCCTGAAAGTGGTAGCATCCCTTCGGTACTTTTATCGGGCATGTTTTCGGAGAATTTTAAGTACAAATTCGTTGTCAAAACCGTTCATAAAACCTGCCTCAAGGATTTTGTGTTTTTCTTCTTCAAATTCTGCCTTTTTCATGGGGATATTGTACAGGCGGCTTGTTTTTGCGCACCAAAGTGGTTGGAATCTACTGTTTTGTATCCGTCGGTTGAGGTTGGTTTCCGATATATTCCAAATTTGATGGTGTTGTCCTCTTTCCTTGAGGTTAGGAGATCAAGGAAAGGGAGTTTTCCCTCAACTTCTTTTTCTACTGTACACACAGGTCGATGTGTTTGGAGTTTAGAAGCCCTAATGTATGTGTGAGATAACGCTCCTTTACCGAGGCGAGGATGTCATCGACGTAGCGCCACCAGACACGTGGGAAAAGTCTTCATGTTTCGGAGTAAGTTTTTTAAACAAACCGTTGGCTTCAGCATGGGCAACAAAATATCCCCACTTTTGGCTGAAGTTTTTATGAGCGACTTGGAAGCAGATTTGGAGAAAAGTGATAGACTTTTCTCTTTCTCTTTCTTTTTTGACAACGAATTTGTACTCAAAATTCTCCGAAAACATGCCCGAAAAAAGTACCGGGGTGATGCTACCACTTTCAAGCCAGAGAAGGAAGAGCCCTTAAGAGTTAGTCTGCCGTTCCACGCGAAACTAACTAATAGGATAGCAAAAATCCTTTCTCAACACGGTCTGAAAACAGTATACAAGAGCGACAACAAGGATAAAGGATAAGATTCTGCAGGATGAGAGATCTGGAATCTATGATATTCCCTGTGAGAGTTGCCCAGCCCAGCCAAACTCGTCGCAAATTTAAAGTTCGACTTAAAGAACATAGGAATGCTGCAGACAACAACAGGGTCAATGAATCCAGCGTAGCCGCCCACGCAACGGAAATGGATCACTCCATAAACTGGGAAAAAGTGATCTATAGGAAATGCGTAAGTAAAGCCTCACATTTGAACGCATGGGAGTCGATGTTCATAAGTACTTCCAAGAAACCGCTAATGAATGAAGATGACCCACCAATTATGTCGCCGCTTTTCACCTTCATCAAAAGAAAAATCTCATAAAGGAATCTTTTTTCGACGAATACTACGATACTCGTAGAATGATCCTGCTAGTAATTTCTCCGTGTGATCAGTCGGACATCGTCCTGTAGATGGGCAACATCGAGCCCGAAACCGGTCGACAAAAAAGGTAATTTTGAATCCTTTTTTCCGTTTTCCGTAAGAACGTCAAGTGTTGTGTCCTGTTATATGTCGTGTGTTAATTGTGTAGTTAAGTTCTTACGTTGGCACAAATCCGCATAAAATGAGTGAGCAAAATGTTTAACTAGTGAATAAATTAAAATATGTGAGAAAATTGAAGCGTGTGAAACGCAATTTTTTATGTAAACAAAAATTATCGACAACGTGGCGACGGAAATTTAAAACATTACCAGGGATGCCAATTTGATGAAAATTTCTTATTTCCTTAAAAATCTTGTGCCACTATTGGATTCACATTACGTTAGCATTATGAATTCCTTTGAAAAATTGGTATCTAGAGTGTAATGATACCAGATTAGCTGGTTTTAATTACGAGCTAACGCGGATTTTAAAAGAATAAAAAATAGGAAAACGAGGTTTGGCGGTTGCCTGGATTTCGAGAAAAAAAGGGCGGTTTTTACCCGGATATATTCACAATTTTGGCGAAATCAAAATCAAAAACTAACGATTTATGGTTTTTTTTTTTGACAAATAACAATTTTGTTTGAACTTGTTTCATAAAACTGAACTTATAACCATTTTTTAAATTATAAATGCAAAACTAAGGTGCCTCGATAAAAAATTATTTCCTGTTTAAGTTTTGTAACTCTTGAAGTTGTATAAAAATAGCGGGATTTGGACTGATTTGCCCGGTTTTTATTTCGAAAATTTTGAATTCCAACGTGAGAATTTTGCAAAGATTTCTAGTAAAAATGATCGGGTTTACTTCGCCTGGAAACGTTTTGGAAAGCTTAATCGTGTTACATTTTGGATTTTTTACTGTCTTAAATATATCCACAAATCCTCATTGATTCCACATGAATTCGAATCGAAAATATAAATCCAACTTTAAAATTAACTTAGTTATGATATTGATTGCGTTTAAGGAAGTTGAGGATTAGTCCGCATAAGACTGAAAGCAGTTTTTCACCTGGCACGTTAATAAACAGGGGTATTAACGTGCCAGTTCGTTTATTTTTCGTTCACTTATCAATCAGCAATCTAGTGGCGATTTGCTAAGTGATATTTGAACGAAATACTAGCGTATTAGAATTCAAATTCTTACACACGTTTTCAGCTTATTTTTACTCTAGACCAGACTTCTGTTTTCTGTGGCGATACTTATCAGCATTTACGGTCTACAGTGAAAGAAACATACACCTTAAATGTTTAACTAAAACCATAAGTTTATGATGATTGTTTAGCATTTTCATTATTACCTTTTGATATTTTATAAATTATCCGAAATCATTTTAAAAATTTGACAATAATGTAATTTTATAAATTTGAAAAAATATTCGGCCTGTTCGGCCAAATGCTTAGCTCAACTATTTGGTGAGCCGAATATTCGGTCTAACGGCTTTTGGGCGGTATATGGCTAAAAAAATTTTCATACAACTTTATTTTTGCTTGGAACGAAAATAAAAACTTCACTGGTCATGTGTAGCTTCCGATTTTTTGGCTGCTCTTCCGACTCACCTTAATGGATTTTGTTTTTCAAAGTGGTGGGAGCCAAATAATTATGGAAAATGTATCCTGAAGTAAAAAAAAACTCCAATATTACGTAATGCCAATAATCAATGTAGCATTTATACCTTGAAAAGAACATAATAAATGCACATACCGCGGGGTAGAACGCCAAAACTAGTGGACAAAACGCACCATACCGAAAGGCTGGTCAGTTAAATATAAATGGAATATAATAGTTGAAACATCATATGTTTCATAATATGTTCATCGAATTTTTTTAATTAACCTGCCTATGGCAAAAAATAATTTGTTATTGCTAAACTTAAGCGGCATCCATTAATTACGTAAGGTAGAAAACGCACCATTTTTGACACCCTTCCGAATCGAATTTTGGTGCACCTTTAAACCTGTTTTTTTTTTTAAATTATACATTCTAATCATAATTTGAGAGTCAGCAAATATAAAAAATGACATTCCGTTTTGATATTCGATATCTTTTTTTTTTTTTTCATTTCGTTTAATAATTTAATTTTTAAAGTCTGTATTAGTGAGAACTCGGAAGACATTGAAAATAGTAAATCATTAGTTCTAATTGTAGTTCCTCTATTTTGATTTTGTTATCGAAAGTGGCGTTTCTAGTCAGCCTCAACACTTCCACATGTAAACCAAATAACTTTTCATGACTCGGCCTACAATCAACCCACAGTAATCTAGTTACAATGCAAGTCGGTATTTTGCACAATTATCGTTGAAAATCCACAGCAAGAGAATTTACCATCAAATCAAATTTTTTTAATTTAGAAATTGCATAGATCCAAAGTTTGGTTTAAGTTGAAGTTCGAAAATAAAATGCTTATTCCTTCGAAATCTTAGATTTTGACGATGTTAGGAATCGAACGTTAGGCATACTCACTCTCATCCAGTTCTTCCGCCCTCACCATCTTTGCGAGCGTGTAAACTTTCGTCATAAAGGCATCGATCGTTTTTTGCGCAATGCTAGCATCCTTCATATCGATTTCGCTTGGCGGAAGATCATTCAGATAGTCGGCGAATCTCCACACCAACTTCCGGAACAGTCTCTACAGTTAGTGAACAAAAAATGGTTAGTCAAATGTTTGAAAAAAAATCAAAATTCCAACCTGATTGATATTATTATAAACAAACACCACACGACTGGTTTCGAATAGGTCACTTTCGGCCAGATATCTCATATACTCGCCAACGGTTTCTTCGGAACTTTCTATCATGTGCATCGAGTACCCTTCGAAGTTGACCATCATACCGAACAGTTTGATTTCGAGCGCTGTCTGCTCATTCATCTTCCGCAGAACCTTCATGAATTGGTCCCGGATGGTCATGGCCGAGACTTGTGGGTGTCGTCCGATGTAGACAATCCGCTGGAAGTAACAACGTCGTCCAGCGCACAGCATGTTGTCCTTCACATGGTCAGCGAGCGTCCGCCGGTTTTGAAACGAGGGCAAAACCGTATCCTCAGGGCGCTGCATAAAGTAGGGCAGTGGAGTTTTCTTCCTGGGACTTTTTCCACCCGGAGTTGTAGACATTTTCGTAACGATATATTTGTTTGGTTAAACTTGAAATTACTAAAAACACACAGGATTAAGTTGACTTTCGCTACGTTTGGCTGGTTCCGAACAATGGCAATCGATCTAATTTAGGTACAAACAAGTCATTTGTTGAGGCAACTGCCACACCTTGCCATGGTTGCTCCTCCGTGGCGATGATGTTTGTTTTGTTTTTGTAAACGAGTGAGGGGAGTCTCTGTTGTCATAACATCGTCGTGCAGAGGCACGTGGCCATAAAAATTATGTTACCGTCATCAGTAACCGTGCAGTGAGTGGATTTATGGAACCTCAATGAGCGATGGAAGCGAAAAGTTATTCTTTCTTTCCTTAAGAAAAACCCGTATGATCGGTCAAAAGTTGGGTAAAAATTTAGCTGCATCCGACTTGCTGCAACCATCACCCAAGCACAGCAGCGATTCCATCGCCTATTGAAACTCACGATAAGACCGATTCGACTTTTATAAGCCAAGAAAAATTTTAGGTTCTAATCAGGCCCGTGCGAAGAACTCGTCCATGGGGGGTGGTGAATTGTTTTTATTTCTAGCTAGAAATAATAACAATTCCAAAAATGCACAACACATAAGCAAATTTATTCCTTAAACCATGTTTTCAAAGGAATTTTGACGGCAATTGTCTCGGATTTTCTAAGAAAAACGACTGTTTTTTGCTGCAGTCGATTTTACTTAAAAAAAAATTCGAGACTTATAGCACTAGTTTACAAAATTAAAAAAAAATCGTGAACTTCTGACTGACCAATATTCTCAATGTAAAATCGGGCGCTGAATCCAAAAATGAAATTTAAAAAAAGAAAAATAAAAAAAAGTTCTTGTACTTAGATTAAAATATCTCGGACGGCATAACGGTAATTTGAAATCCCTCTTTTGCATATTGAAGGTGAATAAATTTCTATCGGTCATATAAATACTGTTTTTCTGCGCTTAAATATCAATTTAGAACAAAGAATTCAAGTGGTTTTTTATCAAAATCTATTGAAAATTTGAGAAGTTATGGCTACTTTACCATAACAGTATTTTATGTAGTTTTTAATAATTCAACGAAGCGCAGTATACTTATCATAGTATAGGAAGAATGAAACATGATAAATCTCACTCGCTTCAAGTCAAAATTATTTATTAGCTTACCAAAAGGTCAAATGCCAAATTTCAGGAAGATCTGACCATAGGGAGAGGTTGCTTGAGTCTCGAACGTGAATAAAATTTTAAGGTATTTCGCCCTGGAGGAACGAAAAATACTGGTTTTTCACCAATAACTTTTTTCATCACTAGCCGATTGTTTTTTATTGTTAATTTTCTTAAAGCCTAAGTTGAGACAAATATTTCACCCGAAGACCGTTACTCGAAAGGGTTTGAAACAGGAAAGTTATTGTGGTTCCAAGATTGTATTTTGGTCGAAAATTCTCGTATAAAGCGCAATGCGTAAAAAGTACTCATTGAGTGTTGGACAAAAATTTTATACCAAGTTCGTAATCCGTGTTCATAATTACCCCCTAGAGAAGGGGGTAAATATGAATAGACGGAGTAATTATGAACAGCCGTCTCAAGGACGTGGGTTGCGACCAACAAAAAAAAGTTGCTCTACAGAATGATGAAGAGCACGGAAACTTTCATTGTTGGCAGCTTTTCAGAATTTATGTTAAGAAATAAACATATGGTGGCTGTAAGTGAGCCAAATGAAGAAATTTTGTTCATAACTACCCCACCTAGCCCTACGTTATAGCAATTTGGTATTTTGCGTCCAAAATACTTTATTTACAAAGTTTATCCAAATAAACTGGTTGATGTGTTTCGATGAAAACAAACTAATTTTCGAGTTTCTTCTTCTTGATTTTTTTTAGCATTTCTAAATTAGCCTGGATATTGCCCAGATTGAGGGTTGTAAACTTTGAAATCAAAAGCCCAGATTTTGCAAGGTTTTTAGATAAAATAGCCCAGATTTTCACTGCCCGGGTAAGTGCGGAAAAATATCTAGTGAGCTCAGTTTTGAATAATTTCCGATGTTCTGGTACCATTTTTTTTTTTCATAAATCTCAATTTGTTGCTTTTGACTGGACTGTGGAATCTGAATCCACTTTATAATTCTTGATTTTCAGTTTGATTCATCATTGGTTTTGCATTTAAAACTTAAATAAGAATCATTTACATGTTCAAAACACATCATTCCTGATTATTGAAAAAAAAATTAAAAAAAACATTTTTGAAATTTGGATTTGAATTTTTTTACTTAATTCTTATGACGAATTGAAACTTTAAAAAGTTCCATAATGGTGATCCAGGAATGAATTATCAGAGTTTCATCATTCGGAATTTTCAGTCGGATAAGAATTCAAAACTTTTTTTCAGATTCAAACGAGAATTCAGATTCGGAATTAAAATTCAAAATATCCTTAAACAAAACACGAAACAGGTTAAAACCACTGTTATAAAGTAGGATCTAAACTCATTTTCAAAATTGCGTTCTCTGAAAATCTTAGTTTCAATTTGCACAGGATTTCAATAATGAAATAAATTATTAATGATAGTTTATTGTTGATAAAATAATTTGTACTTCATCTTCGGGTTCAGGAAATACTTTTTATTGGTATGTTATTAAACATTATTTATATTGTAAAACTTTAAAAAAATAAATCAAAAGAAAATCTGAATGTATCGAGTTTACAAAAGTTAAAAATAAATCTGATCTGACAATTTGAACTTCAAACAAGTGTCTTTTTCAAATAAAGCCTTCAAGAGGGATCTTCCATCCATTTTTTTTTAAATTCACAACAAAAATTTATCATGTTTAGGACTTATTTTCGAAAGTAATTATTTGAAATGAATAACTTTTAATATGAAAGAACTCAAACCCAAATAATAAGATACTTTTAGTATCACTTTTTTCACTATTCTTCATTTATGAGTTTTTCAAGCAAATATGTTCTCGGAAAAAAATTGTAACCAACTGTAGTAAAAAACCTATTTATAGAAAAATAAATGACTTAAATAGTTCATTTTTGAAGTTCAAAACCATAACTTCCAGTTTAATTATACTGACAAGAAAATGTTAGGAAATAGGTAATTTCATGAATGATCAATGAAAACTGATAAAAATTGAAAGATAAGGAGTTCAAAGTTACAACAAATATTCTAAGAACAAAGCAAATACAAATTTAGTTAACCTACCTACCTACCTACCTACTTCAAGTCACGTTTCAAACTTTTAAAAATTAATTTAAAAATCATGATTAATTCATAAAAGACGATTTTATCTAGAAAAAAAATTGATGAAAAGTTTTTTAAATTTTCAATCAAAAGTTTTGAAGTTTAAATTTACAAGCTTTGAGTATTTTGTCACTTTCGATATGGGAAAGGACAGAAGGTTGAAACTTTGTTTTACTTATTAAAAATTAAGACTTAATGACTTGTTAAATATTTCAGGAGGTTTTTTAATACACACGTTTCATCATAAGAATTTATATAATTTAATTGATGACTCAAGGAAACAGCATTTTGCTTTTTTAATAATTGATTTGGTAGACTTTAGGGTCATGAACTCGAATCTTTTATCAAATTTGGTCGAACCCGTTGAGTTTTGGTGATAAGGAGTTTTAAAATGTATCAGTTTTAAGTAAAATCAAACATAGATAACTGATTAACAAACAAACCTAAATATACGAAAAAATCTGATTCTGATTCTGGTTATCATATTTCATCCAATTGAGGGATATTATTGTCATGAAAATGATGCATGATCTAAAAAATGTAAAATTCAACAATTGAAAAAATGGAAAGATATCATCACAAGTACTTTTGACATAACTGTAGAAAGTGTAAACAAAATTTGATTTCATTTAACACATTTGTTGAAACCTGCAAAATGATTACATGTTTTCTAGAAATATCTTAAATTCAGTTTAGTTTTAAACTTCTTAAAAATTTGATAAATAAAAAAAAGTTTAAAAAAAACATAAGACTTTATTCGCAGAACTAAAAAATACTTGAATTCTTGAGGAAAGTTGATAATTTATTTAAAACTTTTAGTTTTGAATGATAGGTTTTTGATTTGAGTTTTTGTATAAATAATGCAGAAATTTCTCAAATACTTTTTACTTATTTTCACATATCATTTTGATAACACAAGTTGATAGAAATATTGCATATTCAGATTAAAAGTACCCAAACTATTAGAAATTACCTTTTCAATTCATTGCACCTCCGAAAAATGTCAATTTTGTGGCCTTGTGTAAATTATGAGTTGTGTTGAGCATTTAGAAAAATAAAAAGACTTAATGAAATTTAGTCGAAATTGGTTTCTTGAAGAATATTTAATATCAGCATAACATTTGTATGAATATAACGATTTGAAAAAAAAATTGGTCCGTTTCAAACTCTGTTCTTATTTAGTTACATTTTTTAATAAAAACCAATTTTGAAGACGAGGTAGGATTTTTGTATGTCAAGATTTCAGTTCCTGTACAAAAGATTAATTGAATTGTAATTTCGAACCAATTCGTTTCAATTCGTAGATGTCGAAGAGTATCGTAGATCAAAATTTCTCATGCCCAGGGTGATTTAATATTGATTTCTGCCGGAGACGAGAAAAATTTCTGACTTGCTTGTTAACACTTATTTCCAAATACATTTTAACATCAAGTAATTTTCCGTTACTTCGGTGAAAATTTTACTTAGAAAAAATCGTCATGGGGGCGGTTACACCCCTAAACCCTCCCCCCCCCCCCCCTTTCGCACTGCCTTCAAACCTACAATATAAAATAAGTTTTCAATTCTTAAAGGTCATATAATACCGTCGAATGAAATGTCTTTAGCCTAGAGTGATTTAGGAGAAAAAAATTCGCCAAATTTCTGTCATGTTTGTTTAAACTTATTTTTGAACACCTTTTGGGATCATAACCTTTCCGGTTACTAAAGTAAATTCATTTCTTGATCTGGAAAATTTACTTGAAAAAAATCTCCATGGGGGGGGTTAAACCCCTAAAATCCCCCCCCCCGTTCGCACAGTCTTGGTTCTAATTCATCGAAAAAAGAATATTATTAATTGCTCCAAAAACATGAAGTTAAAAAAAAATCATTTGTTCTTTTGTTCGTTTGTTCGTTTGTTCATTTGTTCGTTTGTTCGTTTGTTCGTTTGTTCGTTTGCTCGTTTGTTCGTTTGTTCGTTTATTCGTTTGTTCGTTTGTTCGTTTGTTTGTTTGTTCGTTTGTTCGTTTGTTCGTTTGTTCGTTTGTTCGTTTGTTCGTTTGTTCATTTGTTCGTTTGTTCGTTTGTTCGTTTGTTCGTTTGTTCGTTTGTTCGTTTGTTCGTTTGTTCGTTTGTTCGTTTGTTCGTTTGTTCGTTTGTTCGTTTGTTCGTTTGTTCGTTTGTTTGTTTGTTCGTTTGTTCGTTTGTTCGTTTGTTCGTTTGTTCGTTTGTTCGTTTGTTCGTTTGTTCGTTTGTTCGTTTGTTCGTTTGTTCGTTTGTTCGTTTGTTCGTTTGTTCGTTTGTTCGTTTGTTCGTTTGTTCGTTTGTTCGTTTGTTCGTTTGTTCGTTTGTTCGTTTGTTCGTTTGTTCGTTTGTTCGTTTGTTCGTTTGTTCGTTTGTTCGTTTGTTCGTTTGTTCGTTTGTTCGTTTGTTCGTTTGTTCGTTTGTTCGTTTGTTCGTTTGTTCGTTTGTTCGTTTGTTCGTTTGTTCGTTTGTTCGTTTGTTCGTTTGTTCGTTTGTTCGTTTGTTCGTTTGTTCGTTTGTTCGTTTGTTCGTTTGTTCGTTTGTTCGTTTGTTCGTTTGTTCGTTTGTTCGTTTGTTCGTTTGTTCGTTTGTTCGTTTGTTCGTTTGTTCGTTTGTTCGTTTGTTCGTTTGTTCGTTTGTTCGTTTGTTCGTTTGTTCGTTTGTTCGTTTGTTCGTTTGTTCGTTTGTTCGTTTGTTCGTTTGTTCGTTTGTTCGTTTGTTCGTTTGTTCGTTTGTTCGTTTGTTCGTTTGTTCGTTTGTTCGTTTGTTCGTTTGTTCGTTTGTTCGTTTGTTCGTTTGTTCGTTTGTTCCTTTTTTCTTTTGTTCGTTTGTTCGTTTGTTCGTTTGTTCGTTTGTTCGTTTGTTCGTTTGTTCGTTTGTTCGTTTGTTCGTTTGTTCGTTTGTTCGTTTGTTCGTTTGTTCGTTTGTTCGTTTGTTCGTTTGTTCGTTTGTTCGTTTGTTCGTTTGTTCGTTTGTTCGTTTGTTCGTTTGTTCGTTTGTTCGTTTGTTCGTTTGTTCGTTTGTTCGTTTGTTCGTTTGTTCGTTTGTTCGTTTGTTCGTTTGTTCGTTTGTTCGTTTGTTCGTTTGTTCGTTTGTTCGTTTGTTCGTTTGTTCGTTTGTTCGTTTGTTCGTTTGTTCGTTTGTTCGTTTGTTCGTTTGTTCGTTTGTTCGTTTGTTCGTTTGTTCGTTTGTTCGTTTGTTCGTTTGTTCGTTTGTTCGTTTGTTCGTTTGTTCGTTTGTTCGTTTGTTCGTTTGTTCGTTTGTTTGTTTGTCATCAAAAGTCTTAGGCGTCTTAAGACCTAGAGAGCTGAAATTTAACACAGGTGCTCATTAGGACCAGGAAAGATGAATAATGGTTTTAGATTTTCGGATGACCTTTTTTGAAGAGGGTCGTTCATACATATTAAATCAATTTTGCACACAGAAGTTTTCAGGGACGAGCAATTGATTTCAGTTATCAAATTTTGTGTCATGGATTGGCCAAAGGGGTCGTTCACAAGAAAGTTTCAAGGTCAGACCATTCGATCGCTATTGTGGAATTGTGAATTAAAAGTTTACGAGAAGAGATCATTCATATAAATTGTTTATTTACAGTTTCTGCAAAAAATATGTAAGAATGCATAGGATCGATTTGGAAATTTGTGCGCTGTTATTTACTGGGAAATTTGGGAATTCAATTCCGGATAATCAAGCAACAAAAAAGGGTAATTTTTATGAACCAGCATTTATGAACTGCGGCATTTCTCTTAAGAAGAAACGGGTAAATGTGCGAATTCAAAAATGGTTTTTGGAAAGAAACAGTAACGTCTTTTATGGAGTTGGTTTTAAACTTTTTAACCGCAATCCGCTCTTGAGTGTAAATATGACATTATTGGAAGTTTAGCGGCTTGTAACTTTATTCACACTTGTCAAACTGACACTCCAGGGACAGTAACGGGTAAAAATTCCAGAGACGGATGCGGGTTAATTTTTTTTATTATAGACATTTTACCTCTTTCAAGATGAGGGTTAATGAGAATATTTTTTCTGCAAAGGTATTTTTTATTCAATATCGAGATTTTATATTTTTTGAAAAACATCATCTTATTTCATCACATTTTTATATATAGTAGGTAGCGAAACGAACGGTATCACTTAATCAATAATAAAACATTTTATTTAAAGTCCGCTATATGATTAAAAACCTTCGTTCAAAACCATCATATTGACAAGAAAACCGCTATCTAAATTTGATAATATTTAACTTGAGGTTCAAATATAACTATCACTACCAAATTTCTCACTGAAACAATAAATGTTGATCTTTTTCCAATAATTATTGAAATTCGCTGGATATTTAAACAGTAGGTAATTTTTTAAATTGTGTCACTTCAAATTAAATTAGCTTCAGCATGCGGAGAACTTTCTTAAAGTGGTATAGATCAATTTGTTTAAAAAATAAACTCTCCCTTTTCTTTTTTTATTTAAGTCAGCTCAAACCATCAATCTTTCAGCTAATTCGTTACTATTCAGAGCTCGAAATTGAAAGTACTATTTTCAGGCAATGAATCTCGTCATTGAAAGGCAGCCCACAAACATTAAAGACTGCTTGAATATATTGCTGAAATAAAAACATACACGCAGAACAATCATCGGCGAGGAGTTTATCCCTTCTTCAGTGCCGAAATTTAGTTTCGGAGCACAACTCACCATGTAGTCATCCAATTTACTTCTCGTTATGTCTCAAGGTGAAAACGAATTATAAGGCCATCTCATCTGGATTCACAAACTGTGAACATGGGCCGTGATCAAAAGTAAAAGTTGCCTCATAGAATTTAAAACTGAATCGAACTGTGAGCCGATGGTATACACCTTTTTAATCCTTTGGTAACGAACTAGTACTTTCCAATTTGCTGATGTAGCTCGTGGACTGGGAAAAAAATACGGATGTTCACAAGACTTCAACCAAATATAAAAACTAGTTAACTCACAGTTCAATATTTCTCTGAGCATCTTTGTGGCTAATTAAAATAAACTCTAAATTATGTATGTTTAAGTCATTAAAATTTGAAATAATTATTTATTGAAACATTTTAATAAACCTACAATGAAAGAAAACTTGTTTGCCATCGAGCCAATAAATCCCAGTGCCTTGACCGACTGACGGTTTATTCGCACGTGCCAAAATAAAGTGCATCCCAATAGAGAAGCAACACATCGTTAATCATTCCGCTAAATTAGCAAAGATGGAGCGAAAAATCGAGCAGCAACGGCATCATGATGAGATAGATGAGACCAAAACTAAAAGCACTGACTGCATCAGGTTGGTATTTTGTTTTGATGAATATAAAAAAGCAGAAAAAGCCCACCCATCGGCTCGGATCCATTCATCGATTTGTTTATAATACCTACTTTTTTTTTCTTTCTCATGCGCGAGATAATTCCGGCGTTCATTCATGGGCTCGTTTTGGATGGATCGCTGCTGATTCACTTTCAAACCTTTTGTCCATGATTGACTTTTTATGTTGTAAACCTTATATATTTTTATCCGATAAATTAAAATCAAGCTATTTTGCTCTTCATCCATTAAGGGTTGGCGGCGTTCAACAATCCATTGAGGTAGCAAACTTGTGCATGAGCTATGATGGAACGAGAAGTCATACCCACCTACTTACTTACTTACTTGCTACATGTGGTGCGTTGAACATCTAATAATGTTTTATTATAAGTAAGTAGCAAAGTGGAGGCGGTTCTTTTGGCGATGTGCGAGCATGGCATTTTTGTATGTTCCGACATTCGACAATCATCCGTGGTGCACTTGGCCTGAAGCAAACAACAACAATTGCTCTGACCTTGCCACTGACAGACTGACTGAACTGGACCCAATCGGAATCAGCGGGTCAAAGAAGTTCAACACAGTAGCACTTGCTCTGCTAGTAGGTACACCTTGAAGTGATTTTAATCTTCCTTAGTTTGAAGAACAAAAAAAAATATGAGGATCAAGTGCCGAATTATTTGGGAACAAAACTGTTTGATCCTTGGTTGACTACATTTACAGTAGAGCTCCGCTTATTTGTGCTCTGGTTGCAGAAAAGTCATCTTTGCAGAACGATTTTTTTTACGTTACACTCAAACCCCAAACTGCAATTATGCTATCGAAATTCAATCAAAGATTAATTTTAATCAAAGATTAAAATGAAAATAAATCTTCAGCAGTTTGCAAACAAAAAAATCAAGTTTATTTCAATTTAAAACAAGCTATATTTCAGCTTAGTAAAACGCAAAATAAAACTGCAGATATGTACCATTCGAATTCAAATCTCAAATAATTGTGCAGAATAAAATTAAAAAAAAAAAAGTGACTTCAGCATTTAAAATTCCAAATTTCAATAACAAAATATCAGAAAAATTCCGAAAACGAATTAAAAATTTATTCTGATAAAGATTCAAAATCCTAAAACAATGCTATAAGTTGATATTTATTTTCTTCAACAGAATAACAGTCGACAAAATTAAAAGAACAGTGAGGATTTTTTTTATTCCTCGAAATCAACATTAGAATAAAGAACATGATTTGAATATAGAATTCAAATAAAATTCAGTTAAAGGATAGAGTAGATATAAAAATAAAACAGAATTCAACGATAAAGATTTTCAAATAAAAATCCAGAGCCAGAGCTAGGTTCAGTCATCCAGATATAAATTCAGAATCAGTCTATAATTTTAAAAACTATAATCAAAATTCTCATTAGAAATTGAATGGATTATTTGAATTAAGATCATTTTTTGTCATTTCTGTATTTAAAACGACTACAACTTTAGTAAAAATAATAAGCATTGTGATACTCAATCAAAGTATTGCAATGCATTGATTGTGTAAATATCTTAGAAAACAAGCGGAAGAATTCTTCAAAACTCGCATATTGGATGCTGGCAGATTTAAATTTGAAAATTGAAAAATTAAAGACCGTGTTCGTTATTTGTTATCAAATTTAAATCACTCGAATAAAAAAAATTGCAGATTAAAACTTGGAGTTTTTCTCATAATAATATCATAATCCCCCTTTCGAAATCAAAATTTGTGATAGATGGCTCCTGAAAGTTATTATTTATAAATAACTAGCTGATCCCGTACGAACTTCGTTTCGCTTTTAACTTTAAAGCTGATGATTTGTTATTTGGTTGGTAATTGGGACGCATTTTCACGAAACAATTGCTCAAAATACTAAACAGAATTTTCAAGCGACCTATTTGCTTGTCCACCAAACGGTTATTTGAAATAAGAAATTGATGATGCCTAACAACGCAGTTATTGCAAAAAATCGAAAATATTATGGACGACCCCTTTTACTGATTCGTTTTCAGAATTTGACACATGAAATCAATAACATGTGCAGTAAAACTCCCATGTGCAAATTTTCATTATAATCCGATGTATTATCAAGACAATGGAGCTTATTCTGAGACTCACGTGACGCGATATGCTAAATTTCACATCGTTGTGCTGACTTCAGAAACCACTCAAGGCTAGCAGTTTCAGCTGACATGTCCTGTGATCGATTTTCGGAGCTCATTCATACTAACGTTTCTTCTCTGAAACATTTCCTGGAGTCAGGATAAAGAAGTGAAATTTTGTGAGTCACGTCACTCGACTCGCAGAATAACCCCCAATATAGCAAAAATATTGAACAGATAATATGGACGACCATTTTTGCCGACCCCTGACTCGAGATTTGAAACCTGAAACAATTGAGCGTTCCCCAAAAATTCTATGTGGAAATTTTCATCTCAGTCCAATGCATAATAACGTCAACACCGCAAAAAACATTGAACAGTTTATATGGACGACCCCTTTCGCAGAACTCTGAATTAAAATTCGACTTCTGAAATCAATTACTCGTTCCTTCAAACTCTCACGTACCAAGTTTCCATCTTAATACAATGTATTTAAGCATAAATATCGCAAAAACAGTGTTAATATGGAAGACCCTTTTGACCGACCCTTGCCGCTGAATTTGAAACCTGGAATCGATTGATCGTTCCTCAAAATACTCTTGTGCGAATTTTCATCAAAATCAAAACTATAATAACGCCAATATAGCAAAAACATTGAACAATTGATATGGACGACCCCTTTTGTCGACCCCTTCTAATAAATTTGATAAATGGAATCGATTGCCCGTTCCTTAAAATCCCCGTCTGTAAATTTTCATCTCAATCCAATGCATAATAACGTCCATATCGTAAAAACATTAAAAAGTTGATATGGACGACCCCTTTGGCCGATCCCTGACTCATAATTTAATACCTGAAATCGATTGCTCATCCCCCAAAACACTCATGTGCAAATTTTCATATCAATCCAATGCATAATAACGTCAATATAATAAAAACACTGAAAAGTTCATATAGGTACGACCCCTTTTACCGACCCCTGACACAAAAATCAATACCTGGAATCAATTCTACATCTATCAAAATCTCTATGTGCACATTTTTGTAACAATCCGACGAAAAGTAACGTCAATATCGCGAAAACAATATTTGTCTTGTATGGACGACCCCCTTAAGAAGGGGTCATCCAAAAATCTGAAAACATTTTTCATCATTCCTGGCCCTGATGAGCATCCATGCCATTTTTCAGACCTCTAGCTCTTAAGACGGCTGAGCCTATAGAGTAACCTTATTCTTGTTTTCACCAATGTATTTTTTCTACTTAATGCTTTAGAACATATGAAAGTTTGTGTCCTTTTCTTCAGTAAGTGGAGACATCTGAAGAAAATTATTTTGAAAATTTAAGGTACATCATCGGGTCGTAGAGATTTTTTTTTCAATATAGTGTGTATTACATACCCTGAGTAAGAAATCCTGATCTAATTTATATTTTGAGGGGCCCTCGTTCATGTTTCAAATTACATTAATTTTGTTTTTTTTTTAAATAGTCTGCTAGTTTTGATAGCTGTTTAAAGAAAACTTTTATATTTTTTTCTCCTCGGAGGGCCCCCTTGAGCCGGGGGGCTCGAGGCAATTGCCCCAAAGGAAGATGAAAAAAAACGGCCAAACGGCAGACGACCAAAGCAGTGCGTTTTTTTTTGGGAATCGGCGGTGGCAAGAAGACTATGACAATAAACTTTCGTTTGCTTACCTACGGACTACTGGTACTAATTTTTTTTTTTTTGATGAATTTTTTTTTTGATGAATCATCCAATATAATTAGGGTTGCCATTCGTCCCGAAAAAGCGGGACATGTCCCGCTTTTTTAGAAAATGTCCCGCCGTCCCGCTTTTCTCTCAAAATGTACCGCTTTTTCCTGAGAAAACTTTTGTGGTAGACTCAACCTTCTCCGATTTTTCCCTTCAAAATAGTTGGTCCGTGCTTGATGAAAACGCTTCTGATAAAATCTCTCCTCGATCATACCTACTCCTGTCATTGTTTTCTAATCTTTTCTTTATCCATTTATGATTTTCAGAACTATGATACTTTTCTACTTAAAGATCGACATTCACCGATAATGCTGTAAAAATTAAATGGGTAACACTTTTATGAAGTTTCACTGTCTTACACTGGAAAAACCTAAATTTAGTCTCAATTTATATTCAATGGTTTAAAACAGAAAATCATTCCAATATAATTTTTCTCAAAATAAGCAGCATTTTTTTAAGGTTAAATAACTCGTTTTGTTTAGCATTTAAGACTGCCTGAATATTTTCCAGGCATATCCGGACCGAGTAAATCTGGGTAACGTTATCTTAAAACCGGGCATCTGATTTTAAAATTCTCAACCCAAAATCTGGGCAATATCCGAGCAAATTTGATCAAAACCATGGAATTATTTAATGAAAATTTAAAAGAATACAGTTGAAAATATATTTTTTACATTAAGACATAACACATAATAGCTCATTTTAAATATTTTTTTAAGCTTCTGAAAAACTGTTCATGATAATTAAAATTTAACTTGCTCAAAAAACCGTTTCTGGACGCCAAAATAAAAAATAGATAATAGCTCAATTTATTTTGTTTTGTTCCGTTTTGAAAATATAGTGATAAAATCTGTGCCAATCAGGACTACCGGCCGGAGCGAACTTTTCCTAAATTTTGTGTCAAATATCTGGATAAGTTCGGGCAAGCCCGGCAATCTGTCAAGCATATCTTTGCATCACCATAAAAAAAATTAGTTTCAGTTAAGCGTTCTTTTAACACGTTCTTGCGTTGTTATTATTTTTCTATTGGATATAACATTCTTTAAGTTGTTTCCAAATGATGATGGCTCAATATTTTCTTCCGGAATTATTGAAGAATCCCTTAAATATATAGCATAATGAAAAAGGAATTCCGGATAAAATAAAACTTGAATATATAGCTTTAGGAAAAAGTAATACCGGAAAAAATTAAACTACCGAGCAAAAAAAAACAATTTTAAATCAAACAATAAATTAATGGACGAGTTAAATTAAACAATCTTGGTAGATGATCAAAAACGGTTGATTAAATATATAAAAACTTTCTTCTAATCTTGAATCCTGCACTCTTATTTGGACCTTGATCCTGTATTTTGGATCCTGCACACAAAAAGTTCGGGGTTCTCGCTTTTACTTTCCGTTGGCAATTTTTTTTACTATCGAGTTGGCAAAATGCTGAATTTGCTTGTTTTTGAGTAAAACCAAAGTTTGGTAGCCACTTGATTTTTGAAGTGCAATAAAAACCCTACCTTTTGATTACAAAACATTTTTATTTCGTTTACATAGCTCCGAGATAGACCCGATTTAATGCGTCCAGATTTTGCGTGATCCATGCTTTATATTTCAGAATTCACTGAACCAAAAGTTACAAATTTAGTATCTTTGAACCACCGAAAGTGTTGTGTTTAATTTTGTAGAGTTTTATGATTAATTTTAAATCATTTGAGTTTGCTCCGAACTGCCTTAGCAATTGATACACTGGCATTTGTTATTATTACGAAGGTGTTTTGTATCCTTTTTGATCAATAAAACTCGTTGAACCGTCAAAATAGAGACTGATCAATTTTACCCCAAAGCATCAAATTCGAAATCGATTTTTAAATCGAATTTAAAGAAGTCTAATAAATTTCTGCAACCATGTTCTACGTACATCGGAGTCCAGTACTGGATTTAAAATATGAAATATGCCACATTCCCTTTAAGAGAAAAAAAATCGAAAAATATTGCAAAAAGTGATTAATCTTACTCCGGATTACGGTTCTTCAAAAGTTGATTCGTAACTTTTCAACGACGCTACAGATGGTACTGTTTTGCGTCAATTTTAAACAACTTGTTTTAATGAGTTTTAATGGCGTTTGAGATTTTCAGGTATCAGTTATCAGAAAAGGGGGAGGCTTGATAGCGGCACGTTATCCAAACAAACGGGAAAATTGTGCCTAGCCTTTTTTTACAGATTTCATCATATACCTGAGAAACCTGAAAACCATAAAAGGATTAGAAAACAAATAAATATTTAGGGCATAAAGCCGATCCACGTAGGAATTTTGAAGCATTGAAGCTTATAACCACATTGGGTGAAAAATGACAGATTGTTATTTTAGTTTAAATTCTTAGAATGAGATACACTTATATCAGGATAGGCGAGAGTACATAAAAGCTTTCTAGCAATCGAAAAACAGGCATATATGAGCTAAAAGAATCATACATTATTGATTCACAACTACAAAATTCAGGAGATTTGTGTTTACAATGATCAGAAAATGTTCTAACCAGGATGCTACTATGAGGGCAAATAAACGATTTTATAATGGCAAAGTTGGCATTTAGCCTATCCACATAGGGATTTTTAAGCAATGAAGTTTTTTTTCCAATCAAAATATTGGAAATGAGGACTTTTTTAACTTCTTTTGTTAAATTCTGACATACATTAAAAAAATGAAGTCGGGTAAAAGAGGGACATGTACACACTAAGTGGAAGGTAAATATCATAGCTTAACCATACAGGAGATTCAGAACACAAAGTCTTGATTTTATATATTTTTATTTTTATTTAACTAACCAGTTAGCGCTCTGGTTAGACGACTACAATGAGCTTCTGTGACGCCAAATTTGAAACAAGCGAAGCTGTAGCAGGGGATTCCAGAACCACGATTGACGTATGATACGAAATATCAGAGTACGATATTAAAGGAGCTTTGACTCTTCTTAACACTATAACCATTCTAAAGCTAAGGGAACATGTGTCAATACAAGAGAAGTGACATATATTAGGTGAAACAGATATGACTGTCGACATGCGATACAGGTTTTGATCAAAAACTTGATTTAATAGGGAATATTGAAGCCTTTTGGCAACCCTAAAAAAAATATGTATATTTTTTTGAAATTTTTTTTTCCACGGAAACGATTTTTGTACGGCTTCAATGATTGAATAACCATGATGCAATTTTTACAATAAAATATCTTTATATGAACGGACATTTACCTCCACAAAATTCTGTTGCCAATTCAAAGATAGAAGGGACTGTATACTTGTCCATTATAAGGAAAATACACTAATTTTGCGCTTGACGTAACAGATATAACTGATGTAATTTAGATCATATTCTTCTATGATTTCACATTTGAATTCACATTTGAACACTTGTGAAGAGATTTTATTGACCGGAGTTACTAGGAGGCTGGTAAACGGTGGATAATGTGCAACACGAGACCCCATAGTGGTCATATCACCTCTTATTCACAACTCCTATCTCTACCTCCCCGTGGTGCCGGCTGGGATGCGAGTAACCTAAGCGGAGATCGGGTACTCAACCCCGGTGGATGCTTTGGTCGCATGCAGACTGAGAAGGTGGCCGCACGCGTCTGTTCCCCAGGTCAGGGGCGGCGTGCAACAACAACCGAGCGTCTGTTCTCCAGGTCAGGGGCGGCTCAAACAGCGTCTGTCTTGCAGCAAGCGGCTGAATTTATGAAATGCGGCTCCCGCCAGCTAAGTCCAAGATGGCAGCCCCATCGCGGGATAGGGACTTTAGGCTAACAACCTACTGCTCCCGATTTTAAAATTGTTACGGAATCCGAAAGAAATGACCGACCTGGAACTCTGGCGACGACTTTTAGCATGAAAACACGGACACGAATTGGAACTTGGAATGTTTTAACCCTTGCCCAACAAGGCAAACTGGAACAACTTGCTAGAGAGGCTAGCCGCCTCAAGCTTGAAATTCTGGGACTGAGCGAAGTCCGTTGGCCTAATACTGGAGAACACAAGACACAATCCGGGCAAGTCCTGCTTTACTCTGGCATACGAGGAGAACATGCTACTCGGGAACGAGGAGTTGGTTTCCTGTTAAGCCCGCAGGCCTACGCGGCCCTCATTAGATGGGAACCGATAAACGAAAGAATAATCGTAGCCAGATTCAGAACACGGGTTAGAAACCTTACAATGGTCCAGTGTTATGCGCCAACTGACGTTGCCGACTTGCAGGAGAAAGAGCAGTTTTATAGTCAACTGAACAGCGTGGTTGAGAGAATTCCGAAGGGTGACATTCAAATCCATTTGGGCGACTTCAACGCAAAGATTGGCTCCGACAATCAGGACCTTGAGCGCATCATGGGGCGCCATGGCCTAGAACAGATGAGCGAAAACGGAGAGCTGTTTGTAGAATTTTGTGGCAACAACAACATGGTGATCGGTGGATCGCTCTTCCCCCATCGACCAGCACATAAGGTCACTTGGGTATCCCGAGATGGCCGAACAGAAAATCAAATTGACCACATCTGCATCAGCCGAAAATGGAGAAGGAGCCTTCTTGATGTCCGCAACAAACGAAGCGCAGACATTGCATCTGACCATCACCTCGTCCTTGGCGAGATACGACTGAGAGTTGCGCGTGTCCAACGGCGCGAGGAGAAAGTCGGGTGTCGATACGACGTCCGCCGGTTGGAGAATCCAGAGGTGAAAAGGGCATACGTTGAACAGCTAGAATCCCGAGCCTCGGAGCTGCCGACAGACGGAACAGTCGAAGAACAGTGGTGTGGAATCAAGAATGTCTTTATCACGACGAGCCATGGTACTCTCGGTAAAGTTTGTGGAAGAAGGAGTGAATGGATGTCGGATGAAACTTGGAGGATGGTCGATGATCGGAGAAAGGCGAAAGTCGGAATTGAGCAGGCATGTACCGGGTCAGCCAAAGCAGCCGCCCGCTTACGATATGCGGAGCTGGAAAAGGCAGTTAAACGAGCTTGTAGACGAGACAAGAGAGCCTGGACAAACTCCCTAGCCGAAGAGGGAGAAAGAGCCGCCGCCAATGGAGATATCCGATTACTTTATGACATCTCTCGCCGCCTCAGTGGTGCAAGGACTAATGCAAGAATGCCGCTAAAAGACCGAGCAGGTCAGTTATTGACCGATCGAACAGATCAGCTCAAACGATGGACTGAGCACTTCGAACAACTCTTCCGAGTCACGAATAGCGATGGCCAACAAAACCCGCAGCTCGAAGCGCCAACAGTAAGTCGCATAAATGGCGTCAACTCGGAAGCGCCCTCGCTGGCTGAAATAGAAGCGGCAATCAAAAACATGAAATCCAACAAAGCACCTGGGATCGATTGCATCCCTGCTGAAATGCTGAAAGCCGACCCTGCCCTGTCAGCACAAATGTTGCACCGTCTTTTCGCTGACATCTGGGATACTGCAACATTCCCGGCCGACTGGATGCAGGGTATCCTCGTAAAGGTCCCGAAGAAAGGAGACCTGACAGAGTGCGGTAACTGGCGAGGCATAACGTTGATCTGTACAACCCTCAAAGTACTCTGCAAAGTGATCCTGAACAGGATCCAGGAGAAAATCGACGCTACACTCCGACGGCAACAAGCTGGATTCCGATCCGGACGATCATGTGTGGACCACATCACAACGCTACGAATCATATTGGAACAAATCAACGAATTCCAGGACTCTCTTCTGCTGGTGTTCGTTGATTTCGAAAAAGCATTCGACCGACTTAACCATGAAAACATCTGGGCGGCTCTAAGGCGACGAGGGGTCCCAGAGAAACTAGTCCATCTCATCGAAGCACAGTACGAGGCATTTTCGTGCAAGGTCTTGCACGACGGTGTCTTGTCCGAACCAATCCCGGTAACTGCTGGAGTGAGACAAGGATGTATTCTATCACCGCTACTTTTTCTAATCGTAATGGATGAGATTCTGATTGGATCGATTGACTGTGCACCGAACCGAGGATTGCCGTGGGATCCTTTAACAATGGAGCAACTGAACGACCTTGACCTGGCTGACGATATTGTTTTGCTCGCCCAAACACAACCAGATATGCAGAGCAAACTCGACGACCTCACCGAAAGTTCCAAGGCAGCAGGTCTCAAAGTCAATGTCGGAAAGACCAAGTCGATGGAGATCAACACAGGAAATCCCTCCAGTTTCATGGTAACTGGGCAACAAGTTGAGAAAGTGGAGTGCTTCCAGTATCTTGGTAGCCAGATTACGCCTGATGGTGGTACCAGAAAAGACATCGAAACCCGGATCAGAAAGGCCCGATTTGCGTTTGCGAGTCTCCGAAACATCTGGCGGTCACGCCAGATCTCTCTACGAACAAAAATCCGAATCTTCAACTCAAACGTCAAATCCGTATTGCTGTACGGGTGCGAAACTTGGTGCACATATGCGGTACCGACGCGAAAACTGCAAGTATTTGTAAACCGCTGCCTGCGGAATATCATCCGCGCTTGGTGGCCTGGCAACTGGATCTCGAATGAGGAACTACATCGCCGGTGTCATCAAAAGGCGCTAGAAATCGAGATTCGGGAACGTAAGTGGAGATGGATTGGGCACACACTGCGAAGAGATGAAAAAGAGATTTGCAGGGAGGCGCTAGATTGGAATCCAGAAGGTCATCCAAGAAGAGGCAGACCCAGAAACTCGTGGCGGCGAAGCCTAGCCGCTGAAATCCGAACTGTCGACGAGAATCTTGACTGGGACCAAGTGAAGACGCTGGCTCCGGATCGTCAACAGTGGAGGTCTTTTACCACGGCCCTATGCACCGGAGGATCGGCGCGGGATCATTAAGTAAGTAAGTAAGGAGTTACTAGGAGAGCAAAGAGATTTGTTAAATGAAAAATCATATTCCAAATTGGTAAAACGAGAAAATATGGAAGAATACAGCTTGTGCGAATGCATGTACTACATACGCACTATTGGCATACCCTTCTCGAGAGAAAATACGTACAAAGATTAAAAAATACTAGCAAGAATTTAAAACTGATTCAGATTCAAAACATTTCCTTCCAATATTTTGAACTTGAAAAACTTCTGAACTCTGCACACAGAGAACAGACGTACAAGCTCGAACAAAAAATGTGTAAAATTTCAAATGCTGACATTCAAAAAATACGTTAGAAATTGACTTGAAATAGTGCCATCTATTGCGCCGTTCAAAAGTTACAAATCAAATTTTCAAGTGGCCAGTTTTCGAAAAGGCCCAGCCAAAAAACAAAAAAATTGTTATAAAAACAATCGTTGGAAATTTTACACAAGTTTCATGGGTTAGCTTGTATGTCTGTTCTCTGTGCTCTGCATGCAATAATCGACCTTTACCTATTTTCTCCCCCGCCCAGACACAGCCTCATTGATTTCCAATAGACAGAAATATGAGATAAACGTATTTGGGAAGTACTGGATAAGTCGCCTCGTACGACATGGACCAGGATCCCAGTGGCAGTATTCTTTAGGCCGCTGCCACACAGCGGTTTACGGTACTTCAAAAGTTGATTCGTAACTTTTTAACGACGCTACAGATGGTACTGTTTTGTGTCAATTTTAAACAACTTGTTTTAATGATGGCGTTTGAGATTTTACACAGGTTTCTGATTTTTTTTATCCGAACTTGTACATTTGATCATTTGTGGTTTCATGGACGTGATTTTTCAGTTGAATATTAAAAGGACAAAAAAGCGATTGATAACTGTTTACCCCACTCAACGAGGAGCCAATTGGAGCCAATTCTATGCCAAAAATAGAGGTAAAACATGCATTGCACATAAATTAACAGAATTGACTGTGCCAGCATTGGCTTAGAGACTCGAACTGGAATACAAAATAAACCTTTTCACCAAGCATATCAGGAATCAACTCTTCGAGAGATTTGCCAATTTTAGTACAATCAACAATTGGCTCAACCCAATTTTTTGACAAAAATTACAAAAATTACAAAAACGACAAAAATGACAAAATGATAAAAATGCAGAAATGTTAAAATTGACAAAAATGACCAAAAGACAAAAAATAACAAAAATGACAAAAATTAAGGAAATGATAAAAATGACAAAAATAACAAAAATGCAAAAAAGGTAGAAATAATCAAAAAGCAAAAAATTACAAAAATTACAAAAATGACAAAAAATTTAAAAAAAGGGACAAAAATGATAAAAATAACAAAAAATACCAACAAAAAAAAAATGACAAAAATGAAAAAAAAAATTAAAAAAAAGACAACAATCGCAAAAATGAAAAAAAAAGTGACAAAAATGACAAAAAAAAAATGACAACAATGGTAAAAATGATAAACATGATAAAAATAACAAAATAACCAAAATAACAGAAAAAACAAAACTGGCATAAATGACAAAAAAAAACAAAAAAATATAACAAAAATGACAAAAATGTCAAAACTGGCATAAATGACAAAAATGACAAAAATAACGGAAAAACAACAATGACAGAAAAGGTAAAACAGACAAAAATGACAAAAATTACAAAAATGATAAAAATGACAAAAATGACAAAAATGAGAAAAATTACAAAAAATGACAAAAATGATAAAAATGACAAAAATGACAAAAAGACAAAAATAACAAAAATGACAAAACTACAAAAAAGACAAATCTGACAAAAGTGACAAAATCGTCAAGATGACAAAAATGTCAAAATGATGAAAATGACAAAAATTACAAAAAAGACAATAATTACTATAATGTCAATAATGAAAAAAATAATAAAAATGACAAAATGGCTAAATCGACCAAAATTACAAAAAAGACAAATATGACAAAAATGACAAAAAGGACGAAAATGACAAAAAGGAAAAAATGACAGAAATGACAGCAATGACAGAAATGACAGGGGTGACAGAAATGACAGGGGTGACAGAAATGACAGGAATGACAGAAAATAAAATAAATGAAAAAATGACAAAATATCAAAAATGACAAAAACGACAAAAATGACAAAAAATGACAAAAATGACAAAAATGACAAAAATGACAAAAATGACAAAAATGACAAAAATGACAAAAATGACAAAAATGACCAAAATGACAAAAATGACAAAAATGACAAAAATGACAAAAATAACAAAAATGACAAAAACGACAAAAATGACAAAAATGACAAAAATAACAAAAATGACAAAAACGACAAAAATGTCAAAAAAGACAAAAATGAAAAAACATGAGAAAAATGACAAAACTGATAAAACTGACGAAAATTAAAAAAAAATCACAAAAAAAAAAAATTATAAAAATAGCACAAATGACAAAAGTGACAAAAATCGCAAACAACAAAATATCACAAAAATTACAAAAATGGTTTATTTTACGGTAGTCACAAATTGATTGGAACATTTTGATTCCATCAAAACCGCTTCAGTTCCTACCCATCTGTTCCCAATTGCCACCCTCAATCTCTGAAACGAAAGATTATTCCAAAGCCAGTAAAAACCAAAAATCAATAACGGGCAAGGTCAACTTATTTTATTATACTCGAACCCACCCGCGACGGCCAGTTAAGCGCCACCAATTCGATGATCTTTAATGATCGACAACAGGTGTCGTCCAGTGGCGCATAAATCAATTTCCTTCACGCTTAATCAGTTTTCCTCAAGCGGTTCACTGAATCGAGTGTCCGGTTTACAGTACGGCCGCTAATAGCTTGAGTCACCACGCATTGACTTTCTGCTCCGGTGATCTATGCGAACAGGAAAAAACTTGTATCTTCGATGCGATCAATCGAAGATCCGATAGTGAGAGTGGTGGCGTTTGTTGATTTATTACCCCAATTAGCACTGCCAATTCAAGGAATGTGCCGCTTCTTTATACCTTGTTGTTTTTATGTGAACGAAAAACCAACAAACCAATTTATTGTTGAACCACTCTCGACTGCCCTCGTGAACGAGTTCACTATCAGGTTGCGGATCGTTTGATTATGTTTCCAGCTTTGAATGGGGTGCCAGGCCAATTTTCGCTTTACGCACTCACTACTACTGCTCGAGATCATGACTAGACCTTCTCTGGATGACCAGAAGAACCGGATTCCTTTTGCTACCTTCTCTTGCGAATGCATTCGAGAGAAGAAAAAAAACGGTTACAGGTAACAGTCATTACCGCGTGCCCGGTGAGATAATCGAAAACCACGCCAGCAATGGTACCAACTTGATTACTTTAACGGCTAACACGGATCCTCTAGCGCGTTTACACGGAGACTCTTCCGCAGTTGACGATGTCTGCAACGTACCTGTTCCGCATGCAGATTCTACTTTCACTACTGGCAGATCGCAAACGTCTATCAACAAACTGCATCTCTAGGTATGTACTTGACATGTGTGAGAGTTCCAAACAAGCGCCAGAAAACCACACAGCAGGCCATACTCTTCAAACAGGAGACCGATAGCAAAAACTACGCTTCCCCTCTCTTGAAGTAGAAGACGAAGTTGACACGCGGGTGATGCACTTTAGTAGCAAAGGTGTACTAGCCAAACTTGATCGTGAGCGCGCGTGGTACCGAACTCAGTTCAGTTCAATGTCTATAAATGAAACTTGTTTTATGATCATCTCGGCGCACCGGGATCATGTAATATATTTTTTCCTCCCCATGCAATATCTGGTACACGTTCGAGTCTGGATCATAGATTCCAGTTTACTCTTATCGGGTACGTGACAGAAAAATTGTGAAAATATGTTTATACTTATCCAAACTGTGACAACAACTGGTTTCGTTTCTGGTGCCGTAATATTGTGTGGCTCTATGGTAAACATGAGAAAGACATTCTTTCAGTCTAGCGATGGGTAGGTCATAAAGTTCAGCATGGAGATGTTTCCGGGAAATTCGGCGAATGGAACTGAACATCCTGGTACGTTACATGATGTTATGTCTGAAATCAGTATAAAGTCAAATGCTTTACCTACTCCATTCGGTATTGATACCAAAAATGATCACATTTTGCGAAAACTTATGAACATTAATCATACCACTAATTAAAAATTAAATATAACGCAAATTATATGTGATAACTATGGAATGATAAAAATAACAAAGATAACAAAAAATGATAAAAATCAAGGAATATTGAAAGAAGGTAGTGCCGAGAGCCATATTGGATTTTTTTCGTGACGTCACTGTTGCCAAGCTGTCGAAGGTTTATACTGGTAGAACCCAAAATTTCAAAGTTAAACACATTAAAGAACTAAATTAAAATCCAATTCGATTCGGATTATGTTGTAAGGTTACTAGTTGATTGTGCTATGAGGTTTTTTTGTGTTTAATAGACTGCAATGTGTATTATTCTTGAATTTGTTATGAGTGCACAGTCATGCTCTATGTGAAACGAGCTAAAATAATAATTTTCCCATTTCAAAAGGTCTGATTGACAGTTTATGGCAGTGCACCTCATCGTCATGATTTGAATCTAACATGGTGTACCATATGATTTTCTAATTTAGAACAATTAACCCCAATAAAACCATTGCAACTTTGGTTAACTAAATTCAAATAAAAGATTGAGGTTGGATTCGAAAAATACTAATTGATGCAAACTAACAAAAATTACAAAAATGAAAAAGTTGACAAAAATTACAAAAATGGCAACAATGACAAATAAGACAAAAATGACAAAAATGACACAAATGACAAAAATGACAAAAAAGACAACAATGACAAAAATGACATAAATGACAAAAATGACAAAAATGACAAAAATGACAAAAATGACAAAAATGACAAAAATGACAAAAATGACAAAAATGACAAAAATGACAAAATGACAAAAAATGACAAAAATGACAAAAATGACAAAAATGACAAAAATGACAAAAATGACAAAAATGACAAAAATGACAAAAATGACAAAAATGACAAAAATGACAAAAATGACAAAAATGACAAAAATGCCAAAAATGGCAAAAATTACAAAACTGACACAAAGGCAAAAAAACACAAATGACAAATTTGACAAAAACGACAAAAATGACAAAAAAAACAAAAATGACAAAAATAACCAAAAATATCAAAAGTGACAAAAATGACAAAAAACGACAAACATAGCAAAAATAACGAAATGACAAAATTAATGAAAATGACATAAATGAAAAAAAAAAACAAAAATGACAAAATTGACAAAAATGACAAAAAAGACAAAAATAAAAAAAAGACAAAAATAACAAGAATGGAAAAAATGACAAAATTGACAAAAATAACCAAAACTAACAAACATAACAAAAATGACATAAATGCCCAAAATGGCGAGAATGACAATAATGACAAAAATGACAATAATGACAAAAATGACAAAATTGTTAAAAATGACAAAAATACAAAAATGACAAAATTGACAAAAATGATAAAATTACATTTATGACAAAAATGACACAAATGAGATAAAAGACAAAAAATGACAAAAATGACAAAAACGACAAAAATGACAAAAAAAAAACAACAATGACAAAAATGACAAAAATTATTTAAAGTGACAAAAATGACAAAAACGACAAACATAACAAAAACAACGAAATGACAAAATTAATGAAAATGACATTAAAAAAAACAAAAATGACAAAAATGACAAAAATGACAAAAAAGACAAAAATAAAAAAAAGACAAAAACAACAAAAATGACAAAATTGACAAGAATAACCAAAACTAACAAACATAACAAAAATGACATGAATGGCCAAAATGGCGAGAATGACAAAAATAACAAAAATGACAAAAATGACAATAATGACAAAAATGACAAAAATGACAAAATTGTTAAAAATGGCAAAAATACAAAAATGACAAAATTGACCAAATTGACAAAAATTACGAAAATGACAAAAATGACACAAATGACACAAATGACACAAATGACAAAAATGACAAAAATGACAAAAACAAAAACAAAAATGACAAAATCGACAAAAATTTAAAAAAAAAATGGTAATATGACAAAAATGACAAAATTGAAGAAAATGACAAACATGACAAAAATAACAGAAATGACAAAAATAATAAAATTGAAAAAAAAGACAAAAAAAATCATATCTAGAGAACAAATGTCATTTTTGAACGAGTGATAGGCGGGGGAGGAGGGGTTGCACATTTTAAAAAATTTAAAAATAATTTTATAATTATGAGCTCATTGAGGAATCTCTCGTTATAAATGACAATTGAAAAATGAAAATAATACACCTGTTGTTGAATAGTTCCCTTTTGAAGTGGTCGTTCATGATCCAGTTTTGCAGTATGAGCGATGGAATCGTAAAGTTATTCTTTCTCTCGCTGAGAAAAACCCGTAAATTCTGTCAAAAGTTGGGTGAAATATTGATTAAATCCCGCTTGCACTAATGCAAAACCATTACCCAAATTCGGTAGTCATCACCTATTTTCGTTGGAATTAGTTGATCTGCTATGATTTATGGAAACAAAATTTTATAATTTTTGATGAATTTCTGATGACTAACGAAATTTAGTTAACCTAAGATCTCACATCTCAATCACATATCAAATTTTTGTTCCTCACGAGCCTACTACCATGAAGTGGTAGATACAGACAGAGTTGCATCTACCACCACACATTAGTAGGCTTAGCGTGGTCCGCCCCACAAGCGAGAACTTGTAGTGCGGACGAACAAAAAGATGATATGTGATCGCTCAGATAAGCTCCCTTTAACTCAGAAACGCATCTATCGATGTTTAGTCTTCTCAGTTTGTTATCTTCGCATTTCGTTACATGCGGGGTTTGCATGCGAAGCGGTACGGTCGATAGTCTGATAGTGACCTACCA
Source organism: Uranotaenia lowii (assembly GCF_029784155.1). Lineage (NCBI taxonomy): Eukaryota > Metazoa > Arthropoda > Insecta > Diptera > Culicidae > Uranotaenia > Uranotaenia lowii. The sequence continues at coordinate 64,028,695 of NC_073693.1, read as the reverse complement.
CCGATGCTATGATGTCGTGTTTTGTATTTCTTTTTGGCCAAAGTTATTTAATTTTATGAAGAGATTAGTCACCGTAATTTTTGTTTTGTTACTTTGATTTATCGGCCTAGCGGTGAAAAGTGATGTCCTTTTTAGTAGGGACCTCTAAAGATTATGAAATTTTTTTATATAGATGGATAGAAGGTTAGAAAAAATAAATCAAAGTAACAAAATAATGATTTGAATTCAACTTTCCCGGAGACAGCGAATAATTTTTGCTTGTGAGAAAAAAGTTAAAGATGTTTTATTTTTGTATATTTTTCCCAATTCCACAAAGCACGAAAAAAGTTTCAAAACAAATGGAATCTTGGATATTTTTTAAAGCAAAAAAATGGCTTTAAGAGGTTTAACATTAAAAAATAAGTAGTTACAATGTTTAAAGAAAGATATAGAAGTTAGACTACCAGTAGAAGTCCTACGCTTCTGAAACGCATATTAGAAAATTGAACACCCCAATGGAAAATTTGACTGTATTTTGTTCGGGAAACATTCACACGAAGTGGAAAATTGTGAATATTTAAGGGTATACCGACAAGTAAAAGTTCTAAATTTTTATGAAGTTCAAGCGCTTTCTTATCTTTTTTTAAAGTATTTTTCCCGCTAGGGCGGGGGGGCTGGTGATCACCCCAATATCCAAAGTTATGGGAAAATTATGACAAAAATAAATATCATGAAAAAAGGACAATACGTGAAAAGATAAATGAGCAGATGAAACAAAAACAAAATTACAAAAATACTAAACAGACTGAAATAACAAAAACGACAAGAGTTAAAAAAATAATTAAAAAAATACTATAAAAACGAAAAAATTAAAAACGGAAAAATAAAACTTACAAGTTGAACCAGCTGAAAGCTGAAAACCTTTATAAAACAAAAATTTAAAAAAGAATACAAAACACAAAAAATTGGAAAAATTACATGAACAATAACAAAATAGACAAAATGGAGAAAAGTAAACAAAAAAAAACAAAAATTAAAAAATACAAAAATAGGAAAAATCGAAAAATTGCAATACAAAAATGTAGAAAAAAAATGGGAGCAATTTCAAAAATTCAAGCAATACCATAAAGAAAAATACTGATACAAAGGACAAATTCAGTCGTACCTGGATAAGTAAAAACTGGATGAGCAAAAACCTTTATAAGTGAGAGAACTCGTCAGATTCCGTGATTTTATTAGCACCAAACCTCTATGCGCGAGTTTTTTTTTTTTTTATTATTTATTTATTTCAACAATTATTATAATCTACAGTTGTGTTCTTTTCCTGGTTATTCTAACTAAGTCTATTATAAGAATCAATTTTTAACCGTTTTTTCCTCCCATATATTGCCAGTTATACCCCTATATAAACTTTTAAACCTGGTCCTTGAAACAAGTAGTATGTTACTAAGCTAATCTTCTTCACAATGCTCTAATCAAATGAGCAGTAAGAGAAAGGCTATTAGCACTTTTTCTGTTGCTTCGATTTTGACCTGGCGCGGGTAAGTGCACTTTGTGCCTCCAAGAAATTTGGTGATGATTTAACTATGATCATTCCCGAATCTGATTCGGTAGAAGTTTCGGATCCATTTCTGTTGTTCGGTCTTAATTCCATCCGACCACGTTTCGTCCGCTCGGGAATTTTCGCTGTAGATGCAATCTCCATGTCTTCTGTCGCAGAATCACTACTGTTGTGCTCGCGATCATTTTGAACTTTCGAAACCGCCGCTTGCTGCTCGCTATGTGTTTTGCCACTGTCTAATCCGATTCCATCATCCCGAATAACCTGAGCTGGTGAACTTTTTTCCGATTTCTCATCATCGTTTCGATCACGCACACTCGCTTCAACCGCGAGAGTACTATCTTCGGCTATAGGCAATCGACTGGGTCCAGCTGCAACTTCGCTATAGCTTAGAGCTTGTTGAGTTAACCTTTTGTTCACCGAAGTACGATTCGGACAATTTGCTTTTATGTGTTCTGTACTGCCACAAGTAAAACACCTGTTCACAAGACCCTCATAAAATACTCGGGCTTGAAAATTCCGAACGTGAACCGTCGCAGGAATCTCACTTTTAACCTCCATGTGGATGCCTCGCACACCTGTCCATATCGGGAAACCAGTTTCGCTACCGTATTTTTCTCTGACCATACGTTGTATTACACCAAATTTAGAAAATACATCCGATACCTCCTTATCCAATATTTCCGGTGGCAAGTTAAAAATTCTAACGTACTTAAAAATGCTAGAAGCTTCAGAAAAGGTCACTGTAGTAGAATTTTTATCATTGTAGAAGAACTCCATCGACGACGGCAACCGTGACAACGTTTCTTTTAAAAGTTCTTTAGTTTTAAATTTAAGATAAACACTATGTTCTTTTGGTTCTTTATACATGGCTAAAAGTTTCTCGCACACTAAATTAATTTTCAGTTTCATAAACTGAAAAATTTCAAAGTCTGATGGTTCCGATTTCCCAAGTCCAAAATAGATTCTAAGTGAGTTAGTTCGCGCATCCTCCATTTTGGATCCCATTATCACAGCACTTCCCGACTGGATATATACTAATGTGTTGAACAATAACACACTTTATCAGTAGCTAAGCTACTCGAGGCTAGATGAAACGTTGCAGCAAAAATAAAAAACGACTACTCCGCTCGAAGTCCGAACACTAACTGAGAGTTGAAAACCTCTATAGTCGAGAGTTTTTTTTCTTGACTATACTAAGAAAATCATGAGATTAACATTTCCTTATTGAAGCTTTGATGCCAAACCGATTCCTGATACCAAATTGACAACATTGTATTAAAAGAAACATACTTCGTATCAGAACATTAGTGTTGTTCTTTTTCTCATGATTTGACAGTTAGAATGAATGAAATTTTTTCATTTTTCGATGCCGTATGACCGGTATGGCTTAGTGTGATCACTTACAAACTTTATATTACTTTTATTATCCTATACCATCACTGTTCGTGGAAAAAAAATTTTCGGACAATTGTCATATTTTTTATATAGATAACTAGTTTTATAATTCAGTTACCAGCCATTCTGGACTTAAATGCATCATAATGCAAATCAAAGACTCACCTTTTAGATCTCGTTTCCATTTGCTGGAATATGGCTGTTTGCATCAAAATTACATCTATCTAAAAATTATTTTTTATGATTTCAGCTAGTAGATATGTTTACAACATTTTTTTTACCCCTAAATGTATGTAGCGCACATATGCTTTTTCTTGAATCACATTTATGACAAAAAAAATGTAAAATTCATTTCGAACAAATCCAAAAATTACTGCAATTGGTGATTGATGGTGATGGTGATCTCAATTTTATCAAAAACTTTAAATTTTCAAACTATTTCGTTTAATTTTTCATAAAAAGCTAAATTTGTTGCAACTTACCCCTTTTTATTAGTAGGGTGAAAACCCCATGTTTTTCGTAAATTTAAAAATAACTGGTGAAACCTAATCTGACTACGTCAGTTGGATATCAACCTTGAAACTTTTGATGTACAAGATTATCTATAAACATTAAATTTTTAAAAGTGCTGATGCATGATGCCCCAGTTGACGGTAATTGACATTGTTCGGAAAATTTAAAGTCTTGCCGACAAACGTCGATTGAATAGCTAACAAAATCCATGTATTTAACCTAGGGCTGGCAAATATAAATTCGCTACAGCATTTTTTTTTACTTTTCTACAGAAAAATGAGCACTTTTTGAAATGATTTGTAATTGTTTATGATAAAAATTCGTGCCGGAAGCAAACAAAATCAACACAGCTTTTTTTTCATAGATGAGGCATTAGACCGCTGCAAGCTTTGTATGGAAATTTAAAATTCTAAGATTTTTACACATCCCATAACTTTTTTTATTGTTTTTGCTGCCAGAAAAAGCAATAAAAATTTGGAAGCGATCCATTCAGTCCTGAATTAGCGCAACGAGTTTTAATTTTGTATGGAAATTTGTATGCGAAATCAAAATTTTTCATTCAAAAATAGCCAGAGTTGTGCCGAAAGTTCCAAAAAATTCATCTTTGGATGAAAAATATTCCTTGATTCTTGCAGTACAATTCATGTGAACAAAACACAAACCTAACTTGTACCCCAGAAGAGTTATTCAAAGTTAAGAAAAATCAAAATAATTGTTTTAAATTTATGCGTTTTTGTCTGATTATTTGAAAGCTGTGCAACCGTAGGATGGAAATATAAAATCTCAAAAAACTGCTTTGCATTGCCAGAAATTTTATCGATTTATATAACCTTTGCTAAAATATTTCATGCAATTATTAACAGCTCTAGCAAGCAAAATTTGCCTTTTTTAAATACTTTTCAGTCGATTCAGATTTTTTATTTTGAATTGGTTATAACTTTTTTCATGAAATTCTTAGCTGCTTGTCAAGATAGCAAAAAATGAAGTTTAAGATTAGTCAAAACCAAAAATTAATAACCGACTTCATTTCAAGCTTATTTAAAATTTCTGGATGATTTAATGTGCAAAAAAATCTTCTTCCATACAAATTTTCATACAAAATATAAACGCGTTGCGCTAACTCAGGAATCAACCAAATCATCTCAAATTTTACACTGATGCTTGAAGACCCAAAAGGCATAGAAAAAACATATGGGAGTCAAAAGTCATTTTTTGCAGCGGTCTAATGAGGCATGCTCAGTTTAGTAATTTAAGCAGATCAATTAGACATGTTAGCGCTTTTATTTAGTTTTTTTCTTCTGTTTTCCACCCCTGGTATTTAACGAGTCATACGCCTGGATGGTATGGAAACCAAAGTAAAAGGATTGCTAAGGTTTGTCAATCTATTTCATGTAAACCGAGGTTTCACTTTCCCGAGGTGGTCTTTCCCCCGACTACATCAAACAATTAGGATTTTATTTGCTGGTATATATATATAACTCTTGTGAAAAATTAATGGACGCCATTCTCAGAATGTTATTAGTTATCCATTTTTTTGACATTTAACGCATTTCAGAAAATCTTTGAAAATAATTACAAAAAAACCTTTTGGGGATTTACTTGTTTAACGTCAAGTTGTTCTGAAAGTGCCAAACGTGCCGTCAGGATATATGGAAATAGGCATAAGTCTGTTTCCAATGAAAAATCTTAGCAAACGCAATATACAAAAGCTTTTATTTGATTGCCCAATCTACGCAATCCAAATATGTGCAATCTGATCCAGTTTATAATGCCAACAGTCAACACTTTAAGAGCATATGTATTTACCATCCGTATAGCCCATATGTCCGGTTGCAACAGTAGAACGAAGCAATTCGTCGCGTTCGCCTGTTCGTCAGACTCGGACCAAACTATCATCATATTTCATTCATCATAGCCATAACCACTTTACTTCCAACAACAACTGCCAATCCTACTCATTGCTAGAGAAAAAAAACCAAAAGGTACTTTTTTCTCAATCTGGATTTATTAGATCTGCACACGTCCCGACTCTGGTGGACAACCTTCCATAAACGGATTCCTCTTGTCAGTCAGTGTCTCTCAGGTTGGAATGTCGCAAAAAAAGCTAAATGAAACTGTCTCGTACTAGTAAATCATTTCTTTCCTGTATAAATTTAAACGATCGGTGTCTATGGAATCGGTTCCGAGCAATTCACAAGAATGGATTATTGCGAGCCAGGACCAGCCATGGGCCAAACCTACGCACCATTTTTACAACTTGGCAAACAAGGTCTAGTTCCGCAGATTAATGTCTAGAACATGGGTGGCCAACATTTTCAACAGGCGGGCCAAATTTCAGAAATGAGACTGGCGCGCGGGCCAAGAAAAAAATGTTCTGGAATATTCGAAATAAAACAAATAATAACAGTTTTTTTTAAACACTATAAAAATAAAAACTTTTGCTTTGGTCACATCAAGCTTAGATAAAGCTCGCCAGATTACCCGATTTTATCCGGGTTTTTCCGGATATTTAATAAAAAATTTGGAAGAAGTCCGGTTTGGTCGGTTGCTCGAATTTCAGTGAAAAATGCTCGGATTTTTTTTTCCTTTTTCCGAATTGAACAAAAATAAACAAATAGTATTGTAATTTTTTTTCGATTTATGCCTCTAAAACGAGATTTTTGAGCAAGTTTTACTAAACAAACCATGGAAGGTTGATTTTTGTTGAGTATTTCTTGTGTATTGACCAAATTTGCGCGGATTTTTGGAAGACAATTTTGAAATCAGATGCCCGGATTATGCCAGGATTTTAGATAAAATAGCCCGGTTTTGTCTGGCCTGGATACGTACTGAAAAAAATCTGACAACCTTAGTATAGATTCATCTGAATAAGTCATTTTTTTTTACTTGCATATTTTTAGAAATTTTGCTCCATTTGAAAGATAGTGGAAATATTACACAAATCGAAATAAATTATCCCTCCCAACTTATGTTCAGGTAAACTTTTTCCAGGCAATTAAAACCTCCTTGACTTATTCACCCAACTGTTTTTTTTAACGAACACAAACATTTGTAGGATCTCAATGAAACTTGACGTTTCCTCGAAGAGATTCCATTTTTACTTAACACTAAGCGTACATCTTTCGAGGATTTGATGGCTAGCATCTTACAAATGCTAAAACCACCAACCCACAGAATGTGTACTTTGTATGCCGTAACCGGGAATTGGTCTCATGACCGTTGGCTTAGAAGACTTGAATGATATCCTCTAGGCCACGGGCGGCGGCATCCCAAAAATGTCAAATGGCGTGACATTAAGTCAATTTTATGGTCTTAAATATTTAAAAAAATGACCGTCATTTTTCAAAGATTTCAAGTTCACAGTTCTTCTTGGAAAAATTTTATAGATATATTTTAAAAACCGCGGAATGGAATTGTTGAAATAAAGTAACGTTCCCTTTTGACATTTAAAAGAATACTTTTTCAACAAACTCTAGTTATATTAATAATAATATTGATTTTTCAAAGAACGGAGCTCAACCTCAACTCAATCCAACTCTTTTCAAATTTTCCAATATCTCACCTTGACAAGTGTATTGGGAAAGCTTTCTTAAAACAGGACGAATACGAATTTGATAATCATAGAACTTTTCGTAGGTAAAAATTTGGTAAAAATCTTCTGGGAGATTTGTCGGTACCAAACCGGATCTAGTTGAATTCTACTACGCAACTGTAAATTCCGATTAAATTCTCATGTTGTTCTTGTACATCAATTCGAAGCAAGATGCCAATTAAAATATATTTGGAGTTGGTTAAATTTTCATAAAGCTTAGCAAATAATAACAAATTTTCACAGCAAGCTTTCGATATTTTACAATATTTGCAAAAGTTACCAAAGATGGATGAACGAAGTTGTTAAAATAGCATTCAAGTTACGAATGGTAGAATATGTTGTTAAAATATTATTTTAGTTATAATGTTGATATGATTCGGTGATTTTTTTACGATTTTTAAATGATTTTGGTACGATCTTACTACCTTTCTGAGGCTATCCAAACTCCTCAATATAAAAACTAGAGTCCGCTTGAATGCTCTTTATACCAATGATAAATATGTAGTCAACAAATCCCAATCGGAAAACGTTGGAAAATGTGTAATGGAATTCACAGATAATATGTCAAATACCGTACAATTTTGATAATTTGAAAACTGTAAATTTAATTGCTTTTTTTTATTCAGTGACGGTATACTTTATGGTAAAATTATATAAGGCCCTCAGAGCCAAAGGGGTATAAGTGCCAAATTCATAATGCCAAACGATTCTCGATAATTCAAATCATATTTAGTAAACTTTTTAGATTTTTATAATTATATCCTCATACTTTTACGTTGGAAAGAAATTTACAAAATAATTTCCAGGAGGAAAATGGCTAAAACAACAATTTGAAAGCATGTTTTCTCGAAATTAGTTTTTATACACTATTACCCTTTGGCTTATATCACTTCAAAAAGATTTTCAGATCTCTGTTTTAAATTTAGTTAGTTTAGAATCAGATATATTTATCCAAATGATATATGCAGACCAAGAAAAACGTTAAATTCTTAGACCATGGCTTTTCCAAAAAAAGCTTCGCGGGCCACAAAAAGTTGGTCGCGGGCCACATGTGGCCCGCGGGCCATGGTTTGGCCACCCATGGTCTAGAACTCATGTGGTTGCTAGAATGTAAGCGCTTCTAGCGGTTTGGTCCACCCACATCTTTCTAGATTATTGAATGTTACTTCAACTGTCTTTAGTTCAACCTCCCAAAATCATTCCAAAGCTATGACTAATTGATTTTTTTTCGACTCCCTTCCGCAGATATACCTCAGGAAGGTGCATGCATCCTGGGGATCGCCGGACAGCAACCAGTATCACATCCAAACGGACGAAGGTCCGGAACGATATTTCAAGTACCAAACCGACAACGGCCAGTACCGGAAGGAGAAGCGGCTACAAGATGGGACAGTGATCGGTAAATTCGGTCTACAGTTATGAAGGCCGATTTAAACGGATTTGGTTTAATTTCAACTTTCTCATTACCCTTCTCAATGTTCATTTTTTAATCTAGGAACTGATGCCTGGATAGACGCCTCTGGATATCTCCGCCAGAAGGATTACATCGCCGACAACAAAGGCTATCGGATACTGAAGTCCAAAACGGTCTACGTGGGACGGGGTTTACCGATTCAGGTAGAAGAATTGTTCAATTTCATATGGGAAATATTGTATCATATTATTATAACAATTACCTATAATGAGATCGTTCTAACAATTATAAGGAGATAGACGAGAAATTGAGCTTTTCCATTTCTAGGGACAACAGTACAACTTTATTCAATGCAAATATGCAGAGTTTTATAGTTCCTAGTGGAATATCGTTCTTTCATAGATTTTATATTGAAAGAATTTTTATTCTAACTGTCTTTCTTTGTGGTTAGTAGCTTCTTTTCTTAACAGAATTATTTATATCGTAACCTCCATAGAAAAAATAACCATTTCACAATATATTCTACTTAAAATGTCGATGTCCATCCGAAATTTGTTGTTCGTTGCTTAAAATGTATGGATGTTTTATTCTCTGACTTGAAACAGTTCACTTTGTTATAAAAATCGAATAAACCTTATGATTCCGGAAGCAGGAAGTCAAGTTACGACTTGAATATTTACCAGAAAGACAAATTGTATTGCCTAGGCGAGAGAAATTCTTCATGTGCTTTCAGTTGCGAGAACTTACCCTCAACGCCATCCGATAGTGGCGATGCTCCAGGTGCTTGAGGAGCTGCTGTAAGAGCTTGCCTCCCATAGATAAGAGTAAACTGAAGAAATGGAATCTATTTCTATCCGAGAAATTACCATATTGTGGTACTCTTCCCAATTTCTGAATCTCAAGATATAGGCTGTTATATACGAGTGTAATATGTAAAATAAATTTGAATAAACTGATGATACGAATGTTCAAGCTTCATTTTGTTTCTCAATTTAGATGATTTGATAGTCAAGTTTTAAAGGCTTTTTTCTTAATGAAAACCCCTGTTGAAAAAGTAGAAACTTATATTTTGTACAAGCAAAGAATTGCGATATTATTTTAAATCACGTAAATACTTTTATTCAGTTTTTTTTATATTTCTTTGTAATTAAGCCTGGTTTACACTTCCCGTGAAACTGAACATGAACATTTTTTATTTTTTCAATAACTAGATTTTGCTAACGTGGTGGAATCTAAGGGGAAGGGTTGAAAGATGAAAACACTTTATGATATTTTATCTTCTATGTTCGTCCAAAGTTCGATAAAAAGCACTCGAAATAACTCTCCCGAGTATCGTTTATTCAGCCAAAATTGAACTTCAAAAATTCAGAATAAGATATTATGTGATTTTTAGTTACTTGGGGTGATTTAGCTGAAACATATTTGAGTTACAATTCGAAGTTTCTAAAAATACTAATTTATACAAATGGGTTGAGAAACACAATAAATAAGGCGATTTATAGCGAGGACACTCAAGGTCTGATTATGATTTTTTTTTGTTTGGGCTTTCATGGTGCGTTCATGAAAAAGTAATAATGCAAAATAAAAGATTTTATGAATTCATTGAGGATCCTATAGAAGAATTTTTATTTGGGTGCGCCTGAATAAAGATACAAGCCACCAAACTTCAATTAGTGTCATATTGACACTCGAGAGCGAATTAGGGTTAATAGAAAGCAATTAAAAACGGTATTGAGAAACTGATACGAATTCTCTTTTCGACATTTTACAAATAAAAAGTTTTTTTTTTTTAAATTTTCTTCCACTTTCCTGAAAGTTTAACTTTTTTTTATAGTTACATTTTCAAAAGGATTAACCAAATTAACTAAGAATTTGGAAAAAACTTTACTTTCAATAAAATTACCTACTTATTAAAATTCTACTTTCTAAATCTTCTTATATATAAAGATAAGTTGAGTTTTTTGTTTGTATGCACCTTATACAAATGCACAATGCTCAACCGATCAGCCTGCAATTTGGTATAGTGATGTAATTGAACAGGTTCGGAGTAATAGTTTTAGTTGTTATTCCCATGAATCAAAAGTCATTCCCAATTTTATAGGGACTTGCCCGGATCTAACCCGGCCCAATTGCCCGGATTTCGTTGAAAAATTAGAGAATTTTGACCGGTTTTATCCACTTTACTTGCAAAATCTATCAACAAAACTAAGATTGAGTCAATATAGGGGGGAGTGGGGATAGTTGATCCCTTTTTCTCACTTTCATCATATCTTTTTGAAAAGTTATGCAGATCGCCGTCTTTTTCATTTTCTGATAGCGTGAAATTTCAAGTTTATAAGCTGTAAAAGTTACTGCAGTGGTTTTCAAACTTTTTTCCTGCACCGCCCCCTTTCGCTTAATTTTTGAGCTCAACGCCCCCCTGAGCGAGTTTTTGAAAAATCTTTAGAAAAAAAAGCTAATTGGCATCGTTGCAAAACCATAAGCTTTTGAAATTTTACTGTACCTAGTATAATTTGAAACGTTAAATGTAGCACATTTAAAAACTGTTATAATTGACTTTAGAAGACCGTAAAGCCAACGCATAACCTTCAATTATAGCAAGACAAAACACAAAATAACATTGACCACCAAGAGTTAATGCACAATTTGTGTGATCATTAACGAATTTTCTCCCTGCATTTCAGTTCCCCGATAATAATTATTTTGAATAGTATCATTTCTTGATTAAATAAATTTCAACTTTTATTTATGGCAATTGTGGACTTAATCTGAATACTATTTTTTCACGGGTCTGGTTCTAAAAACTTAATTCCGAAAATTTATTAAAAATCGAAAACCTTTGGTGTTTGATCATGAAAAACTGCCTTATTTCATTTCTTTATCGATTGAATTAAAGATCAGCAAATCAGAACTTAAAATAAAAGTTCCGTTAAGTTGTTAGCATTCTCATCTTTTATTTCAAAGATCTATGACCATATCTGTGACGACTTCTATCACAGATTCTGTTCGAAAGATTTTTTTGTCAATTTTTCAAGAGAATACATTTTAAAAATTTTCAGGCATTGTATAAACTTTAGAATTTTTCAAATTCATATGACCTAGAACACATTGCCATCCAGGATTTATGCTTCTTAGTTCAACCCGCAATAAACTTACAAAACCAGATCAATATACAGATCGTATACGAAATCTTTCACAATTAAAAAATAATCTATCTGTGATTGTGACTTACAGAGACAAAAACTTGCTTCACAACTCTGTGAGTTTACAGGTATTTGTCCTCAACCTAGCTATTATTTAGTTTTCAGAGTTCTTCAAAATCGTTTCATTGTTGGCTATTGAACGTACTAGTTGTCATTTTAATTCTAAGTTGTTCCGTAATTTGTGAAAATGTGAATTTAAAAAGGACCCCACCGCCCCCCTGAACCCTTCCAACGCCCCCCAAATTTCAAAGTTGAGCTCACCGCCCCCCTAGAAGCTTTCAACGCCCCCAAGGGGGCGGTAGGGACCACTTTGAAAACCACTGAGTTAGATCGATACACGAACCCGTAGATAAACTAGAAGCGTTTTAGTGATAGTTAAAGGGGACTTGATATTTTATAAAAGGAGACTTGATCCTTTAATCTAGGCGCCCTAAGCTTTGGCGAAAATCGTGCAAAATTGAAAGTTCCATTGACTTTTTTGGCCCTATTAGTATTCATTTCACTGTTTATAAATGTCAGACAATAATAAACCTTAAAAGTTTGTGTGCTACCCTATAATTATAGCATACTTAAAGGCGCAATTTTCTAAATTTTAGATAAAGGCACTTTTTTGAGTCCTTTTAATCAGGAAGCAATTGTATAAATATTAGTCGTTGGATGAATATTAATAATATCGTGCTTAGCAATAATCAACATCCATTCCGAAGAAAACATACATATCTTTTAAGACTCAAGAGATCAAGTGAACCTATAACATACATTTTGGAAAAAAAAAAATCTTTAAAAAATTACAGTTTACTATTGTTTTGAAAATACGGCATTGAAAAGTTCGTATTATACTAAAACGGTTGACATATTGGGATGATTTTTTTTTGTGGGAAACATTTTTAAGGGATAAAAAAGACAAAGTGCAATAAATAAAAAAAAAATTAGAAAACAGGTTAGTTATATTGGCAATTTTTTTCTAGAACATTTGATCTAGATTTATCTCATTCCAGTATCGAGATATATGAAGCTAAGGAATCAAGTATCCTCATGGATCAAGTATCCTCATTCTCACCTATTAACCGCATTTTGTGGCCAAAAACAAAATTTCTTGGGCAAGGCCCAGAACATAATTTATAAGCTGATGATGTGTTTCGATGAAATAAAAATGAGTCTAGTGTTTTTATTCTAAATTTTCGTCGAACAACTTCTGTGTTTTGACATAGTTTGCCGGATATTCCCCGGATTTTGGGTTGACAATTTGGAAAACGAATGCTCGAATTTTGCCAAGTTTTAAGATAAAATATTCCGGATTAGTCCGGACCGGACACGTTCGGAAAATGTTCTGGCAACCTTAACCATGGCTCGGGCATTAGAAACGACCATCCAGAGTTTACGAGTACTGGAAAGCAAATCAAAGCCTGCTTATCATTGAAAGTTTGAAGCAATAAGTTTTGTAGATTTTTTTCTGTTTCTTTTACTGAGCAAAACACATGGTACCGTAAAACGGAGTAACATTGATCCCCGGGTAATTTTGATCATCATGAATTTATTCCAGAAAATCGTCAAGAAATAAGTCTGAAGTTAAAATATCTCAAAACTTTTTTCTACGTTTATCTTCCTGATGAAATCAACACGTTTAGAAGCAAACAGGTTTATTAATGTGAGAGTTCAACTTTTTTTCCTTGGTTAACACGTTCGTCGCCATTGGACCCATATTCGTGGTTAAAAAATTTGATAGAATTTGCAAATCTGAAGACATAATTGCGATTTAACAAAAATAAAATTTGATTTTTGCAATTTTTACGCTATTTTTACACAAAATCATCGTAATAAAAATACCACGGGCAAATTCCGTTCAATCTCTAAAACATTTTTTTGTCTGTACATTCAACAATATCCACGCGTTTCCGAGATATTTGGACTTTGATTTAAAACAACACTATGCATTAAAGGGTTGAAATCTAGATGAAGACTAGATTAGAAAATAAGAAATATTTATTTTTTAAATGGAAATCATGGAAATTTTCAAACTACGAGAATGTTTTTTATAATGAACATAATTTGAGAACGGCGGTTAAAAATGATATGCTGGATTCAAGATATTTACTTCAGCAGAGGATAGTTATAAAATAGAAGTAACCTAGTTCAGAATCAATAGTACATATGAGACTATAGTTCTATCAGCTAGAAAAGTTTCAATTAGATTTTTTTTTGAAATTTTTTAAACTGGATTTGGAAAAGAAATTCAATAGAGAAACTCAGTATTGCCGATTGCGCAAATTTAAGCGACTACAATAGTTTTTATTTTTTCATTTTTATTGTTTTCTCAAAATTGACTGTCGGAAAGAAGATGCTACATTAATTCTGCATTATTCATACTTCTACATATTAAGCATGAAGTACTTATTTATTTTATTTCCAGCAAAGCTTAAAAAAAACTCATAATTTCGAAATTTTTCGATAGGTTTTATTAACTTTTTTTTTTTTTGTTTTTTTTTTAATTTAAATTAAACCTTATTTTTGCCCAGATATTGCCCTGATTTGCCTGGATCCTTTTATGATGAGGATGGGTACTGTTACCCTGTACACTGCGTTAGGTTGGCTGTGATAGAAATGATGTGTCGGGTCGGAGGTTCTCTTAAGACTAACTTTTATTATTAATTCCTCTGGTACAGTCCGAAAGTGAGGAAAAAGTGAAAAGTGAGGCTGTGATATAAATGATGTGTCGGGTCGGAGGTTCTCTTAAGACTAACTTTTATTATTAATTCCTTCTGGTACAGTCCGAAAGTCTCTTGCACTGAGCCCTCACATTGGACTTTGGTCGATATACAGTTTGTTTATGCTTTGCGTGCATAAACGAACTGTAACATTGATACAACAATGTTGCGGATCCACCACAGCCCGGTTAAAATTCTGGAATGTTCATTAAAAAAATCTTTCATTTAATTTAAGTAAGTATGAAGCTTTCTATAAAGTTTTTATAAAGTTCCTCACAAATAAAGTAAGTTTTCAGTTATCTTGTAATTTTACATGATGTTTGTACTAAATGAAGATGAGAAATGTTTTTTTTTATTCTGAATCTTCTTTCTCCAAAAATTAATAATTACTGGTATTTATTCAAATTTCGACAAAGCTAAGAAAAGTATCTTCAGCCACCGCAGAATCCGCAACATTAGTTTTAATGTGATGATTTGATTTGCTTTTACTTGAAATTCGTTTATTTGAAAGGGTGCCGTGCACTATCCCGATAAGGCACCTTTTGTTTGATTAGCTGGAATCGGCTGAATAATATTCCTAATTCAATAATTAGTAGAAAGCGATATTGTAGGATAAGCATTACAGATTCCCCGGTTTTTTGTCGGACATGCTCAGGACTTCAAAGTAAAGTGGACAAGTAAAGTAATCAACGGTTGCCAGATTATTGTTAAAAAATAAGTTCGAATTTTTTCGGGTTTTCACATTAAAAAGAAACAGAAAATTCAACGTGTGCTCAATTTTTTTTAACTAGGTGTCGGTATCCAAGCTTAATCTTAATTAGTGTTCTCAGGAGTTAGAAAACCGAAACAAAAGCTACTGAGTAAAATCAAGGTGTTTTCTAACTTTCATCTTGAATTTTCTTCGAATAATCATTAGATTCTGCTTGGATTTTGTGTTAAAAAATTCGAAATTAAAGGTCCAGATTTTGTTTTGTGGAAAAATTTCCGGATTAAATCAGCGCGCTCAACTGCGGTAAAAATTCTTCAACTTTTATTCTAGGGGGCCCCCTTAACTAATATTACAATGAAACTATTCGAGATATTGTTTCCGGGGACCCCTTCTGGTGTTATAATATTAAATTTGTAGATTTGTTTTCCTTGATTTCTACATCTTTAAGTAGTATGTTTAAAATAATGATAAACTTTTTTTTCACTTGGAGGGCCCCCTGGCCGGAGGGCCCGGAGCAGTTGCCCACATTGCCCCTTGATCCGGTGTTGGTCACGTTATAAGCTTCCTAAAATTGTAAATTTTGTAAAAATCAGTTTAGAAACAAGAGAGTTTTAGCGGATAAAGTGTTGTCGGTATGTTTAGTATTAAGTAAAAACTTGAGAACTACTTCTAAGAGGGCTAAAGTGGGATGGGAGAAACATAAAGAAAACGATAAGTGGCAAAACGACCTGATCAATCTGCTAAAAAATCGAATACAGTAAACACTAATAAAGCCGACGGTTTTCCGAAGTCCAGGGTAGGATAGTGCCTAAGTTGGTGTTCTTCGAAAAATTGATATGTCTTGTGCTCAAAAATGGCCAATTCAGTTTTGAGGATTCTGGTATTTGTTTGTTAGTGATAACGTTTTAACAAATGAAAATTCAAGAGTTATATATGGCAGTAGACAGAAGATGAATTTTAAAATAAGATGCTGCTTAAAAAAAAAGGCTTGCATCGTGTGGCCATCATGCTTTTATTTCCCTGTTCAATTACTGTTGCTTTTTTAGTTTTGTTTTCTTCAAATATTGTTCGTTAAAAAAAGGACAGCACAGGGCTCTGCTTAATATTATTGAATGTTATTTTCAGTGCAGTCCACCGAAAATATTTTAAATTAAAATTTGAATTCCTCATTCCAAATCATTTGTAACATTTGGTTTCAAAAGCGATGTAATCATGAACAACAACTGACCCCAATTCTGATGCATTTCTGCAACTAATTAAATCGAAAATTATTCAGTGATATATATTGAAGTTCATTCCATCAACACTTATTTTGATTCTTTTTCCGTTGAGAATTAAATTTATTCTTTATATGTTTAAATTTTAACTTAGCTTTATGAAATAAGGATTTTAAAAATATATCATCTTTTACTAGAATTTCCGTTCATAATTGTTATCACTGCAACTGAATGTTACCTTTTGAACTCTTTCCAGGACGCCATCAAGTCGGCCAAAAATCGACCAGCCGACTCGGGAGTGCTAGTTGATCAGCAAGGTCCACCGTCATATTCTAGCGGTGTTTCCCCTACGACAACTCCACGCCCAATAGCTCGTCCTGCGGTAACCCCGAACAGCATCAAATCCGTCTTCATCCGGCCTCACTCGCAGCCCGTCAGGACCAACTACCATCTGCCGGCGAGTATTGCATCGGATCAATATTTGCCGCCCAGCAGACATTACGTTTCCAGCACCCCGAGGCCGGTTGAAGTCTATGGAGATGACATCTCGTCGACTCCGATCGCTGTCTACGCCGCTGTACCTTCTTCAACGCAAGCGCCATTTGTTTTGATAAACAACGATCCGAACGATTACCACCACCACGATCATTATCACCCGGTCAGTAACGATCTACTTCCTCCGAAATCGGAACATACTCAATACTACAGAAGACGATACTCGAACGCGAGACGTCCATACGGTGACCCGATTAGCGTATCTTCGTTGGCTCCTTTCCTAGAACATGTAACTCAGACGCCGAAGTCTTATGTGGTGCCGATTGCCAGTAACGATCTGGATCAGCAGCCATTGTTCAACCGGGACCTTTTGGAACCTCCTCCGTCCGGTTTCGGAACCCGCTATCAACCGATTCGTCGAGCTGACCACGAGTACGATGGCGTATCGGTGACGAACGATGGCTTCAAGTACTATCTGCCGCGGCAGTACCACGAGGAAACCAACTCGGGCGGTTCGGCTCGGGAGGGTAGCTTCGGCTATATCGATCCCTTCGGCATTCGGCGGGTCGTTTACTACAACACCGGACCCGGGAAGGGTTTCGTCCATCGCAAGAACAATCGCTACGTGGGCTTCAACGCGACACCGTATGATCCACGACCTCCGCAATAATCGAACCGGAGCGAACTCCCACGTGGCTTTCAACAACCGTCAGCTAACCAATTCTAAAGCAAACCGCCAAGTTCTTACGCTTTCAATTAAATTATTTTTTCTGTTTATTAACCTTAGTAGAACACCGGTCGCCTTCGTCGTCGCCGGCCGGCCATTACGCGTGGATCGTGTACATTCGTCAGGTAGCGGCTGCAGGGGACAGGTGCAAGTTTTTCTTCATCTCGTATTTCTAGTTGATTAGGTAGTTGTAAAAGCAGATTGCCAATTCAAACTTCGCGGGTTCAGTTTTTATTCGTTGCTCTTGATTGAGGGTCACACCGCTAAACTGGGAATCGGTTTTGTGGGGGCGAGCTGAACAGCAGCTACAAGATAGGACTCAGAACCTGACGCCGCGCCGGAGGTCTGTTGTGTCGCCTCGGTTAATCAACTAAATCAAACGGTGGGTGGCTACTTACTATCTTTATAGGCCTCCGGACATGAAGTGATGAAGTTGCGCCCGTTTCAGCTCAGAACTAGTAAATCAGTTCAGCTAATGCAACCTTCAACTCCGAGGCGCACTCGCAAATTAATCCATCAAACGATCGAAGTTTCCATTTTTGGTAGTATCATTTGAGTAAATGATGGAAATCTTCTCCTCTGGAGTTGATGAAAACTGATGAATCATAGTAAATGGATGAAAGAAATTTGTTGACAATAAGAATTGGCTTAAGTAAATGGACTATTCGAATCTTGTCTTTCAGTCTGTAGATAAGAAGTTGAGATATAATTGCTTTACTTAGCAAAATGCAGTTTTTGTTTTGGGTAGCTCAACTGATATATTTTAACAGTAATTATCTTAAGCTTTTAAGATCATCAGACTATGCAAACACTCAAAGTTTAATTATTTTGAGAAACCCGGACTTGCCCTGATATTTGAAACAAAAATTATGAAATGCTCGGTTGTCTGGATTTCCTTAAATAAAAAGCCCGAAATTATTCACTATCATTCGATGGTTTCCTTTTTTGATAACTGATAAACAATTTATGGAACCAGTATGTTGATTTGGGATATTAGAATTCAGATTTCGTTTATTTATTTATTTGTTTATTTATTTGACGTCAATCATTTGCGTAGACCGTTTTACATGTTTGCCTTAAATCTATATAAGTATAATGTTATGATAGAAGCACTCTCTTCAGTTCATTTTTGTTCATTGTTATATCAATTATGGTGCAGTATTTGTTATAGCAGATCATGATCTTATTTATAGGTCCATTTTGGGCATAGTTTGTTCTTTGTTTATTTATGTAGAAAAGATTCCTGTTTCTTAAATACCGAGTGGGAGAATAAAAGTTAAGTTTTTCTAAAATGTTTGCATCATTTACTCTTTGCCCAATAACATCATTTATAAAAGCTAACATTGCAAAATCACGTCGTTTATCAAGACTATCTATTTTAATTAACATACATCGAGATTCATACGAAGGTAGCTGATACGAGCTCCAACCTAACCTGCGTAAAGCATATAATAAAAACTGTTTTTGTACTGACTCAATGCGGTCTTTATGTGTACCTTGATATGGAGCCCAGACAACACTGCAGTACTCAAGAAGGGGCCTAACATATGTTACATACAGTGTTTTGATGGTATAGGGATCATTGAATTGAAAACTAAACCTTTTTATAAACCCGAGCATATTACTTGCCTTGTAAATTATGTTATTGTAGTGTTCTACAAAGGTCAGTTCAGAATCTAGTATGACTCCTAAGTCTCTGACTTGATTGCATCTTTCTACAGATTTTTGACCAATGGTGATGGTGTCCTGTCTTACATTTCGCTTTTTGGTAAATGAGATTGAGATGCATTTTTTTACGTTTATCTCTAGCAAGCTTTTTGTACACCATACATAAAAATTATCAACTTCTCTTTGGAAGGATTCAATATCAGATGGTTTACGTATTTCCATGAAAAGTTTCATGTCGTCTGCATATATTAAAACATTTAAATGATTTAAAATGTGTTCAACATCATTGACAAATAAAATAAATAGTAAAGGACCCAGATGGGATCCCTGTGGCACTCCTGATGTAACATGCACAACAGACGACAAATTTCCTTCAAATCTTACTTGTTGCGTTCTTCCGTGCAGGTATGACTGAACCCACTTTAATAATTTATGATTGAAACCTATTTTAGATAATTTGAAAAGCAATAAAGGAATATCAACTCTATCAAATGCTTTGCTAAAATCAGTATATAATGTTTCAACATAATTCCCTTCATCTATGGCATTTATCGAGAAATTTACAAAATTTAGTAAATTGGTGGCAGTAGAACGTCCTCTAATAAAACCATGTTGTTTAGTAGTGATTGCATTTTTAACTTGAGAAAAAATGTGTTGATTAATTATTGATTCAAATAACTTAGGGATGCAAGATAATATAGCAATTCCACGATAATTTTTAACATCTGACTTTTTGCCGGTTTTGAAAATCGGAACCAAATACGATTCTTTCCAAATGGGGGGTAGTATGCCGCTTTTTAAAGATGAATTGAACAACCAAAACAAGGGTTTCACTAACTCATTTGATAATGATTTCAAAAATACTGGCGGCAATCCATCAGGACCTGCCCCTTTAGAGGCGTCTAAGGTGTTTAAAGCATTCAAAATTTCGTTGGGTGATACATTATCAACAGTGATATTTAATGAAGATTCAGGAAGATACGAGAAATAATCATAATCTCGATCCTCTTCGTTACGGGTTGTGTAAACATCTTGAAAAAAATTAGCAAATAAGTTACTGATTTCCGCAGGATTTTTACCGATTTTGTCGTTGAACTGCATATTTGTCGGAAAATTGCTAGACTTCTGTATATCTTTAACTAGGCTGAAAAATGATTTTGGGTCTGATTTGATATTACTTTCTATTCCTCTATTATACTCCTCGTGTGCGATTTTCATTTCCATATTTAGTTGATCACAGATAGTCAAATATATTGTGAGGTTCATATCATTTGCATCTTTTTTATAGTTTTTTATGGGCTTTCTGCTTTCTATTTTTAAGATTAAGTATCTTCTTACTATACCACTTCGGATTTCTATTCGGCTTTTTTCTACGTTTTTTGGGTACTGCAGACTCTAATATATCGAATATGTTTTGGTAGAAAAAAGTTACAGCCTGATGTGTTGATAAACTACGAATTCTACTTTGCCAATCAATCGAGTTTAATTTGTTTTTAATTAGTTCGTAGTTTGCATGTTTGAAGTCAAAATAAGGTTCAGATAAATTGTCATCCGACATTGTGGCGTTGTCATGAATGAAAATGGAATATTCAATAGCAGAGTGAAATACTTCATTTTTCCAAAGTGGATTTGGTGCCTCAATCACACAGAAATCATCCGTCATATTAGTAAACAATAAATCAAGGTAGCAGTTATTCTGATTTCGTACGTGATTTATTTGATTAAGTCCAATCTCAGAACTCTTTTCAAATAATGTTAGAAGTGTTGAGTTTTCCCCAATTATTGGAATCAAAAGAGATTCGTTGTGGTCATCTACAATAAAATCAGCAGCACTTTGATTAAAGTCGCCATATATGTGAACATTGGCGTCAGACTCGAAATTTGAAATTATATTATCAGCAATACTAAAAAACATTTTATAGGACTCAGTTTTGGCACCTTCAGGGGGAAAATACACAGATCCAAAAATGTGAACTTGATTTCCTATCACGGATTTAACCCAAACATGGTCAAATTCCTTGTGTTTATTAGATGGGATTTCTTCAGATTCATAATCAGAAGAAATTGCAATTAAAACGCCACCCCCGGATTTCTTGTCGGCTAACAATTTATCACGATCGTCTCTATAGACATTAAATTTATCAGCGAAGACTTCGGAGCTTTTAACGCAAGAATCCCAACTCGTCTCAGTTGCTAATATTAAGGGGTAGCTACAAGCAGCTACACGCCTGTAAATTTCATTTAATTTTAAGGCACTTTTCATTCTATTAAAATTTTGACAATAAATTGTTATTTCTTTACTGTCGCATAGAGAGGAATTGATTTTCTTGCAAGCAGAGTTTTTCATATCATACCTAACTACATCGTTGTTGTCCTCCAAGGGGCCCGTCAGATCCTGGCAAAACACGAATGCCTACATGCACACGCTTGACATGGAGAAGGCCTCTGGGGGGAGCGCGCCAAATCTGGATTTCCTATCGTCGAGACCGTGCTTACTCGTGCAAGCTGATGATCTGCCGGATATGGATTCAGTACTTCACCACGTTGGAACCTTATACCACGCTGATTTTCTACTGGAGGTTTTGAAAATGTTGCTTTTGCAGCTGCTAGTAGCTTTTTATCCGGAAGCAGAGAGTTGATAACTGGTTGATGATTGATGTGGGGGATCCTGGTACTATTGTAATCGCTGTAACTACATGAAGGGGTATCCTGGTCTATGTTGCTGTTTCTATTGTTGTTGGCATTGTTGTAGTTGTAATAGTTGAAGGTGTGCTCCTCATTTCGGGCGTTGTTATTATTTAAATTACGTAAATTGTTGCTGTTGTTGTTCTTGGATTTGTTGCTGAGATTCCCAATTTTTTTATTGGCTTTCCTTTTCTTCAATGCTTTATCTCTAGCCTTTTGCTGCTGAACATAGCGTAATTTACGCGCGTCATAGTCAGTCCAGTCTGAACGCCACACTTTTTTAGAACCCAGGAGGCGCCAACCGCAGTTGTCAGAACTGTTAGCAATTGTCAGTTCCATTAATACATTAGTTTCAATTACATTTAAAGCGTCCTCTGTAGTGTGGGACATGGTAGGGCGGTGATCGGTGCAATGAGCTGCCATATCCACAGTAACGGAGCTTATATTTTGCACATCATCACAAATGCGTTTGAGTTCTTTCTGTAGGTCCGTAGTGAGATCAGACACATAATTTTCGATACGGTCCCTACTTGCTTCCATTGAAATATTAAAAAGGGAAGTGAGGTGGTTTTTTACATCTGCGAGCTCACAACTGTTTGTGCCTTTAGTATTTTCCATACACTGCGATAATGTTGACACAGCATTGTTGACTTTTGTTGCCGTATTGTTGTTTATCGCCGACACCGCTTCTTTCAGTTGGAGCTCCATATTTTCAAACAGCTCACCCATTGCATTGAACTTTTTTAATTCGGCAGAGATGCGCAGGCTGGAGTCCGTTTGTGAGTTGAGTGAGCTAATTAATTGCTCTTGTTGACTTAATACCTTGCTCGTATCAATTCCAGCTTTCAAATGATGCTGGCAGTCTTCACAGAGCGGGATCATGTAATGTTGAATAACGTTCTCCTGATGTCGTTGAACTCCAATACAAGCCGCGTGATAGCGCTTTTTACAAAATTCACACTTCAATAGGAAGCGATCATCACTGACACTGCAGCTTTTGATACAGCAATTCATAATAAAAAAATAAAATGACCGAGTGCGGCGCGACACAAAACAAAAAAAAAAAAATATATATATATATATACTAGCAAAAATTATTGCAGACCGTCGTTAAAATGCGTCCGTACTCACGAACGGCTAGAATGGAATTGAATGGAATTTCATTGCCAGATTTTGAATTTAAGATTTCTGAATAAAAACAAACCAATTTTAAACAGTAGAATTTATCTCATTTTATGTTCTGGATTTTTGATTTTTGAGTTATTCATTTTGTTTTCTGGATTTCCGACCTTCTTATACTCTGATTTTCCTTTTTTCTGTTTTCAAGATTCTTTGATCTACTGAGTTTTAATCTTTCCGAGATTGTCTTTCGATTTTCTGATTTCCTATTTTATTTTTTGTTATTGTATATTATTTCTGAATTTTTGTTTATCTGATAATTTCAATTTTCTGAAAGTCGATATTGTTTTTAACTTACCATTTTTCCTTCTGATTTGCTAATTTTTACAATTTTATTTGAATAAATCAAAGAAAAAACTTTAGTTAAGTTACTCTAATTTTTAATTTTTTTTTGCCCAAAATCGAAGTTTTTTTACGACTTTTTTTTTAAAGTGATGAAAAAATTGTTCAAGTGTTAATGATCTTGAGTTTTGTCGAACAATACTTGGGTTTTGATCAAATTGGATATTGCGCCCGAATTTCTGGTTAAACATTTTGAAATCAAATGTCGGATTTTGTCCGGTTTTCAGATAAAATTGCCCGTATTTTTCCGACCCGGATGCGTGCGAGAAAAATTCTGGCAACTTAGTCTTATTCTAGACTTTCAATCTTTTTTTTTCATTTGATAAGCCGATTATATTCCATCTTAGAGTTTCTTTTGCTTTGAAATCTTATCTGTAATGTTAGTTTTTAAGAGCATGAATTTAGATTGCTATAAGCGTTCATTGAATTCAATTTTGAACACTTGATCAATAATTTTCAATTAACTGAAAGATATCAAATAAAAACATGCATGATTATTGGTTCCAGATTTCTAATGTTCGATTTTCTAGTTTTTTTTTTATGTTTTTGACATTTATTAAATGACTAATTTCTTATATTTGTTTTTTTTAATCCACAATTTGTGGAGCCAGTATATTCAATTCGGATATTGGATTGGATTCAGATTTCATAACCAGATGTGGAGTTTAAGATTTCTGAACAAAAAAAAATCTGATTTACATTAAAGGTTTGCATTGGATTTTGTTTATTTATAGAGGATTTTAACCATATTGGTCATTCTTCCTCTTTAAAAAAAGAAAGTTACATAGTTATTTTTTAAATTTAAATCTTACTTAGTATGTTTGCACTTTTAAGGAACTGGATCAGTTTATCATCATTTGACATTAAAGGTAGAATTTAATCTATTTTTTCTGTTCTGGATTCTTGATTTTTTGAGTTTTGATTTTGTCTTCTGATATTCTGATTTTAAAAGTGCGGTTTCTGACCTTAAGAAGTGTTTTTTAGGGATTCTGAGCTTAGTTTGTGATCACAACTTTAAAATGCGTTTTCTGGTCTTAAGAAGCATTTTTTTTTTTTGCTTAATTTGGGATCACAACTTTAAAATGTGTTTTCTTGCCTTAAGAAGCATATTTTTGGGGATTCTGAGCTTAATTTGAGATCCCAACTTCAAAATGGGTTTTCTGGAAATTACACGCGTTTTTTTCTCGTGTTTCTGAGCTCAATTTGGGATCACAACTTTAAAATGCTTTTCCTGACCGTTAGAAGCGTTTTTTGAGGATTCTGAGCTTAATTTGGGATTACAACTTTTAAATGCATTTTCTGAACTTTAGAAGCATTTCTTTCGGGATTCTGAGCTCAATTTGGGATCACAACTTTAAAATGAGTTTTCTGGTCTTTAGAAGCGTTTTTGGGGGATTCTGAACATAATTTGGGATCACAGCTTCAAAATGTGTTTTCTGGGTTTGAAAAGCGTTTTTGGAATGCTGAGCTTAATTTAATAATAAACTTTGAAATGCGTTTTCTGGTCTAAAGAAGCATTTTTTTGAGATTCTGAGCTTAATTTGGGATCACAACTTTATAATAAGTTTTCTGGCCTTAAGAAGCATTTTTGGTGATTCTGAGCTTAATTTGGGATCCCACTTTAAAAGTAAGTTTTCTGGAAATTATACGCGTTTTTTCTCGGGATTCTGAGCTTAATTTGTGTTCACAACTTTAAAATGCGTTTTTTTGGTCTTAAGCAGCATTTTTTTTTTGAGATTCTGAGCTTAATTTGGGATCACAACCTTAAAATGCGTTTTCTGGCCTTTAAAAGTATTTTTTTTTTAATTCTGAGCTTAATTTTGGATCACAACTTTATAATACGTTTTCTGGCCTTTAGAAGCGCTTTTTCAGGATTCTGAGCTCAATTTGGGATCACAACTTTAAAATGCGATTTCTGCCTTTAAAAGCGGTTTTTGAGGATTCTGAGATTAATTTGGGATCACAACTTCAAAATGCTTTTTTGGCCTTAAGAAGCATTTTTTGGGGATTCTGAGCATAATTTGGGATCACAACTTTAAAATGCGTTTTCTGCCTTTAGAAGCGTTTTTTCTTTTGGATTCTGGGCTTAATTTTAAAATTCGTTTTCTGGCCTTAAGAAGAATTTGAGCTTAATTTGAGATCCCAACTTCAAAATGGGTTATCTGGAATTTATACGCGTTTTTTTTCTGGGAATTCTGAGCCTAATTTGGGATAACAACTTTAAAACACAACTTTACTGTTTTTTAAATTCTTTGATCTCCTGGAATTATATTCCAATTTTCAAATTTCCTATTTTTTATATTATTTGTGATTGTTTATTTTTCTGAATTTTTCTTCAACTGATTATTATCAATTTTCAGAATTATCAACTTTCTTTTGTTCTTATTTTCATAAGATTCTTTTATTTTATATTATTCTGCATTTCAGAGACTTTTTTTTATTTTCTGAATTTGAGATTTTCTTGTATTGAAATTTTCAGGTTACGAATTTCTGATATCTTCTTCCAAATTTCTGATTTCAGGGATCTGATTATAGCATTATGATCTTATAAATCTTATTAATTCTAAATTTTGATTTCTGATTTCTGTCTTCGGATTTTACAAATAAAAAACGGATTTCGCATTCCGGAAACAGGATTTCGGATTTTTCATTCTGATTTCTTTTATTTGGTTTCTGATTTCACATTTCATGAAAAAGACGTCATAATTCATGTTTTTGTTGAATTCTGAATTCTGAATCTGAATTCTGAATCTGAATTCTGAATCTGAATTCTGAATCTGAATTCTGAATCTGAATTCTGAATTCTGAATATGAATTCTGAATCTGAATTCTGAATCTAAATTCTGAATCTGAATTCTGAATCTGAATTCTGAATTCTGAATCTGAATTCTGAATCTGAATTCTGAATCTGAATTCTGAATCTGAATTCTGAATCTGAATTCTGAATCTGAATTCTGAATCTGAATTCTGAATCTGAATTCTGAATCTGAATTCTGAATCTGAATTCTGAATCTGAATTCTGAATCTGAATTCTGAATCTGAATTCTGAATCTGATTTCTGAATCTGAATTCTGAATCTGAATTCTGAATCTGAATTCTGAATCTGAATTCTGAATCTGAATTCTGAATCTGAATTCTGAATCTGAACTCTGAATCTGAATTCTGAATCTGAATTCTGAATCTGAATTCTGAATCTGAATTCTGAATCTGAATTCTGAATCTGAATTCTGAATCTGAATTCTGAATCTGAATTCTGAATCTGAATTCTGAATCTGAATTCTGAATCTGAATTCTGAATCTGAATTCTGAATCTGAATTCTGAATCTGAATTCTGAATCTGAATTCTGAATCTGAATTCTGAATCTGAATTCTGAATCTCAATTCTGAATCTGAATTCTGAATCTGAATTCTGAATCTGAATTCTGAATCTGAATTCTGAATCTGAATTCTGAATCTGAATTCTGAATCTGAATTCTGAATCTGAATTCTGAATCCGAATTCTCAATCTGAATTCTGAATCTGAATTCTAAATCTTAATACTGAATCTGAATTCTGAATCTGAATTCTGAATCTGAATTCTGAATCTGAATTCTGAATCTGAATTCTGAATCTGAATTCTGAATCTGAATTCTGAATCTGAATTCTGAATCTGAATTCTGAATCTGAATTCTGAATCTGAATTCTGAATCTGAATTCTGAATCTGAATTCTGAATCTGAATTCTGAATCTGAATTCTGAATCTGAATTCTGAATCTGAATTCTGAATCTGAATTCTGAATCTGAATTCTGAATCTGAATTCTGAATCTGAATTCTGAATCTGAATTCTGAATCTGAATTCTGAATCTGAATTCTGAATCTGAATTCTGAATCTGAATTCTGAATCTGAATTCTGAATCTGAATTCTGAATCTGAATTCTGAATCTGAATTCTGAATCTGAATTCTGAATCTGAATTCTGAATCTGAATTCTGAATCTGAATTCTGAATCTGAATTCTGAATCTGAATTCTGAATCTGAATTCTGAATCTGAATTCTGAATCTGAATTCTGAATCTGAATTCTGAATCTGAATTCTGAATCTGAATTCTGAATCTGAATTCTGAATCTGAATTCTGAATCCGAATTCTCAATCTGAATTCTGAATCTGAATTCTAAATCTTAATACTGAATCTGAATTCTGAATCTAAATTCTGAATCTAAATTCTGAATCTGAATTCTGAATCTGAATTCTGAATCTGAATTCTGAATCTGAATTCTGACTCTGAGTTCTGAATCTGAATTCTGAATCTGAATTCTGAATCTGAATTCTGAATCTGAATTCTGAATCTGAATTCTGAATCTGAATTCTGAATCTGAATTCTGAATCTGAATTCTGAATCTGAATTCTAAATCTTAATACTGAATCTGAATTCTGAATCTAATTTCTGAATCTAAATTCTTAATCTAAATTCTGAATCTGAATTCTGAATCTGAATCTGAATTCTGAATCCGAATTCTGAATCTGAAATTCTGAATCTGAATTCTGAATTCTGAATCTTATTCTTGAATCTGTATTCTGGATTGGAATTCTAAATCTGAATTCTGAATTGTTTTCTTGAATCTGAATTCTGGATTGAAATTCTGAATCTGTATTCTTAATTGGAGTCCTGAACCTGAATTTATGGATTTTGAAAACTGAATCTTTTCCATAAATTCAGAATATGATTTTTGAGTTTTTGTTCTTTATTATGTTTTTTAATCAAGAAGCTACTCAAATAAAACTGGCACAAATTTGCTTTTGCGTTTTAATTCTGAAAAATTTTGCTCCCTAGGTTAACTTATAAAAGAAAACTACCGCTTACCAAGAAAATTGCCATAACTGCTTAAGAAACGCTAAACTTGTCCCATATTTCATTAGTTTTGTAAAAATCCGATTGAGGAGGTTTGTAGTAGATTTATCAGATTTTAGTAAAATTTACTTTTACTAAACCCAGTGACAATTGACACCACATAAGAAAGCAACTAATTGCCATATTTATAGGAGTGAAGCAAAAAAAAAATCGTTACGACTAGGTAGAGTGCTAACAAAATGACTTTAACTTCGACATGTTGTTTGAAAGTTTTTTGGTAATAGCTTTTCATTGATGATTTAAAAGAAAAATTAAATCAAATGAATTCCCGTTCCGAAGAACTTAATCGAGACCACGTCGAGAGAAATCATAAAAAAACGAGCACAGAATATTGACTATTTATAACAAAACCAAGTGATCAATTTATATTCAAGAAATAGAAAAGTTGACCGATAGATGAATTAATTTAATCTACAAATGCATCAATCCAGTACGTGTAAATATAGACACTTCGAAAAATAAAGATAATGACCTTACATGAACCCGTGTTTCGTTGCTAATTGCTACCCTGAGAAAGAATTCCACTGGGGGAGAATCCATACCAGTTTGTCCAGAGTTCGGTACCAAAATTTGTTGCCGTGACCTTTTTGAGGTTTGAGTACATGATTCGAGCAGATCTCCTGAGGGCTTTCGGGAAGAACGATGAACATTCTTGAAAAAAAATGAAATATTTAAGGCAGATTATCTAGGTTCTTGGATCAGTCCAGACTGGAGAGCAGATCGCTGCGCATCATCATGGTGAGTACCTGTAATGACAAAAGGAAACTGTCATTAAAAAAAATATTTTGCAAATTCTAACTAACATCAACATTCTACCAGCACTCAGAATTTAAAATTTACTAGTCGGTTGTGTTTTAAGGAATTTTATCCCAAACAAAATCCTGAATATTCGTTTTTTATTTGTATCTATTTTCCGATATTTCGTTTTTTTTACCGATTTTCAGAGTGCGCTGAAGCTGATTGTCCTTCTGGCACTAGGATGCGTTACGAATGGATTTGTTATTCCCTTTAAGGGCTTGGAATTGAAAAAGCATGCCTTTCTGAGCCATGTTGACAATATCAAAGATCACAAAATTGAAGCTCTGAAATCCCTGGCTGGAAAAATTATCATAGAAAAACCATATGCGCCACCAGTTGATCCTCCTACACACTATGGAGAAACTACAACTACTACTGCAGCACCACCACCACCACCTTTTCCCTACGCGCCACCTGTGAGTCCTCCAACGCACTACGGAGAAACAACAACTACCACAACAGCTGCTCCTCCTCCAACAACCGTTACAGTTCCAGTCACGACAACCCCACCTCCGCCACCTCCACCTCCTCCAACAACAACCACCACTACAGAGGTGCCAACGTATCCGCCCTATGTCCCTGCCAAGGAATATGGACCTCCAACAGATCCTCCGATCGAACATCCGACCATTCCTCCATATGTCCCACATATCGAATATGGACCTCCAACAGATCCCCCCATCGAACTTCCAACAATTCCTCCATATGTCCCACACACAGAGTATGGTATCCCACAAATCCCCGTTATCCCAGAAATCCCGGAAATCATAACCATCCCACCTCCAGAACCCCACAACCCAGAAGACTGCCCGAAAACCTACCTCCAACCGGTCCTGTACCAGGTCCAAGAAACCTTCGGAGCCCAACCCGATGGCGAGATCATTGTCTACCCGCCAACTTCCGACTCAGACCCGGATCCAAAGTCGGTGGTGATTCCGGTGAAGTCAGACAACGTGCGACCCGTTGTTGTTGGAGAACTGCAGGAACCGGTGATTCCGGTTGTTGAGACCCTTCCCGCCCAGACGGTGCAAGCACTGCCGGTGATCGAGTACAGTCAAGGCTCGCAAGGAAATACTTTGTGGGGTGCAGATGCGATAGTGTTTTCTGAGGTTGAAACGCCCGATCAAACGTCGACAGCGGAGTTTTCCGGGTATGAGTATGAAATGCCGCAACCTGTGAGCGGTCTCAATGTTCCATGGTGAATCTTAGAGTAACGCCTAAACAATAAAATAATAAAAGGGATTTGCAATAGTGTGATTCTCTATAGCGAGAAATATGTTAAATTATATCATGGAAAGAACATCCTACGAATTACAAAGTTTTTTTTATTTATCTGGTATCATTAGATATTGATAGCTATGCACTGCCCTCAATTTTGAAGATAATTTGTCAACTCGGTGGTACTCATCCCCAATCGATTTTTCACGTGGACAAGAGAGAGACATCGTTTACTACTTACGAATAAAGTGATGAACTCAGTCATCCAATAAAAGTGATCTGTGCAAAATTAGTTCAACTCGATCCATGTCTAGCTGAATTTCTCATCCTCCTACATTAGAATGGTATACCGGACTGGTAGCGAACACATGTTTTGCAGGATAGTCGTCCGGTATTCTCGTAACATGTCCTGCCCAGCGTATCCGGCCAGCCTTCACCACCTTCTGGATACTAGGTTCGCCGAAGAATCGTACGAGCTCGTGGTTCCTCCTTCACATCCACACTCCGTTCTCCTGCACGCCACCAAAGATGGCACTAAACACTCATCGCTCGAATACTCCGAGTGTACGCAGGTCTTCCTCGAGCAATATCCATGTCTCGTGCCCGTAGAGAACAACCGGTCTAATAAGCGTCATATACAGGTTACACTTCGTGCGAGGGCTAAGTCTTCTCGACCGCAGTTGCTTGTGGAGTCCATAGTAGGCACGACTTCCGCTGATAATTCGCCGCCGGATCTCACGGCTGGTGTCATTGTCTGCGGTCACCAGTGAGCCGAGATAGACAAAGTCTTCGACTATCTCAAGCTTGTCGCCGTCGGTCGTGACCTTGTTCAAGCGGGTTCGGTTGATCTCGGATCCGCAGACCAGCATGTACTTCGTCTTGGACGTATCAATCATCAACGTCGAAAATGAGAATGGTCGCTTGCTCGATCTCTGTTTTGTTAAGGACGGACCACGATTGAGCTAGCTCCCGCGCCTCTGGTTAGGCTTGTTCCTCATTACCCGGCACTGCTACCTTCGCTTGAAATTTCTGAAGTTGTGACTCCTTGATAGAAGCCGGCATCCTTTTTCCTCGATTTCAAGAACGCCGATTTTGTCGCTATTTCACAAATGCTTGACGCCATCGACTGGGATTCTGAACTCGAATCTGCCGATCCAAACTCTGCTGCTATGAAGTTCTCCCATATCATCAATTACATCATCGATCGTCACGTACCAAAACGCTCAGTCGCCACTGACCTACGTGCTCCCTGGGTCACGAACGAGTTGCGACAAATGAAAGCACTCAAGAACAAAGCCCTGCGCTACTACATGAGGCACAAGTTTCTTCACGCCAAAAACCGATATTGCAAACTTAACGCAGCTTATAAAAAAGTATACACGCGTTGTTACCAGGGCTACCTTATCCGGATACAGCGTGGTTTTAAAACTTGGCCCAAATCGTTTTGGGTTTTAAGTACCAACGGAAAGAATCGGGCTTACCGTCCTACATGTTTTTGGAAGACAAGTCGGCAACCTCGAACCTTGATACTTGTAACCTTTTCGCTGACAAATTCCGTAGTACTTTTGATTCTGGGTCAATATTGACGGACCAATTGACTTTTGCGACTTGTAACGTCCCACGTCAGAGTACTTCCTTTCATCACATCGTAATCGATGACGATACCATCTTGAAGGCGCTGTTATGCTGACTCCTATAAAACGAATCTTGCAAGCATCGCTCACGGAATCCACGTTCCCTTCCATTTGGAAAGAGGTTTACATGTTTCCGGTCTACAAAAAAGGTGACAGGAAGAATGTTAACAATTACCACGGTATGTCTGCCCTATGTGCGATCGCCAAACTGTTTAAGCTGGTTGTATTAGATCCATTTTTCTCGTATTGCAAATGTTATTCATCTAACGAAAAACATGGATTCATGCCTAAGCGCTCTACAACAAACTTGTTGACGTTCACATCTTCCGTGCAAGACAGCTTTGCCAGAGGATCTCAAACCGACGTAATCTACACCGACCTGTCTGCAGCTTTCCACAAGGTAAACCACAAAAAACTAGATCGTAAGGGTATTTGAGGCTCTTTACTAGAATGGTTCCATAGCTACCTGGTAGGACGGAAACTTATTGTACGATCAGGTGAATCATTTTCCAATCAATTTCCTGCCTCTTCTGGAGTACCTCAAGGGAGCCACCGAGGATTCTTGATCTACTTCAACGACGTGCTGCTGCTTCTCGATGGACCAAAACTGGCGTATGCCGACGACTTGAAATTGTTTCAACCCATCAACAGCCCCGAAGATGTCAACGTTTTGCTGAGCCAGTTTAACATCTACGCTGCCTGGTGTGGTCAATTGCCTTCGCTTGAATTTCGTTTTCACGCAAGCGGCTCCCGCTGTTGGCTGATTATTTTCTTGGGCATGAGGCAGTTGCACGAGTTGAGCATGTGAAAGACCTTGGTGTGATCCTGGACAAACGGCTGGATTTCAAGATCCACACAAACTACATCGTCGTTAAAGCTTCCAGATGCCTGGGTCTTTTATTCCACATGACAAAAGACTTTAAGGATATTTATCGTTTCAAGAGTCTTCACTGCATCTTGGTTCGATCGTCCCTCGAATATGCCTCTGGCCGTATGGCTGTATGCCTACTACCAAAATCGCTCAGAGCGTATCGAGGCCATCCAGAAGCGTTTTTTGCGCTTCGCTCTCCGGAACCTGAACTGGCAAGACCCGTTCCGACTTCCCAGCTACGAAAACCGCTGCCGCCTTATCGACATCGACACGCTGCAGGCCCGCTTGACCGCAACACGGGCAATTTCGTCGAGAACCGACTGCCCCGCACTCACTGTTAGAAGCACTCCAACTCAGCGTACGGACTCGAGGCTTGAGGAATCGTGATTTTCAGCTCTTTACTTCTCTCCGACAGAATAACTACGGAGCTAATACAACGCTAATTGGTGCAATATGGACGTTTAACAGCTTCTCCGATCATTTTGATTTTGACGTTTCGAGGGAATTATTCCGAAGAAGAATCCTTATAGTGCTTTAAGCATAGTATAAGGTAAACTCCGTGTAATTGTAGTTCGTCTTTAATTTTTAACCTATCATTTGGATCAATATGTGATCTGTTGATGAAATAAACAAACAAACCCAATCCTTACTGCTTCGCGTTTCAGTTTGCGGTAGATCTCCTCCACCGTCGCAGATGATCTGCCGACTATATCAATATCGTCGGCAAAGATGATGAGTTGACTGAATCTGTTGGAAATCGTGCCTCGCATTTCGCCCGCCGCTCGTCGAATAACACCTTCTAGCGCCACGTTGAATATCATTCAGAGCAGATCAACGCCTTGACGAAGCTTCCTGCTCGAATTGAATGAGTACTGCGTTCCATCCATCGTCGCCTTTATCAGTATGGTCAGCTTCCCGGAAAAGCCGTTCTCGTTCATGATTTTCGGTAGATCTTGTCGTATGCGGCTTTGAAGTCGATGAACAGATGGTTCTGTGACTGAGTATTACGGGCGTGGATTATTCCTAAGGAACATCTGGGACCCACAGGGACTTGGTGTTCACGGCATTTTTGGAGGATTTGCCGTAATGGTAATATATGGTCCGTCGTTGACCGTCCCTCCATGAAGCCGACCTGATGAATTCCCACGAATCTGTTTGCTTGTGGCGTTAGGCGGCGGAGTAGGATTGGTGACAACACTTTGTAGGCGGCATTGAGGACAGTGATCGCTCGGCAGTTCTCACAGTCCAATTGCTCGCCCTTCTTGTCGATGGGGCATATAACCCCCTCCTTCCACTTCTACGGTAGCTGTTCTATGTCCCACATCTGGACCATCAACCGGTGTAGGCAATCGTCCAACTTGTCCGGGCCCATTTTTAAGAGTTCAGCTGCGATGTCATCCTTCCCAGCCGACTTGTTGGGAGTGGCTCTCCTACGTCGTTGACTACGCCGTCAGGATGCCCCATCAGGATTCTGATAGAACTTTCATGTTTCTTGGGAACGATGCAGCTGCTCTAGCTCCTCGAGCTCCTCCTTCTCCACGCGGCGCTTTTTCTCCTGGATAATTCGGACTAGCTGCCTCTTCCGCTGTCGATTATTTTCCACATTTCGATGGGCGCATCTTTGCACTACTGGTGCCCGCGCGGTATTCTCTTCGTCCATCACCCTCCTATACTGCCCCTATTCGCATATGAGTCCCATGTGCATTTTCATCGTTTTATAGTTATCGATGGAAAACGCTTCTTTGTGCTCCAATCTATATATATAAAAATGAATTTCTGTCTGTCTGTCTGTCTGTCTGTCTGTCTGTCTGTCTGTCTGTCTGTTCCCTATAGACTCAAAAACTACTGAACTGATTTACGTGAAACTTGGCAGGTGGGGGTATTGGTAGCCGTGGAAGGTTCCTATTATGGTTTGGGACCCCTCCCCCTAACAGGAAGGGGGGAGGGGCTCCCAAACTATAAACATTTTTTTTGCATAACTCAAGAACCAATCAAGCAAATGGTATCAAATTTGGCGTGGGATGGTATTTGGGAACGGGGAATATTTCAATAAATATTAGGTACCCCTCCCTCCTCTCAGTGGGGTGATAGGCATGAGGGAGCGGGGCTACCTTACAATTTTTCATATAATTCGAAAACTAATCAAGATATTGGAATCAAATTTGACATGAGAAGGTATTTTGATACGCAAAATATTTCAATGATTATTTGAGAGCCCTCCCTCTTTGCAGTTGAAAGGGGGAGGGGCCTCTTTCATATTTTTTTACATAACTCAAAAACTAATAAAGCAAATGGAACCAAATTTAGCCTGGGAAGGTATTTGGATACGAAAAATATTTCTATGATAGTTTGAGATCCCTCCCTCTTTCCAGTAGGGAGATATAAAGAGGAGAGGGGCCCTCTTTTTAATTTTTACATAACTCAAAAACTAATCAAGCAAATGTACCCAAATTTGGCATGGGCGGATATTTGGGAACGTGACATATGATTGTTTGAGACCCTTCCTTCTTTCAGCGGAGAGAAAGGAAAGAGGCAGGGAAGTTTCATACAATTTTCATTGCATAACTCAAGAACTACAACAACAAATGGAACCAAATTTGACATGGAACGATATTTGGGTACGAGAAATGCTTCTATGAATATTTGGTATCCCTCGCTTCTTCAAAAAGGTGGATGAAAAGGGGGAGAAGAGGTCTCCCTTACAATTTTCAGTATAACTAGAGAGCTGATCGAGCAAATTGAACCATATTTGGGGAGGGAGGTGAGCCCAATACAATTTTGTAAGCATAAGTTCTCAATTTATGCTGACGAAACCAACAAATGGAAACAAATGTGGCATGGAAAGGTACTTGGTTACGGGATATGTTTTACGATTGTTATAGACCGTTACGCTTTACAGTGTAGAGAGAAGAAGGAAGGAGAGGGTTCCATATAAATTTTGTTGTAAAGCTTAAAAACTTATCAACCAATGGAACAATATTTGATACAAGAAGAAATGGAACGAAAAAATGGGTATGATTATTAAAGATCACGACCTCCATTCAGCAGGGGGGGAAGGGAAGGACAGGGGGGGGGGAGCTCTTTTATCAGTTTTTTAGCATAAATCCAGAACATATCAAGCAAAAACAACCATATTTTATCAGTTGAATTGGTTGCGTACGATTAATTTGAGACCCTTCTTTTTTAGGGCGAAGCTTAAAGAAACAGATTAAAATTATAAGATCTTTACAACTCATATTTATGGATCAAGATTCAGAATATTTTATAGCGATTGATTATGAATTATGTAGTTATAATTTGATTTGAAATAATGCCAACAAAACAATAAAAATTTGAATAAATTCTGAAAATATCATTCGATTTTGAAAGGTGTAGCAAAGCACACCGGGTCAGCTAGTTTACCTATAAAACAAGTTTTTGTTCGAAGTTTGTTCCCAAAATTTCGAAAAAAATATGACCCGTGATGTGTCCCATGTGAAAAATATTCGCATATGATTCCCATGACCGAAATTAAGCGCCAGAGCTTACAATTGAAGGAAAGGATGGATAGAGAATGAATTAAATCAATAATTTAATGCTTAAAACATTAATTTACATAAAAATTGAACGTATAGTATCGAAATGATTCTGAAGAAATTTGGTTCACAAAAAACATCGATAAGTAACTGGTAAACAAAAATTTTTTTTTGACAAAAATCAACCGATGAACAACGCTTAATAGATCAATCTTCGGTCAGGATGGTTCCTTCATGGGTAATTTCGACGATCTAATGTGTGATCGGGTGGGTGGTACTTGAAGTGTTGTTTCGGTAATAAAATAACAAACTTTTTTCAATACTTTTTTCTATACGCGCACAACAATATCAATACCACTGTTTTCGTTTATTACCTAGGAAGATGTTCCCGGGAGAAATCTCCTTCTTTGTCTTGAGTCTTGAATCCAGCAAACTTTTGGTCGTTGTTATCTACGTATCCGTAACACACATTGAATTAAATGATGAAGATGTATGATAAATTTGCAGAAATTTCACAAAAATGAAAACAAAGTTTTGGAAAAACACTGGAAAACACATCCCACTTGGTGAATAAACCTTGATTGAAATCAGTTTGGAATCAAGATCTTTCGATAACTTTCTTCTGTCATCAAAAAGAATGGTAAACAAATGAAAAAAATATGTTAGAAAAGTACTTGCCACTTGCCGATAACTTTAGCACCAGAGACTCATTTGCGAATAATCTCTGTTCGAGGGTTAAGAATATTCGCATATGAGTCACATGAGTGTTTTATTGAAATTTATCCGTAATTATTAGTTAGTATTAGCGCAAAAGTAAACAGAAGTATTCTTTGAAGTGTTTTCTATCCGAAGTATTGATAGGTTTTGCCAACAAATGATTTATACGATTGTTTTTATGAAAACAAGTTTCAAACTTTACAAGCGTTTTTCTCGGTTTGCAGTTTTTACACATGGGACTCATATGCGAATAGGGGCAGTATACTCCTCGTCGAACCAGTCGTTCCGTCAAGTTCGTTCCACATGGTATCCCAACATTTCTCGAGAGGAGCTTCGTCAAGCTCGCCCTCTGCCGACAGCGCTGCTTCGAGCGATTGCGCGTAGTCTGCCGCGACCTCAGGTTGCTTCAGTCGTGCGATATTTATCCGAGGCGGGCGTCGGTTTCGAATGTTGTTCACTACGGAGAGTTTTGGGCGCATCTTCACCATCATCAGATAATGGTCTGACTCGATGTTGGCGCCTCGACAGGATCTGACGTCGATAATGTCCGAGAAGTGCCGGCTGTCTATCAAAACGTGATCGATCTGTGATTGCGTTTGGTACGGTGATCTCCAGGTGTACTTGTGTGGGAGGCGGTGCTGAAAAAAGGTACTACGTACGGCCATTCGTTTGGAGCCAACCTGGCCAACCTGAGTGTTAACATCCCCGATGACGATCTTGATATCATGATTTGGGCATCGGTCGTATTTTGTAAACGGTATCGCTAATAAATAAGAAAAGTGGAAAGATACTAGGTAATAATAATTTCAATGAAGCAACCTATTAAGCATTATGCCAAATACAGAAGCAATTTCATTTTAATTTATGCATATAGTCAACAGTAACCATTTTCACAAGTAAATCGCTACCGGCTAATTAGAACCACCCCAAGTTCATTCATGTGACGACCACTTCTAAGTAAAATCTGTATCAGCGGCATTTTTTTAAATGTGTTCCAGTCTGTACTCATACATATTTTTCCTCGCAACGAGTAGGTAAATATTTTGACCGCCGTTCACTTCGCAGAAGCAGTGGGCAAAACGCGGATGATCACTGGAGAATCACCACACGATTCTCATTCATGCTAACTTGTATTGGTTCCAGTACGGCTTACATAGTAGATAGGTACTTGAAAGTCCTCTGCTCAATCGTTCACTTTGTTTCACACAGCAATTCGCAAGATCAACGTCGTTTGAGAGCTGGTAGTTCGTCCAGTTGATTAGCGATCAGTGACCGGTTCGGGCGAAATATTGATAAAAATTATTGAATGATCAATTAATAATAGGGACAGTGCAATATCGATAAAGTATCGGCTTGTCAGATTACTTTTACCTATACTATATTATTGACGTGATATCTGAGTGCTAGTAAATGTATTTCGAATAGAAGACTAATTTAAGGAAGAATGTTATCAAAATATAAACGATTCAAGTGTTGCTCCTTTGCAACTAAGTTGAAGAATGAAATCCGAATTGCTTCGTTTTGCAGGTTTGTATTATCAATAAATACTTGTTCCGATTAATTCATGTTAACTACAGTGCTTGGATTAATACTTCTCTAGTGGCTTTATGTTCCGGAATGGTTAGAATAAATCTTAACCAGTTCAAAAACCTTAAAATATTCAGGTCACTTACATACATCACAATAAAAAGTCCAATAAGCTAGTTCAAATTTAAAAAATATCGACAAAAGAGCGAAACTGAAAGCCTACAGATACGAAAAATCTCCCAACAGAATCGAAAGCCTACTCCCCATCTACATATATGGACTTACTTTGAGGTAGATACTTAAGAATTGACACTTTAATCTTTTTAAGAAAAGATTAGTTTGAATCGTTGATCATTAGAAAAGAAAATCAACGGAAAACCCCTGTAAAGTACAACACAAAAGTCACGTGGTTTCCAACCGTTACTCAAAATTTTAAACCTGTCGAATATGTGGGAATTGGTTGATCAGCCTTTCTTTGTACTTTCGCGGCACAGTTTTCGCAGAATTTTACGTCGTTGTCGGTATTTGAATATGTGGCACACAGCGATTGCATTAATGCTTAGTTTTGTAGCTTCAGGTTAACAAAACATTTCTTAATGGAAATAATCACATTGTTCAGAGTAAAGTGGCATCATAGCTGATCATGATGAATTGTGTAAAACTTACACTTGCATTACGAAAATAGAAAAACTAACCGTTTGGGAACGACAGCCCTATAAGATTGTGATCTACAAACCGTAAACTCCTCATTGAAATAAGTAGTTCAGGAGAGCTCAATTTATAATATGTACTACTTATTATCTTAAAGTGCACCCAAACCGTTCGATGCAATTCCCGGGCCGCGAGGACCTTTCGGAATGGGAAATTTGTACCAATACCTTCCAGGAATAGGTAAGTAGAACTCATTTCTACACTTGCAGAATTCAATAATTAAAACATGATTCACCCCAGGCAACTATTCCTTCGATGCTCTGCATCAATCCGGGCTGGACAAATACCAACGGTACGGACCGATCGTACGTGAAACCATGGTCCCGGGACACGACATCGTATGGTTGTACGATCCCCAGGACATTGCCACCGTCCTGAACGATAGCACCCCGGGCGTCTATCCGAAGCGACGAAGCCATCTGGCGCTGGCCAAGTACAGGCGGGATCGACCGAATGTCTATCGGACCGTGGGGTTGCTTCCTTCGTAAGATCATCTTCATTTGGAATGAATACATAAAGATGAGTCGTTTCAATTGCAAATGTAAACTTGAATAATTTTTTTCAACAGACAAGGACTCGAATGGTGGCGCATCCGATCGGAATTGCAAAAAGGTTTGAGCTCTCCTCAGAGCGTTAGGAATTTTTTACCCTTGATCGATTCGGTCACCAAAAAGTTTGTGGGTGGCATCAAACCTCACGCTGAAGGGGAAGAGATAGACGATTTTCTCCCTCATTTGTCTCGATTCAGTTTGGAGAGTATGTAAAATTTAAAAAAAAACACACTTTTGAGATTAATATGGTCTTCTCCACAGTAACCTGTCTTCTGGCGTTTGATTACCATCTTAACAGTTTCTCAGACGAACAGATGCTTCCAGACTCGATTGCCTCGAGGCTGATGGAATCGGCGCGGACCACAAACGAAAATATTCTTCGAACCGATCAGGGTTTCCAACTGTGGAGACTATTCGAAACTCCTTCCTACCGAAGGATACGAAAGTCTCAGGAATACATAGAAAAGATCGCCGTTGAACTAGTCTCCCAGAAGTTGATGTACTTTGATGAGGATCGACAAAAGTTGGCTTCCGGAGATCATAAATCTCGATCGCTTCTGGAGGAGTACCTGAGAAATCCAAACTTGGAGCTAAACGACATCATTGGAATGGCTGGAGATTTGCTCCTTGCTGGGGTACATACTACTTCTTTCACGATGTCCTTCGTGCTATACCATTTGGCTTTGAATCCGGAAGTTCAGCAAAAACTCTATGAAGAAGGGAAGAAGGTTTTGCCTAATCCATGGGTTGACAAAATCGAAACAGCAACGTTGAATTGTAAGCCCTTTTAAAGCTTCAGTTAAATTATTCAGTATTGAAATTTTGTCCTTGCAGCTGAAATATCCTACTGCCGAGCGGTTCTCAAAGAATCAATGCGACTGAATCCGGTTTCGGTGGGTGTCGGTCGTGTTCTAAATTTGGACACGGTTCTAGGTGGCTACAGCATTCCGAAGGACACGACCATCGTAACGCAAAACTTCACCAGCTGCCGGTTGGAGAAATACTTCCGTGACCCTCTCAAATTCAACCCGGATCGGTGGATGCGGGGCGAAACGAAAGAAAACGTCAGCCCCTACTTGGTGTTACCGTTTGGACATGGAATGAGATCCTGCATCGCTAGAAGAATGGCCGAACAGCAGATGTTAGTCCTGATTGTGAGGGTAGGATTAAAAAAATTGCTGAAAAATAGCCCCCTTACTAATTTTGATTCTTTTAAACAGCTAATACGTTCCTATAGTGTCGAATGGGCTGGAACCGTTCCTATGGACGTGGTAACGAAACTGATCAATGAACCTGACCAACCTGTTAAACTTATCTTCAAGACACGCAAAGACTAGTCAATAAACTACCCCCTAAAATCCAAGAACTGTCATCAAACAAAATCGAACAAAAAGAACTCCATCGTCGGAGGATTGTGGCTTAACTTTTTAAAGTATTATTTATATTTAAACCCTCCTCTTCAGCAGTTTACAGCTCGCTCAGTAAACACTCACGCGCAGTCAGCAGCACACATCCGCCTTACTTCTTCTTCGGGGCAGCGGCGGCAGCCTTCTTGCTCTTGCGGACGCGCTTCT
This sequence comes from Uranotaenia lowii, assembly GCF_029784155.1. Taxonomy (NCBI): domain Eukaryota; kingdom Metazoa; phylum Arthropoda; class Insecta; order Diptera; family Culicidae; genus Uranotaenia; species Uranotaenia lowii. The sequence continues at coordinate 63,987,304 of NC_073693.1, read as the reverse complement.
TCTTGCCGGCCTTCTTGGGGATCGGGTTGCGGTGCTTGGGCAGGGGTTTGGTTCCCTTGACGGGCTTTCCGAACAACATACCATTGTTCACCACCTCCTTCTTCAGCTTCTTGTACTGAGCGCTGACGATGCGATTCCGCTCGGCACGGGCCAACCGCAGCTTGAAGCGGTCGAAGTCGGTCAGGTTGCAACGCTGTGGAAGGAAAATGGGAGAAAGAACGAGTACATTAGATTTGTTGTTGCTTCTGGTTCAATGGATTTGAACTTGGTTAAGAAATCATACACATTTTTCAGAAAACAGTGGCTTCATGTGTGAATCAGTCGGCCTTTCCTATCAATGAAATTTGTTGTATAAGGTTCATCATGTATGTGTATGAAGATTTTTTTTTTTAATTTAGTAAAGCGGAAGGGTATCCGGAATATTAATTTTTTTTTAAACGTAATGAGAGAGGTTCTGAAAATTTCAAAATCGTGCTTTCGAAATTAGTGAATCCAGGCGGAAAATAGTTTTGGAAAGTGAATCCTAAACACTCCTTTTCCCTTTCCCAAACTTAGAAATCGCCAACAGCTCGCCGCGACTATTACGGCTTCCCCTTCTACTAAAAGAGAACACTCCTGACTGCGCTGTTACCTATTTTTGGACCTCTGCTGAACTATGGTTCCAGGATATCGCAACCTATATTTACCGATCAGGAGGTGATGTAAACGTTCTCAATGCGCTCGATCCATCGAAAGGTTCAGGACCGGATTGAATTCCATCGTCGGTGGTTTCGAAAATAGTCGAATTCCCGCTTTAACTTATTTTCAGCCGATCGATCTGCTGTTTTTGCTAGCCATTGGCAAATCGTTTCATTTTTTCCGATTCATAAATCTGGAAGTGCTCATCCTGTGGAGAACTACCGGCCAATCTCAACTCTATGTTGTTTTTTCAGAAGTGCTAGGAGTCCATCGAGGTCCGCTACGGATTTATCAGAAAAATATCAACATTGACCAACTTGATGTGCTATGCCAGTGAATTGCATGCTGCAGCTGTTTAAAAAAAACTACAGTTGGACCCAATAAACGTGGACTTTGGCAAAGCCTTCGATAAAGTGCTTCATATGATCGTGATGGAGAAATTTGAGCGCTATATATTTCCAGATTGGGCAACCAAATGGTTGCATTCCTACCTGTTCAATCTTCAAGGGTTTATTATGGGCTAAAAAAAATAGCATCGGTGATAGTCCACTATCAGACTAGCGATCTTAACGTTTTGCAACCAAATCCCGGTTGTATTGAAGGCGATGATAACAAACTTAGAAGGCTACACATCGATAGATCCGTTTCTGAGTTGACGGGAGTTTATCTAATAGAGAATTCGTTTTCGTGTGGTGGTGCACCGGGGCACTACCGGTAGTGCACTTTATGCTGTTTTCATGCTCGTTTTAACGATGAGTAGTCAACTGGTAGTGAACCATAAAGTGGACGGTGGAACACTCTGAAAATATTCGGTGTTGCTTGCGTTCTCACCAATACTATCATGAATTTTGACAGCACGTGCTTCCCGATGTAAACAAATATCAGCTGGTTGGTTTATTTCTATACCGCGAAAATTGCGTTCGAGTTGATTTTTCTCTTTATTATCCCGAAGAACGGAAACTTGTTCCGGATTCAATACCAGTGCCGTTTCCAACAGAGGCGGAGAATTTTACCTGGATGGCACGTTCCAAAGCAAACAACGCTCCCAAGAAGAAATGTGCCCAGAACCTACCTAACTGCCCAGACCTACCTAATGTGCCCAGAAGGCTTGCTGCAATCGGTTCCGGGCGATGCCGAAAAAGGGCAGCAAATCCGAGTGCAAAAAGGCCAACCCAAAAATCTGGTGGAATCGCCCAAACCGAAAAAATTTCTTGTTCGGGAGGGTCCTATAAGTTGGTCTCCACAGCAAGAAGCGTTCAGCTGCATCGAAGCTACTCTGCTTCGAGCCAGCTTCGAGCTGTGCCTTAGGGTGACGATGCTCGGTTGCGCCAAGTCCCGGATTCCCACCCGTTGCCCTTCAAAAACGGTAGTTCGAGACTACACCCGCATTGGGAGCTTGCTTGAATTTCGTTCGTTTCGGTCTGTTAGCAAAATTTTCTCCCCCGACTTCCGCGATCTGAGTTCGCCAATTTGACTTCCAAGAATTTTTCTTTTGTCATCTGAAAACGGAAATAGGTACTCGAGGTATTTGCGAGGAATAAACGTTCAAAATACCGGAACCTTCAAGCTGGGGTAACTGCAGTCTAGCAGCAGCAAACATAGACCGGACCGCCCAGAATCAGCCGGTATTGCAGTTATCATCAGAGCCAGAGGCGAATCTACCAAGCAAAATAAATCTGAAATCTTCACAATTCAACATAATATATAAATTCATGCTAAAATTTTCATATTATTTGTAAGATAATGATCAACTAAAGTAAATTTCATTTCAATTTTCGAAGTCAAACGGAAACAAATACCAGCTGTAATGGATTTTTGACAGCTTGATGTTTTCTGTTGACACTGCCGATTTCACGTACACCAACAAAGGTGGGTGCAAAACTCGATTCATGCTCGTTTTCAGCGTGGATGGTGCAACACTTTCGGGTGGTGAAAACAAATACGGTACACATACCATCATAATTTTCGTTCGCACTGCAAGTTTCCGCTTGTGGGACCACGCTTGGCCTACCAATGCGTAGTGGTAGATGTAACTCTAAATGTATGTACCACTTCATAGTAGTTGGCCCGTGCCGAACAAAAATTTGGTATGTAATGGCATTGCTTCTAATAAAGTCTACCCGCTCATTTTCCTCATCTTTCATTTCTTCAAACTTCCTATCCGCCTTTAAAATTCCAGAATCTTAAGCCTAGTCCACACTAGGAGACGGTCCGTCTCGAGACGGTCTCAGCGTCTCCCATTTTCTTCGACAGACACTGAGACCGTCTCAGGTTTCCAACAACAACAACAGACAACAAAGTTCGTTCCATAACAAAAATCCCAGTTCAAGTTGCCTAGTGTGGACTAGGCTTTAAAATGTTCTCACTAAAAAGGACATCACTTTTCACCGATCAGGTCGATAAATCAATTAACAAAACATAAATTACGGTGATTGATCTCTTCATAACATCCTAGTAACTTTCCTTCAATCGTCAAAAATACCATTTGCAAATGATTGGAAAATAAGTTCTAATGTATCAGCTTTAGCGCCGATAAGTTCTAATGTATCAGCTTTTTTAGAACCAGAACCTAATGCTTGTGGAGGCACTTCGCCTGAAAGAGTTGTTACAACTGAAGATCTATTTAGGAGTAACCATTGATCAGAAGATCTCGTTGAATCAGCAGATCGCAACAACAACAGCTAAAGCCTTCGCTTTGTTTGAATTCCTGTGACGAAATACTTTGAGCTTTGAGGACGCTCTCAAGACAGTGTTCTGCTTATTGGTGCGAAGTGTCTTGGAAGAGTTATGACTGTTTTACCCTCAATTCCCCTACATTTTTTCAAACAGTTCAGAAAAAGCATGTTAGGACTTTAAAATCAAATAAGACTCATATTATGTGGTTTTTTTAAGGAATCGAATGAAGGCTGTTTTAACCAGCACACGCATCGTAAAACGGAATTTTGGCTGTTTTTACCCTCAATTCTCCTACATTTTTCAATTAATTGAGAAAAAAACATATTCGTACTGGAAAATTTTGTAACAATATAGTCCTTGACCTATCTTGTGTGATTCGTTCCGAGTTATGGCTACTTTACTTTCAATTCCCTAACAGTTTTCAAATATTTTAGAGAAATACGTGTTCGGACTTGAAAATTTAAAACCAAATGATATTTATCTTGTGTAACTTGTATACGATGGCTTAAATATTTGAGAAATTTAGGAGAATTTAGGGTAAAAACGGCCATAACTCCCATTCCGATGCTTGCAGTGGCTCAACAGCCTTTTTTCGATTTCTAGGGAAAATCCACACAATATAGGTTTTATTTAGTTCAAAATTTTCAAGTCCGAACTTGCTTTTTTGTGAAATATATTGAAAATGTAGGGGAATTGAAGGTAAAAACAGTCATAGCTCCATTTTATGATGCTTGTGGTGGTGGTTCAAATAGCCTTCATTCGATTGCTAAGAAAAAATCATATAAGTCTCATTTCGTTCATATTTTCAAGTTCGAACATTTTTTTTTTTTTTTTTTGTTTCGATTATAGTCGTTTTAACATCTTTATGTCATTCGCGACTTAAAGTTCGAACATACTTTTTCTGGAATATTTGAAAAATGTTGGAAAATGGAAAGAAAAACAATTTTCCAATGCGTGCGTTGGCTCAAATAACCTTCATATGTTTCCTCGGAAAAAATCACGCAAGATAGGGTCTTTTGGTTCATAATTGTTTAATCCAAACTGTGCTTTTTCTGAAATATTAAAAAAAATGTATTTCTGAAGATTTTTAAGCATTGCTGCAAATGAATGCTTTTTAAATATAAATTTTTCCATAATTCTTAACTACCTAGATCTCTAGTCTGTGAATAAGGTCCAGAGAAAACTTGCCTAGCAATGAGGCCTCGGCAATCCAATGAGGCCTCTTGAATTATTTTAAAATGAAAACGTGATATTTGAAAGGTATTTGTGAAGCCTCATTTTGAGATATTTCAAATTTTTCAAACAGAAAGCTTCCTCATAATTTAACAAAAATTTTAAATGGAAACAATTCTAACAAAAAAAAAACGCTTACCTTAGCCTTAGCAACGGCCCGCTCCTGCCACCTGGTTTCAGAAAACTTCTCCTTGAGGTTAAACTTCTCCAGGGCTTGGCGGACGACGCGGGTCTTGGCGGTATACGGGAACTTAACCCGGAACTTGGTCAGATGCAGATGGTTGACCGGGTACTGTTGCCGGGGCACACCGGTTGTGGGGCCATCGATGAGCACCTACGAAAAAGGGGAGAAAAAACACATTAGAGGGTTTGTCCGAAATACATAAATTTCCAACATTGAAATTAGCATTTTTTTCAGAACTGGAAGATATGGCTTCATTTATGAATCAGGCGGCCCTTCCTAATCTTCTAGTTACCTCTTTGGGTTAACTTCATCACGCTAGTATTTTTTTTAAATTAAGAATAAATATTAGTTCTCTTACCCGATTCTGGTCAATCACATTGACGATAGCGACGAGGCGTCCCTTGTATTTTCCAACGGCGCATTTGGCCACGCGGCCAGTCTCCACAAAGCGCGTGAAGGTCTACATGCCAACCAAAACAAAAGAATGGAAATTCAGTATATTTTCAAAATTCCAACGGCACAGCTTCGGATCGCACGCAGCAAATGAATCGACTAGTGGTTCCACTGAGTTGTGCTCCATAATAGTATTACTAAATACTTAAGAAACTTGAAGCTTCTCGCGAACGAAGTAACTTCTTCAAAGATCTCAACAGCAATGCTCAACTTTGACACATAAACATGTGCAAGATATCGGTAGCTGATAGGTAACAAATTTACACCATATCAGTTTTCTAGGTAGTTACCCATCAAAGCGCCGCCAAAGATATTCGCTTCGACAAAATCACTGCAGCTCAGCAAAGTGGAACCATTAGCCAGGAACTTCCAAACGGATTGCAAACTATTTCGAGCAAATTTACCGACGAGCGAACCGAAGCACAGAACTTGCTTGCTTACCATTTTGGACCGGAAAGAAAGAGTTTGACGGCTGGCGCTGCCAACGTTGGGGCGAAAAAAAACTTTCCGAACGGGCGCTGTCATTTTGCCCGTTTGACAGTTTGCGCGAAAAGGCTTTTTTCTGGGACTCGAAGCCAACATATAAAAAGGGAAAGCTGACAAGTAAATTCATACGAATTATTGAAATTATTTTTTTTATAAAGTAGACGAAAATTGATGTTGCTTTCATTAAAGTCCTTGCTCTACATATCTGAAAAAAAATTCAAGAAATATTGTTAAGATGAAAATTCCATCAGATACATGAATGACAATAACGGATTTAAACATTAAAACATAAATTTTTACAGGAAATTTTTTATCATCGATTTGGTGAAGCCATCAGAAAAGAGGAAGGCTCAAATGGTGGCACGTGCAATATTTAAATAACCGACAAAACTATGAAATTAACTAATGAAAAATACAAAAACAACAAGTTAAAAAAATTGACAATTTGACGAAAACGACAAAATTGATTATTCTGAACGAAAAAAAACCAAAATGACAAAAATTTCAACAAAAGCGAAACTGACAGAAATAATAAAAATGACAAAAATGAAATGATAAAAATGACAAAAAGGACAAAAATGACACAAACTGACAAAAATGACAAATATGACAAAAAAGACAAAAATGCCATATATGACAAAAATAACAAAAATGACAATGACAAAAATTGACTGAAATGACAAAAATGACAAAAATGACAAAAATGACAAAAATGACAAAAATGACAAAAATGACAAAAATGACAAAAATGACAAAAATGACAAAAATGACAAAAATGACAAAAATGACAAAAATGACAAAAATGACAAAAATGACAAAAATGACAAAAATGAAAAAAATGACAAAAATGACAAAAATGGCAAAAATGACAAAAATGACAAAAATGACAAAAATGACAAAAATGACAAAAATGACAAAAATGACAAAAATGATAAAAATGACAAAAATGACAAAAATGACAAAAATGACAAAAATGACAAAAATGACAAAAATGACAAAAATGACAAAAATGACAAAAATGACAAAAATGACAAAAATGACAAAAATGACAAAAATGACAAAAATGACAAAAATGACAAAAATGACAAAAATGACAAAAATGACAAAAATGACAAAAATGACAAAAATGACAAAAATGACAAAAATGACAAAAATGACAAAAATGACAAAAATGACAAAAATGACAAAAATGACAAAAATGACAAAAATGACAAAAATGACAAAAATGACAAAAATGACAAAAATGACAAAAATGACAAAAATGACAAAAATGACAAAAATGACAAAAATGACAAAAATGACAAAAATGACAAAAATGACAAAAATGACAAAAATGACAAAAATGACAAAAATGACAAAAATGACAAAAATGACAAAAATGACAAAAATGACAAAAATGACAAAAATGACAAAAATGACAAAAATGACAAAAATGACAAAAATGACAAAAATGACAAAAATGACAAAAATGACAAAAATGACAAAAATGACAAAAATGACAAAAATGACAAAAATGACAAAAATGACAAAAATGACAAAAATGACAAAAATGACAAAAATGACAAAAATGACAAAAATGACAAAAATGAAAAAAAATGAAAAAAATGACAAAAATGACAAAAATGACAAAAATGACAAAAATGACAAAAATGACAAAAATGACAAAAATGACAAAAATGACAAAAATGACAAAAATGACAAAAATGACAAAAATGACAATAATGACAAAAATGACAAAAATGACAAAAATGACAAAAATGACAAAAATGACAAAAATGACAAAAATGACAAAAATGACAAAAATGACAAAAATGACAAAAATGACAAAAATGACAAAAATGACAAAAATGACAAAAATGACAAAAATGACAAAAATGACAAAAATGAGAAAAATGACAAAAATGACAAAAAAATACACAAATTACAATAATTACACAAATTACAAAAATTACAAAATTACAAAATTTACAAGAATTAAAAAAATTACTAAAATAACAAAAATTACAAAAATGACACAAATGACAGAAATTACAAAAATTACAAAAATTACACTTACACGCACTAATGCCTGTCTATCCACCTTTCTTTCAAATTCTATAAAATAAATGCTCTCTAGTTTTCATTCCGCCGTACATGCCATTAAAATTATAATCATCAAAAATTACAAAAGTGACAAAAATGACTCAAATGGAAAATATGCCAAAATATTCTTAAATAACGAAAATTTAAAAAAAAATAGACTAAAGTTAATGTTGAAGAAATTGATAAAAATGACAAAGAAAGTCGAAAAGCACAACCTATGGGATGAAACATCTAAAAGCAGGAAATCCCCTTAAAAAACCCAAAAATAAAAAAACTAAAGTACGACCTCATTATTTTTTTCAGTTTTGCATTTTTGTCAAATTTGTCAATCTTTCGAATTTGTGTCAAGTTTGTCGTGCTTATTATTTTTATTTCTAATTCTGTGAAATTTTCAATTTTAATAGTGTTGCAATTGCAAATCATTACTATCATCCATGATATCTTCAAATTGTTAGAATTATTTGTCATTGATACATATATTTTTATACTGATTAAGGATAATTTTCTTTAGAAACATTCATTTGGAACGACATTTTATAAAGTTAATAAAAAAACGGAACCATAAATTTAATGTTCTTAAATTTTGGTTTTCATATAACGCCAGATGTGGGAAATAAAAACTGTTCCGTAGTACGTTGTATGCGAACGAACTCGACTGTAAATACATTTATTATTAAATGATGATAATGTAAACAATCTCTTATTAACTTACAAATAAGTTTCGCCGTTTACCCTAAGCTCTAGCTCTGGCAACCCTAAACCGTCGGATATCACCGGCTATTTGAAGCTAATGGACGAAAATCATATTTATCTTCGGGTAAATAAAAAGTACACTTGCGTACTTACGCTTTTTCTTTCCTACCGCTCTAATTGAGCTCAACCCGGTACACCTAACCGGAACAACCGAACGGTCACTCAAACTATCAAAGGAAATACAATATTTTAGTGGCAAATTGCGCAGTAAGGAATTTCTATCACCTAACCTCTTCCGACTCACAAACCCGCGAGCACTCAAATCACGCGCAACTAGCAAAATAGATTCCACCTACTATAACAAAATACATTAAAGAATGATCGGAACAACGAGTAATCAATACATACGGTTTTCTCAAAAAAACTATTCACTAAAAACTAACTAACTGCCAGGTCAGGAAAAAACGTGTCGCAGTTTCGATCAATTTTCTAACAATGACAATTCTTTTTCGGCGCCAACGCGTTGACGTTTGTCCGATCTCCGTACCAAGGTTGCCAGTTCTACTAACACCCCAACCCGTAACGTCGTAGTCAATCGACTTTACTCTCCTCCTGCACGTCCAACAGAGCAACCTTTACCGCTGGTCTTTGAAGAGTAGATCCGTCGCAAGTCTCCACGTCGACCTTGTGAACTTGTCCGTCTCGTCCTGGATAAGTCCTCACCACCTTACCTCGGAGCCATCCGTTGCGCACGGACTCGTCTACGATGACCACTAGATCGCCGACCTTCAGCGGCCGCGTTTCCGCGAACCATTTCGTCCTGCAGGCTATAGTAGGTAGGTAAGCTTGCACCCAGCGCTTCCAAAACTGGTTGGTTAAGTGTTGAATAACCTTCCAGTTTGGTCGAAAAGGTGTAACATCGTCGATTGGTACCCTTGGTGGTTTACTGTCCTCGCCGGAACTTAGCCAAAGGAAATTATTTGGAGTCAGCACTTCTTCCTTGGGATCCTCCAGCGGCACGAACGTCAGCGGGTGGGCGTTGGCTATCAATTCTGCTTCCGAGAGCAATGTTCGCAGTCCTTCATCGTCTAGCCTTCGATGGTGCAAGATAGTCTTAATCGCCTTCTCCGAACTGGCTCTCATCCGGGGAATGTAGTAACGTAGCTTGTACTCGATCAGTACCGTCTCGATATTGGCATGGCCGTACCTTTGGTAAAATCGCAGGATCAAAGGAGTGGTGACATTATGATCTTTTGGTACTATCACAGGATTTCGCACGTCTAACGAATAATGAGCCGCTTGAGGGTCGATTCCGCTCGCCATCCGGAGAACACCGGACTCATCGATCACCGGTGATAGCTTCGCTAGGACACTTCCCTTGCCGATACGCTTCCACTGCTTCGATGAGAGCTCAGAACTGCTTCTAAGCGCTTGAATTTCTCCTGCAAACACCTGTCGCTGCACAGCCCGCCAAATGGCTGTTTCCGCCGACACATAATCATCACGATTCAGACCACCACAGGACTTAAGGCAGAAACACAATACAGCGTCGGTCGTCGCGTCACGTCAGCGGTCAACGCTGTCGATAAGTACTAAAACGCGGACGCGACGCACCCGACGATTTTTGCATCACAATTCAGCGTCAAGAGACATCTAAGATGTCTCTTAAGGCTGAATTGTGATGCAAAAATCGTCGGGTGCGTCGCGTCCGCGTTTTAGTACTTATCGATAGCGTTGACCGCTGACGTGACGCGACGACCGACGCTGTATTGTGTTTCTGCCTTTACTAGATTCCACAGGATCCCGTTTGAAGCGCTTAAAGCGGTGCGCAAAATGATACAGGTTAGCAATTCGGTTGAGTAGACCACCACACCGCGAGCAATTTTCCATGTTAACTACAAAATTATCTCCAGTAGTCACCCCAACCCGTTTCAGAACGTGTTTGGAGTGCGACTGCCAACTAGGTATCTCAAAACCAGCTGATCGGTTGACCAGACTCACTTCCAAAGCCAGTTTCGTTGCCTCTTCAATGGCACAGCTCGCAAGGAAATCGTCAACATATGTGTTGTCAACAATTGCTTTAGCAGCTTCCGGATAACGATCTTTATTTTCCTGGGTGTTTCCATTCTTAGCAAACTGTGCTGAACACGGGGAGCACGTTGCCCCGAACGTTGCGACGTCCATGTACACGTTGAGCGCAGCTTCTGAATTCTCCTGATACAAAAATCGTTGTGCGTTTCTATCTGCCGGACGAATAATCAACTGGAACAACTGCCTTATGTCCCCAGCGATGATATACTGTTTCTGTCGGAATTGGCAGAGGACAGATAGAAGGGGCTTCACCAAATCCGGACCTTTCAAAAGCTGGGAGCTCAGAAAGATTCCTCCATACGTAGCCGCAGCATCCCAGAATACACGCACCTTTGTTAACTTGCTCGGATGTCGCACTGCGCTGATTGGCAGGTGCCAAATCTTTCCGTCGTCACTGTTGCGGAGCTCGTCTGACGTTGCTTTGTGAACGTACCTCTTGTGTAGACAATCGTTCATTTGTTTGTCAATATTAGTTTTCAGTTCGGGATCTTTCAGCAAGCGCCTTTCAAAACAACTGTGTCGACGTACTGCCTTGGTAAAGTTCGGAAAAACCGGCTCATCGCTTTTCCAAAGCAATCCAGTTCGGAACTTTCCGGATGGTATACAAACTGTCGTCTTTTCGAGCAATCTTCTGGCCCGTCGATCTTCATCGGATTCGGGTGGATTCAATCCGGATATCGCCAGGTTTTCGAATTCAAGATACTGCTGGACCGGTTCATGGAGCTCGCGGCTATTGGAGCTCTCGCAGACATGAACGAAAGCACTACCTATCGTCTCAGGTGCTCGTCTTCCACCGAATATTGCCCATCCGAGGCGAAATTTAGCAGCAATAGGTTCTCCTCCGGATCTTTCCCTCTTCTTCAAAGCTAAGTTGAGCTGGGCATTATCGACACCGATAAGAATTCGTGGCACGGCCGTCCGGTAGCTGCTGATGGGAAGTCCACTCAGATGGGGGAATTGCTTCGAGAGACTTTCATAATCCAGGCTCTGCTTCGGTAATTCCAAGCTCTCAACGGTTCTTACGTTCGCCAGCTGATGGATGCGATTGTTCGATGCACCTGAGATACCTATCTCGACCTTACGAGAGTTACTCTCACTTCTCGTGACGTTACTAGTCCACTGCAAGCAAAGCGGAATTCTTTCGCCCACCAAGCCCAGTTCGTCGATAAGTTCGTCTTCGACCAGCGTCAGGTCGGATCCGTCGTCCAGAAAAGCAAATGTGGACACCGACTTCCCGTTCGCGTGAAGAGTCACCGGAAGTATTTTGAAGAATGTGGTGCCTTGCTGGTGTTGATGATGGGCAGTTACCGATACAGAAGATTCCGATCCTTGACTCTTGAGAGTCGAACAACTTCCTGGATGTAACAGTTTATGGTGGGGCTCAGGGCATCCATTGATCCCGCAAGGCTGCTTGTTTCGGCAAGGCCACCTTCCATGCGGCGCCAGACAATGCTTACACATGCCCTTTTCACTGGTGAACCTCAGCTTCTCTTCGAGCGGCAACGTTTCGAACTGCTTACAAGTTCGGACTCTGTGCGTTGTACTTTTGCACATCAGGCACGGCTTTAGCTCCGGAGTAACTTTCGAAGCCGGTGGTCCAGGCGCTGAGGACACGGAGGCGGAATGTGCGTTCAAATAAACTGGCTTCTCCTTTCTCACAACACCTTTTGTGGCTTTTTCATTCAGACCAACATCCGACGTCAATTTCACCTTGCATGCCGCTGTTCGATAAGCCGACACAAACGCACAGAAATCACCAAGCGATGGTTCTGGAAGAGCTGCTAAGTTCATACCCCATTGTAGCTGCAAGTCGGGTGGAAGCTTAGCGACCAGCTCTGCCAGCAAGAGTGGATTGTCCAAATGGGTGTTGAGTTTAGCTGACTGCATGTACGTCACCATGTTGCGTACCTCCCTGCCGAACGCCACAAGCGTCTCCAATTTCGCCACAGACGGCTGAACGGTTTTCCGGATCTTGGATAGCAGACAATATATAATTTGATCTGGCCTTCCACACTCGGCTCGTAGGATGTCGATAATTTCCGGAATTGCATCCGGCAGCATTAAAATATTCTGAACCTTTTCGCGAGCGCTACCAACAAGACTCTTCTGTAGCCTAGCGAGGTTCTCGTCGGGTTGTATGCCACACATGGCCGTTGTCGATTCAAAAGCACTCAAGAACATGGGCCACTCGAGTGGGTCCCCGGAAAACTTGGGGAGGTCTCTAGAGACAACTTGACGCGCCGCCAGTTGCTGTGGCGTAATCATGCGACCTGTAGCATGAGGAAATCCTTTACCCAAATCTGCTGACACTGTTGGTGGAACTGTAGGCGGGTGCTGCTCGGATGCTTGCCAAGCACACGGCTGTACATTCAAACCAAAGTTCGGATGCCTGACTGGGTTGTTGATAAAGACTCCTCCCTGAGGGTGCGCAAACTGATAATCAGCACCAGATGACGGCATGTCAGGAATATTCGGGAAGTACATCGCCCCGTAAGGGTAATTCATCACTGGAAATCCAGGGAACTGCGACGAGCTCGGCGGTGGCAATGTTAGCGGATTCACTGGTACAGGTGGAACTGGATTCTGAGCCACTGGCGGAAAACGTGGATTCGAATCAAGATAATTGCTCCTTGGGCCCGGTGCTATAGCTGGGGGAGGATTTCTTACTGGAATCTCTGCTTGTTTTGGCGCAGTGCTTGGTTGAATCTGTTGACCTGATTGAATTATTGCTTGCATTCTTTGCCGCTCCTCTCGCTGTTGGATGGCGGGATGTGGGTTCGCACTTGGAGCCACTGTCTCGGGTTTCTGCTGGACTGGGGTAGAAGTATGCACGAATCCGCATTGTTGTTCCACCCAACCGGCGATACTTCGATGACTTTTTCCTCCTACGCTACGATCACATCCTTCATTGAGCTCTTCCAAAGCTATTTCTGCTTCTAGCTGCTGCTTTCTAGCAAGAAACTCGCGATCCCGTTCCGCTTTTTGATCCTCCAAATCCTTTTGCTCTTTCAGGTGCCTTAAACGAAGATGAGCAATAGCATTGACTGAGACGACTGATCCGGCATTCGAATTAGACGAGGATTGAAGTCTTCCGAAATTTGGATCGTCCTGTCTCCCTCTTATTGGACCGGTGGTATTATCATGACGTTCAGCGGCGCGAGCTGAAGCAAACGTTGTGTGTGCTTCGGGCGAGTTTATGTTGCCGGTTTGAGTCGAATTAACTGCGTTGTGACTAGCTACGCATCTGCAGCAGAGCCAGCTTCGATCGGCTATGGTAGCCGTAACACCGGCGCATCCATAATGTTGCCATTGCGAACACTCGTCACAAGCGACCATGCTCTGCGCTGAATCCGGGCGGCGACATGTCACGCAGTTGAACAGCTCTCCGGTAGGGCCTTCCATCTGTGAGATATGAGTGATGAAATCATATCATACATATATTCTTTAAGTTGAACAATGCAACTGGCAGCTCTGTTTGCCAGCATGGTAATATCTGTCATTGTTCACATCTATGTCTGTTCAATCAACTCTAGTAGAAACGGGTCGAAACAAGTAGAAATGGATTGATAGTTGATCACCTGTCTCTTTCCAATTGACTTCGACCGACTTCTACCAAGTCGAAACTAATCCTGCTGCCGAGCTGGATTGGTTTCGACTAGTTTCAACTTGCTCCATTGAACAACGACCTGACTAGTTTCGACCAAAACATTGGCTCGTTGAACATCTATCAGTTAACAGAAACCAGTTGAAACCGATTTTTACTAACGATTGAACGAAGCTATCTGTCTCGCTCTGACCATCTCCTTCTCGCCAATGTGCTTTGCGCCACGGCTTCGACGTTCGTTCGTCGGTCGCTCGACTCAACCCGTCGTCCTCTTTCGCCGCCAACCACACAACAGACAAGACGCTGTTCGAACGGAGGATTTCAGTCCGTCGCACCGGTCTGCCTCCCCGGAACCGGTTCCACATTTTGGCGACCGTGACAGGACCAGCGTCACAGGAAGTGTATTAAAGTGTTGATTTGAATCGAAGTGAACTGAAAAGAAAGTGATGGACGAGCAGATTCTTTGGTGAAATTAAAAATGGCAGTCGAAAATTAGAAGCAACTTGTGATTTTTTTTTTTTTGTGGTTGCTTAGTTTGAAATATTCCGGCGGATACCGGATGGTTAATAGTGCTCATCATAGTTCGGCGGATACCGACTATGGATTAGGAGTAAATTCCGGCGGATACCGGATAGCTAATAAGCCATAGTTTGCTAAGTACGGCGGATACCGACTTAAGCATGAAAATTTCCGGCGGATACCGGATGATAGGCTGTTAGTGCTCATCATAGTTCGGCGGATACCGACTATGGATTAAGAGCAAATTCCGGCGGATACCGGATGGCTAACAGTGCTAATCATAGTTCGGCGGATACCGACTATGGATTAGGAGTAAATTCCGGCGGATACCGGATGGCTAAAAAGCCATAGTTTGCTAAGTTCGGCGGATACCGACTTAGGCATGAAAATTTCCGGCGGATACCGGATGATAGGCTGTTAGTGCTCATTATAGTTCGGCGGATACCGACTATGGAATAAGAGAAAATACCGGCGGATACCGGTAAGAGAGAATCAACAGTTCGGCGAATACCGACTTCGAAAAAAGCCGGCGGATACCGGTGAATGAGTTTCAATAGTTCGGCGGATACCGACTTTGAATGAAGAACAAATAAATCGATGAATCCGTAATAATGTTTTTGTTGTTAGGTGTATATCACTATGAATTGAAAATTCCGGCGGATACCGGACAATAAGTCTTAATAGCTCGGTGGATAGCAATTCATGTATTGAAAAATGCTCAGAAAAATGGTGGAAAGAAAAGAACAGTTTGTCATGTAGAATAAAACCAGATGTTAAGTTACCGAGGAATTATTTTTTGAAATGCAACCTGGAAAAAAATGGAAAAAAAGAACCTTGATGGAAAGAAAGTACATCAATCAAACCATTGAATTCTTGTCAAGTTGATTCGAATAATTCAAGACTACTGATCAAAAAATCCCGGCGGATACCGGTTCATTGTAAACTTATTTTAGTTTCATTGAGGTGAAACCAAAAATGATGTTTCGGTAGATGCCGTAGAGTGCGAAATTGATGATGAATAGTTTGGTGAATAGATAAAACATTCAACTCTAAAAAATATATAATTTGAAAGGAATGTGGCCGTGGAATATCGATTTCCTTTTTATTCGTCGCTTCACTCAGAAAAGTATGTATAAAAAGCCGATGTTTTGACTCCTCAGCTATTGATAATTTAAGCTGAAGATCGTGCGAGAGGAATTTGAGAAAAGACAAAAAAGAGATGTGTCTGATTAAGTCACAACACAGCTGTACTATAAATTTAAAATGTGACTATGATTTGAAGTATTTGGGAGTGTGGGATCTTAGTCTTGCTTGTGAATCTGAGAAGTGAATTGAATTTGAAATTTTCCACACACGGGTGTATTTGTCAATACGAAATTTAAAAAATATGATTGAGTGAACTACGGAATTAATCTGGAAATAGCTTTGTAAGGTAAGGATTACGAATGAACAGTGAACTCATTATCTTAGGAGAAATAGCTAGCACTGGATTGGAGCATTAATAAAAATCATAAAATGAAGGGAGAGAGAGTGCATGAGAAGATTCATTTAAAAAACGATCAGGTATGAGGTCTACGGCACGTTTCCCGAACAGAACAAAGTGTTGTTTCGAGCTATAGTAAACAGACTTAACAAAATACATTAGCAATGTCCTGTTGTTATTCAATATGAATTGAGTGAAATAAAATATGATGTTTGAATTTTTTTTATGGAGTAGAAGAAGGATGTGAGATATGAGTGATGAAATCATATCATACATATATTCTTTAAGTTGAACAATGCAACTGGCAGCTCTGTTTGCCAGCATGGTAATATCTGTCATTGTTCACATCTATGTCTGTTCAATCAACTCTAGTAGAAACGGGTCGAAACAAGTAGAAATGGATTGATAGTTGATCACCTGTCTCTTTCCAATTGACTTCGACCGACTTCTACCAAGTCGAAACTAATCCTGCTGCCGAGCTGGATTGGTTTCGACTAGTTTCAACTTGCTCCATTGAACAACGACCTGACTAGTTTCGACCAAAACATTGGCTCGTTGAACATCTATCAGTTAACAGAAACCAGTTGAAACCGATTTTTACTAACGATTGAACGAAGCTATCTGTCTCGCTCTGACCATCTCCTTCTCGCCAATGTGCTTTGCGCCACGGCTTTGACGTTCGTTCGTCGGTCGCTCGACTCAACCCGTCGTCCTCTTTCGCCGCCAACCACACAACAGACAAGACGCTGTTCGAACGGAGGATTTCAGTCCGTCGCACCGGTCTGCCTCCCCGGAACCGGTTCCACACCATCATCGGTTCCAGGTTTAGGTTGCTCGTTGCAGCTTTATTTTCGAGATTTGTGGGAAATAAAAACTGTTCCGTAGTACGTTGTATGCGAACGAACTCGACTGTAAATACATTTATTATTAAATGATGATAATGTAAACAATCTCTTATTAACTTACAAATAAGTTTCGCCGTTTACCCTAAGCTCTAGCTCTGGCAACCCTAAACCGTCGGATATCACCGGCTATTTGAAGCTAATGGACGAAAATCATATTTATCTTCGGGTAAATAAAAAGTACACTTGCGTACTTACGCTTTTTCTTTCCTACCGCTCTAATTGAGCTCAACCCGGTACACCTAACCGGAACAACCGAACGGTCACTCAAACTATCAAAGGAAATACAATATTTTAGTGGCAAATTGCGCAGTAAGGAATTTCTATCACCTAACCTCTTCCGACTCACAAACCCGCGAGCACTCAAATCACGCGCAACTAGCAAAATAGATTCCACCTACTATAACAAAATACATTAAAGAATGATCGGAACAACGAGTAATCAATACATACGGTTTTCTCAAAAAAACTATTCACTAAAAACTAACTAACTGCCAGGTCAGGAAAAAACGTGTCGCAGTTTCGATCAATTTTCTAACAATGACAATTCTTTTTCGGCGCCAACGCGTTGACGTTTGTCCGATCTCCGTACCAAGGTTGCCAGTTCTACTAACACCAGATCTCGCCGTTTTTTATTCATTTGTGATGAAAAAGTTTGATTTTATAAATTTCATGTTAATGTTTTTTGAGTGCAAGAAAATAAAACTTTGAATTCTTTGGAAGGCCTTTAAATCAAGCATTTTTGCTGAAAGTGCAAATTTTGCTGAAATTTGGCGAAAAGCAATGAATTTTTAATTCAAGTTAGCTCGAACCTGGGGGAGGAAGACTGAAATTTGCTGCATCGTTTTTTTACTGTTCGGCAAAAAGCCAGCAATTGGTGAAAAGGTTTTTTTTTCGTTAAAATTTTAACTTTAGATGACTCAGTTGTTTAGGTGCTAAATTTAGATTTAGCTATATTTTTAGAACAACCATTAATCAAGCCATTTTTATTTATCAGCTTCAAAACTTTGACGAAATTTGAGCGACATAATACGCCTGATCATGCAGGAATTCGCCAGAGCAAAACAAAACCTAATTAAATCATTGTTTTATGCAAAACAAGTGCTTTTCAGCATGAAAAAAGTTTTATTAAAAATTACTAAATAAGAGAGTAAAATTTTGAACCTTCGCACTGGTCGGTAGATTGATGAGAGAAATTTGACGTTTGATTTTTTTCTATTTTTATTGCAGTCTTCCTACCCCAGGCTCGAACAACCTCTTTCTTAGAAAATATTAATTTAAAATGCCAGAGTTGCAACGTGATAACCGGATCATCAATTAATAATTTTTCCAACTGCTGGTAAAAATCAATATTCTTCTATCGAGAAAGGTTGAATTTGATAAAGAAAAAGTTAGCTTAATTTGAATGAATTAAATTTGTACTAGGTACTTATTATAAAATTGGTTCTAAATGCTTGAGCACCTCTAGCATTCTCCATTGAAAAAAAACCTTTTCATTACTTCCGCCTTCGATTGTTTACACCTTTCGCCATTAGGGCTCAAGTGAAATTTGCCACCGGGTGGTTAACTAACGGTTGTGTGCGTAAAATGAATGGCAGGCGAATCTTTGTTGTTTTTTAAATACTACGTGCATATTAGGCCGATTCAATTTTGGTTTTCTGTTTTTATTTCTCTTGTATTATCATCTGAGTAATACCACATTTTTTGAAAACTTTAATTATTCATTAAATTTTAATTTTTATACCTTTAATGCTAAATTCATCAATGTATACTTAATTGCTTCCAAATTTATTGCAATCCATCGAAAATGGGTTTTGAACGGTTTTTGAGCCAGCCTGCTGTTAAATAGCACGTAATCAACAATGTAACCAGCTGACGTATTTACTAGCTTTAATCAATATGAATGAATCTATGCTAATTCGTGAATCAGTACAAGTTTTCGATCGACTGACTTCGGATGTTTTTGATTCATAAGTAAATCCAAGACTTCGAAATCGGTTGTATGTAAATATACACTTTTAAGGGTGCGAATCTGTTCCTCATATTTTTTTGTAGTGATTTAACGAATTTAATAAAACAATCAAATAGAGACCAAATTGTAAATACATACAATCATTGATATTTTAGATAAGGCAAAATGTCTCAAGATAAATTTGATCTTAGCAAAGTGCATCAGTGTTTCGAAAAATGCTTAACCGGTGAAGACGATGTATTTATCGATGGCTACCTGGAGGCCTTCAAGGAACTGTATAAGTACGTGCTAACAAAGGAATATCCAGTAATATGGATCAAACACCTGCATCTTCCAATAATAAAGTTAATTCTCTTCCGTAGATTCTTCTCGCTGATGGGAACCGTCTTTGGGTTTGTTAGCAGCGATGTCAAGGAGAAGGTTGAGATTCTGGAAAAATTGCGCCAACATCCGGAACACGGAGTCGAATTCGAAACCGTCCGGAAGATGATGGACTACGAACGGGGAGCCAACTTGCTGGACAAGAAGGACTACGTGTCCGGGTGTAGAACACTTTTAAGGCTTCACCGGGGGCTGGGTGAGTTCATTGGGATTAATTGATATTTTAACTCAGAGGGAGCACTTTTTTATTGGTTGATAAGGATTAAAATATAAAGACCAAGATTGGGAAGCTTGGCGTTATCTTATCAAAACTTGTGCGTTGCATTTGACTAAAACTTGTTTATTGTTACTGTTAGGGTTGTTTAAATTCTCTGAACGTTCATGATCAACTTTGATTTACTTTTCTGAACCAACTTTTTGTTGGTTGAATTTAATAAAAATTATGAATTAAAATTTTGTTGATTGTTATCTTTTTTGTTGTTGATATTTTGCAGATTTCATCTACGTTTTTCTGAAACGGCTTGGCGAACTAGAAACTGCTGATGCCAGAACGAATGGTATCTGCCAGACGGCGTACAACGAAACGTTGGCTCAATTCCATCCGTGGCTGATTCGGAAGGGTGCCAATGTGGCCATGTATGCGCTACCAAATCGGGACCAGCTACTCGAACGTGTTTGTCGAGAACCATCCGAGGCCATTCGAATGCTGCCGGAAATGCTGAATGTAGCACGGCAGGTTTACGATCGGACCCAGGACCTGTACACTCAATTTGACATGCATGGTTTACCATAAGACCACATAATCGGGGAAAGACGGAAATAGAATGCTTTTTGCGTAGAATGCTTCGACTCGACTAGTCGTTATTACCTAGTTGGCGTTAGGCTTCGATAATTTTATCCCTTGTTGTTTAGAAAATTTGACTACCTTCTATTTTAAGATGCATTTGTGATAGCGAAAGTATTCGTTTGGTTTTTATCATCATCTTTATAAAAACAAGTGTATTGTGGATCAATTGTACATTCAAGTTTAATTTAACGTTCAAATAAAAGCTTATCATATAAGCCATATTATCTCGAAATTTATTTTTCACCTATTTTTTTTTTGCCGAAAAAAAAATGTTTCCATGTTAAGAATAAGACATGTGGCTTTTCATAAAAGTGGTCTTTTTATATTTCAAATAAAAATAAAAACTCAAACGTGGCAAAAGCACTAAACATTGAAAGGCACGAAATTAAAAAAATATATTTAAACGTTTTGCAATTTTTCGATTTTGTCGTGGTTGAGCCCTATGTTCATTTGATTTTTGATGGAATATTTGTTTCAACGAACATACATAGGATCTCAGTAAAACATCATGTTTAATGACTAGCATCGTCCTAGTGCTAACAACATCAGCCCACAGAAAGAGATGTATTGTAATTTTTGTAATTTTTGAGGTATAAATAATTTTATTGTTTTCAATTATTTGTTGAATTTTTCTAATTTTTGTAATTTTTGTAAGGTTTGTAATTTTTGTAATTTTTGTAATTTTTGTAATTTTTGTAATTTTTGTAATTTTTGTAATTTTTGTAATTTTTGTAATTTTTGTAATTTTTGTAATTTTTGTAATTTTTGTAATTTTTGTAATTTTTGTAATTTTTGTAATTTTTGTAATTTTTGTAATTTTTGTAATTTTTGTAATTTTTGTAATTTTTGTAATTTTTGGAATTTTTGCAATTTTTGTAATTTTTGTAATTTTTGTAATTTTTGTAATTTTTGTAAATTTTGTAATTTTTGTAATTTTTGTAATTTTTGTAATTTTTGTAATTTTTGTAATTTTTGTAATTTTTGTAATTTTTGTAATTTTTGTAATTTTTGTAATTTTTGTAATTTTTTTAATTTTTGTAATTTTTGTAATTTTTGTAATTTTTATAATTTTTGTAAATTTTGAAATTTTTGTAATTTTTGTAATTTTTGTAATTTTTGTAATTTTAGTTATTTTGTATTTTTTGTCTTTTTTGTGATTTTTGTGATTTTTGAAAATTTCGAAATTTTTGTTTTGTTTGTAATTTTGCTTTTTTGTAATCATTTGATTTTTTTGAAATTTTTGATATTTTTGAAATTTTTGTAACCTTTGTATTTTTTTTTTAATTTTTGTAAATTTTCTAATTTTTGTAATTTTTTGTATTTTTTGTAATTTTTGTAATTTTTGTCATTTTTTTTTAAGTAATTTTTGTTTTTTTTTGTAATTTTTATAATTTTTGTAATTTTTTATTTTTTTTTTGTTTCGATTATTTTTTGTAATTTTTGTAATTTTTGTAATTATTGTAATTTTGGCTATTTTGTTATTTTTGTTATTTTTGTTATTTTTGTAATTTTTGTAATTTTTGTCATTTTTGTAATTTTTGTAATTTTTGTTATTTTTGTCATTTTTGTAATTTTTGTTATTTTTTTCATTTTTGTGATTTTTGTAATTTTCGTAATTTTTGTAATTTTTGTAATTCTTGTAAATTTTGTTATTTTTGTAATTTTTGTGATTTTGTAACTTTTGTAATTTTTCAATTTTTGCCATTTTTGTAATTTTTGTAATTTTTGTAATTTTTGTAATTTTTGTAATTTTCGTAATTTTTGTAATTTTTGTAATTTTGTTATTTTTGTAATTTTTGTAATTTTTGTAATTTTTGTAATATTTGTAATATTTGTAATTTTTGTAATTTTTGTAATTTTTGTAATTTTTGTAATTTTTGTAATTTTTGTAATTTTTGTAATTTTTGTAATTTTTGTAATTTTTGTAATTTTTGTAATTTTTGTAATTTTTGTAATTTTTGTAATTTTTGTAATTTTTGTAATTTTTGTAATTTTTGTAATTTTTGTAATTTTTGTAATTTTTGTAATTTTTGTAATTTTTGTAATTTTTGTAATTTTTGTAATTTTTGTAATTTTTGTAATTTTTGTAATTTTTGTAATTTTCGTAATTTTTGTAATTTTTGTAATTTTGTTATTTTTGTAATTTTTGTAATTTTTGTAATTTTTGTAATATTTGTAATTTTTGTAATTTTTGTAATTTTTGTAATTTTTGTAATTTTTGTAATTTTTGTAATTTTTGTAATTTTTGTAATTTTTGTAATTTTTGTAATTTTTGTAATTTTTGTAATTTTTGTAATTTTTGTAATTTTTGTAATTTTTGTAATTTTTGTAATTTTGATTTTTTTGATATTTTTGAAATATTTGTAAATTTTGTATTTTTTTTTAATTTTTGTAAATTTTGTAATTTTTGTAATTTTTTGTATTTTTTGTTATTTTTGTAATTTTTGTAATTTTTGTCTTTTTTTTTTAGTTATTTTTGTTTTTTTTTTGTAATTTTTGTAATTTTTGTAATTTTTTTTTTTGTTTCGATTATTTTTTGTAATTTTTGTAATTTTTGTAATTATTGTAATTATTGTAATTTTTGCTATTTTGTTATTTTTGTTATTTTTGTAATTTTTGTAATTTTTGTAATTTTTGTAATTTTTGTAATTTTTGTAATTTTTGTAATTTTTGTAATTTTTGTAATTTTTGTCATTTTTGTCATTTTTGTAATTTTTGTAATTTTTGTCATTTTTGTAATTTTCGTAATTTTTGTAATTTTTGTAATTCTTGTAAATTTTGTTATTTTTGTAATTTTTGTGATTTTGTAACTTTTGTAATTTTTCAATTTTTGCCATTTTTGTAATTATTGTAATTTTTGTAATTTTTGTAATTTTTGTAATTTTTGTAATTTTTGTAATTTTTGTAATTTTTGTAATTTTTGTAATTTTTGTAATTTTTGTAATTTTTGTAATTTTTGTAATTTTTGTAATTTTTGTAATTTTTGTAATTTTTGTAATTTTTGTAATTTTTGTAATTTTTGTAATTTTTGTAATTTTTGTAATTTTTGTAATTTTTGTAATTTTTGTAATTTTTGTAATTTTTGTAATTTTTGTAATTTTTGTAATTTTTGTAATTTTTGTAATTTTTGTAATTTTTGTAATTTTTGTAATTTTTGTAATTTTTGTAATTTTTGTAATTTTTGTAATTTTTGTAATTTTTGTAATTTTTTTAATTTTTGTAATTTTTGTAATTTTTGTAATTTTTGTCATTTTTGTTATTTTTGTTATTTTTGTAATTTTTGTAATTTTTGTAATTTTTGTAATTTTTGTAATTTTTGTAATTTTTGTAATTTTTGTAATTTTTGTAATTTTTGTAATTTTTGTAATTTTTGTAAATTTTGTAATTTTTGTAATTTTTGTGATTTTTGTAATTTTTGTAATTTTTGTAACTTTTGTAATTTTTGTAATTTTTGTAACTTTTGTAATTTTTGTAATTTTTGTAATTTTTGTAATTTTTGTAATTTTTGTAATTTTTGTAATTTTTGTAATTTTTGTAATTTTTGTAATTTTTGTAATTTTTGTAATTTTTGTAATTTTTGTAATTTTGGTAATTTTTGTAATTTTTGTAATTTTTGTAATTTTGGTAATTTTTGTAATTTTTGTAATTTTTGTAATTTTTGTAATTTTTGTAATTTTTGTAATTTTTGTAATTTTTGTAATTTTTGTAATTTTTGTAATTTTTGTAATTTTTGTAATTTTTGTAATTTTTGTAATTTTTGTAATTTTTGTAATTTTTGTAATTTTTGTAATTTTTGTAATTTTTGTAATTTTTGTAATTTTTGTAATTTTTGTAATTTTTGTAATTTTTGTAATTTTTGTAATTTTTTGTAATTTTTGTAATTTTTGTGAATTGGTTAATTTTTTTAATTTTTAGTGTTTGTGCTTTTATTTTTTCTGTTTTTGTCATTTTGTAATTTTTGTTTATTTTATAGATATTCGTTACTTTAGCAAATTTTGACATTTTTGCCAGGTTTATTAATTGTAATTTCCGTTATTTTCGTCATTTTTGTTTTAATGTTTGTTTTGTCTTTTTGTAATCCATCAAATGTTCGTATATTTTGTAATTTTTGCCATTTTTGAAATTTTTGTCCATTTACCAAATATTTTTGTTATTTCCTCAGTTGTTATATCTTTTTAAAATTTGGTAGTTCATTAACTGTTCTTATTGTTTATTCTTAAATTTTGGTGTGTTTTGTAATTTTTGTAAATTTAATTTTTTTGTAGTTTTTTTTTAATTTTCGTTGTTTATTGCTCAGTTTCCTTAACTTTCTTTTTCAGATAATTTAAGTTATTTTTAGAAATGTTTTAATTTTCAAGTTTTGTAAATTTTGTTATTGTTCTTAGTTTTTTGTAATTTTTTTGTATTTTGTAAACTTTGAATTATTAAATTTGTTAAAATGTTTCTGATTTATGAAACCTTTGTCTTTTTGGAGTTTGTATGAAGAGAACAATCTCACTTTCTTGTTTTTGTCATACCTTTTAAACAAAAATTAGCATCTAGCCTTCTTGAATAGTTTCTGACATTTGCATATTTGCAAGTTTGTAATCCACTAAAAGCATTTTCCGAAAAAATAATGCTTTTTCAAGTTAAAGGAAGTTGAACTGTTATTTAGAATGGGGGCCTTATTTTTTGTCAAAAATCAATGCTTAGCAACGATCTCGAAGAATTTAAAATAAAATTATGCCTTCTCCTTTGATGTCCTTCTGGATTCCACTCAAGCGCTTCTCTGCAAATCTCGTTCACATCTTTTCGCAGCGCATGTGCAATCCATCTCCACTTACGCTCCCGAATCTCGATTTCAAGCGCCTTTTGATGACATCAGAGATGTAGTCCTTCGTTTGAGATCCAATTGCCAAGCCACCATGCGCGGATTATATTCCGCAGACAGAGATTTACAAATTTTGACGTTTGAGTTGAAGATTCGGATTGCTTGAACCCCACAATAGAAAATAAAATAGATGTATTTTTTTTATTTTTCCACTGGCTTAGTTATCCTATCATTTTCTTAACCTAAAAACTAACTGTAACACACTAAAAACTACCAGTCGAGTTGAGGAGCACAGCTCCCTGGGGGGCGGTTGTTACACTGTTGAAAGAGTTGACATCCATCAGCAGTCCTATGGATACAGAAAATAAGGACATGATTAGTGCTACAAGAAGTACGCTAAAGTATTTAGAATGTAACGCACCTCCTATGCAGGCGGTCATGAAGCACACGATTGATCCGGTGATGACAGCTCGCAGCGCTACCGCTGTGATCATGTTCCTTTTGCTGGGAACCATTGCGCTGAGGGCTCCAATCGAGATTCCCAGGGAACTGGGGTTGGCGAAACCGCAAATGGCATAGGTCGCAATGGCCGTCGACCGCTTCGTAATGGCTCCGGCTTGGATGAACTCGCCCATCCTCTGGTAAGCCACAAACTCATTGACGATCGATTTGATACCGATCAGTTTGCCAACGTAATAGCTCTCATCCCAAGGGACTCCCATCACGAAGGCCAATGGTCGGAATATAGTTCCAAAGATGTTCTCCAACGAGACGTCCTCAAGACCTACTAGTTCCCCAGCCCAGCCTAATACTCCGTTGATGAAGGCAATAAACGACACGAAGGCGATGAGATTGGCGATGATGCCGAGGATCAGTGCGGTGGCCGTATTAGCACCATTCGCTGCAGCATCCAGTATGGATGAGTCTTCCCTGTAAATGTTTAAGAAATGTTGTTAGAGAATTCTTGAATTTCGTTTAAGCGACCACAACTTACGATTTCTCCATCTGAATGTTATCGGAACTGGTTTTGCTTTTTTCCGTCTCCGGATAGATCAGTTTGGCGAAGCAAAGCGTTGCCGGTGCAGCCATGACACTGGCCGTGATCAAATGAGCCGGTTCTGCTCCGAAGGAAATATAAGCAGCCAACACCGTTCCGGATACGGTGGCAAAACCGGAAGCCATGATGGCATGGATTTCCGAATGCGTCAAATCCTTCAGGTACGGTCGAATCAGCAACGGGGACTCACTCATCCCCAAAAAGATGTTGGCCGCAGCGATGACACTCTCGCAAACGGTAGACCCCAAAATGGATTGCAATATCCAACCCAGCTTCAACACTACCCACTGCATCGCCCCCAAATAGTACAGGATAGAGATGAAAAAGCTGAAGAAATATATCACAGATAGGACGGCAAAGGCAAAGATTCCTTCCTTGTTAACCAGGAAATCGCCATAAACGAAACCGGCCCCGGCATTGGAGTAGTTTAGGAAGGTGGCCACCTTATCGCCGAAGCAGCTAAATATGCTTCGACCCACTTCCCAGCGGATGCAGAACAATCCCAGCAGAAATTGGAATATGACGCCGAATATAACCGGACGGAAGTTGATCTGGGATGAGAAGAAAAATCGTTTTTGTGAATTGGTCTTTTATCTACTGCTTCTCTATATTTAACTGGGAATCACACAACGAACTTATTTTGTCTCATACAATTTTTTCGGTTTTTTTACTTTATTTTACCGGTATAGAAATGCGAGGAATATACAGTTACAGTTCTACTAAAATCAAATAACTTCAGCAACCTATTCCGATCAATCTTTCGAAGAAATCGGTGCATTGAAAAATAAACTACAGCGAAGCTTAGTCAAAATATTTTTATTAAGTGACAATATTTTCTAACAGATGATCCGGAATACCGGTTAAAAGATTCACGAGCTTGGTACAGCTTTATAGTGATCGGGTGGAGGCCGACGACCCACGAGTGTCGGAACCAAACAAAAGAACGGGTTGCTCGGATTTCTCTTCTCATAAACCAGTTGCATTCTACCATAATTATAAAAATACAGACTTTCTAGTTATCGCTGGTGTGCTAGACTCTATAGATTGGGAAACTGAGCTCGTATCATCAATAATACTTTTGATCCTCAAGTTCCGAAACGTTTGTTAACTGGAAATTCTAGAGCTCCCTGGGTTACACTAAAGAACTACGTCAGATTAAAACTTTGAAAAGCAAAGCCCTTTGCAATTATAATAGGCATAAATCACAAAGCGCTAAAGACCAATACCGTAAACTTAATTCTGCGTATAAGTAGCTCTTGATGCTACAAGAACTATCTGACGCGACTGCAACGAAACTTCAAGAAAAGTCCTAAATCGTTTTGAAAACATGTCAAAAACCAGCGGAAGGAATTTGGACTACCAAACAACATGCTCTTGGAGGGCGAAACGGCAAGCTCGGATCCCGATATATGTAATCTACTTGCTAAAAAATTCACTAGTGTTTTCACCACTGGTTTAAATTCTGCCGATCAAATGGTTACCGCCCTTCGTTAAACTCATCTTTAAACATCATTGCAATAGAAGAGGAAACTATTTTGAAGGCGACTGCTAAAATGAAAAACTCTTTTTCCTCGGGACCGTACGGAATACTCGCCACATTTCTGAAACGCTTTATGCCTCACTTATTGTCTCCGATAAAACGAATATTTCAAGCTTCGCTATTTACCGTTCGATGTGGAAGGATGCTTATATGATTCCTGTTCACAAAAAATGTGACAAAACGGATATAAATAACTACAGAGGAATATCCGCCTTAACTATGCGCAATTGCAAAATTGTTCGAACTGGTAATTCTGGAGCCCATTTCCTCATTTTGCTAGGAGTATTTTTCCATTGACCAACATGGGTTTATGCCCAAGCGTTCAACTAGTACGAACTTAATGAAATTTACATCCATTGTGCAAGACAGTTTTACAGCTGGTGTCCAAACTGACGCAATCTACACAGATTTGTCAGCCGCCTTTGACAAGGTTTAATTACTATTGCAAAACTCGGGTTGTCTACTGAACTGGTTCCGAAACTACCTATTCGAAAGAAAACCCGAACTGAGGATTCGTATTCCAGACAATTCCCTGCTACTTCCGGGATTCCACAAGGGAGCCATCTAGGACCGATTGTGTTCCTCATTTATTTCAATGACGCTCTTTTATTGTTTGACGGACCGAAACTCGCCTACGCTGATGATCTGAAATTGTTCAACGCAATCAAAGGCCCTGAAGACACTGCTTCACTACAAAGATAATTCGACCTTTTCGCTACCTGGTGCAACAACAACTGCCTTGCGTTGCCCTTAATTGCTCGTGTTAACCACATCAAGGATTCAGGTGTAATTCTTGATCAAAAACTTGACTTCAAGACACGTACAAACGATATAGGGGATAAAGCTTCTCGATGTTTGGGCTTTATTTTTCGCGTGACGAAGGACTTCAGAGACCTATTCTACTTGAAAAGGCTCTACTGCAGCCTCGTTCGCTCCATCCTGGAATATGCATCGGCAGTTTGGAGCCCCTTCTATCAGAATGGCGCTGATCGGATCGAAGCATTACAACGACGTTTCATGCGGTATGCTCTACGCCATTTGAACTGATCTGACCCTTTCCACCTTCCAGGCTATGAGAACCGCTAAGGCCTCCTTGGTCTAGCTAGACACGTTACAAGCCCGTCGGGCCTTAATTGTCTCCGATATCTTGACATCGAAAATTGACTGTCCTTCGCATTTGGAATCAATGAACATTAGTGTCCGACCTCAAGGACAACGGAACCGGAATTTACAACTCTATATTCAACATTGTCAAAGCAACTACGGGGCAAATTGTGCATTGATCAGCGTGATCAGGACGTTTAACCGTTACTCTAAATTTCATACATTTTGATACATCTAGGGATTCCTTTAGAAGAAAAATTTTAACAGTGTTAAGATCAAGGTAGTTTGTGTAATCCTTTTTTCATAATTTTAATTATTTTGTTTTGTATCCAATTAATCATTAGGATCAACATGTGATCCGTTGATTTGTTACCAAAAAATAAAAAATAAAATAAACACCAAGTCCCTACGCACCATCTATTCATCCAGCCGCATACGACACGATCGACCGTGACGAGCTATGGAAAATCATGAACGAGGACGGCTTCTTCGGGAAGCTGACCAGACTAATCAAGGCGACAATGAATGGAACGCAGTGCTGTGTGCGGATTTTTGGTGAATTTGTATATTTGTACAAAACATCATCAGATCACATGTTGATTCTAATGATAACTTTATAAAATAATTAATCAAAAGCTATTTATATCTACACATTTCTCGACACAGCTATAATTTTTCCTTGGAAAGTAAACTTAGGATCGTTAAAGTAAAAATAATCTGCAAAGCGGTTAAATGTTTTGAAAATTCCTACCACAGCGCTATATTGGCTCCATAGTTGTTCAACCGAATGGAGCATAGAGCTATACATTTTGGTTTCTCAATCCACGGGAGCGCACGCTGAGAGGAAAAGCTTCCAACAGCATGGGAGAGTCAATCCTCGATGCAAGGAGATCCGCTACGATTAAAGCACCTGTAGAGTTCCAACGAACTTGAAGCGTGTTCTAGTCTATCAAGTGGCAACGGTTTTCGTAATTGGGTTCTTGCCAGATCTTGCCAGTTCAAGTGTCGCAGGGCATATCGTATGAAGCCTCTTTTTGTTCGGTTCCGTTTTGATAGAATGGGCACCAAACAGGTGATACATTCCTTCAAAATCCTGGAAGCTTTATCGACAACTTAATTCCCAACGTAATAAGGCCCAGATCATTGTTGTGGTCTACTCGGGAAATTTTGTCGTCTTCGAGAGTGTACTTCACATGAAGAGGGTTCAGCTTGCGAGAAAATGATATAACCGCCCATTTACTGGGATTCAAGGGCAGGAAGTTGGTGTCACACAAAAAAGCAAACGTGTTGAACTGGCTTTAGAATAGATCGATGTCTTGTTGTGAAGGTAAAAAAATTAGTAGTAGAGGATCTTTTTGGCATGAACCCGTGCTGTTCGTCGGGGAAATACTGTTTGCAGGACGAGAAGATGGGATCCAGAACAACCAATTCGAACAGTTGCACATAAAGTGAAATTCCACGATAGTTGTTCACACCCTTCTTATCACCCTTTTTGTGAACAGGGAACATATAAGTTTCTTTCCAAAGTGCGGGGAGTATTGCGACGTCCAGCGAAGCTCGAAAAATATTCCTTATAGGCGTCAGCAAATGTGGTAGGTATAAAACTTTTCGAAAATATACCTAGCAGGTATCCCGTTTGGACCCGTAGAGGAAGATTTTTTTGCTTCGTTGTTGCTTTTAAAATGGCTGCATCGTCAATTGGAATACCAATTACGGAGGAATCCAGAGGTGAGACATTTCTCACAGCCATTTCATTTGCTCTGGAGAAATGGACCCATATGTGAAAATGTAAGAAAACTGCTCGGCGAGCGTCCAAGAACATTTGAGACGGAAGCCCAGATTCCTTACGTTGTTTTTGACATATTTCCAAAAAGATTTTGGATTTTCTTGAAATTGCGCTGAAGTCGATGTAGATAGCTCTGATAGCAACGCTTACTGCTTTTTTTGTACGCTGAGTTCAGTTTGCGGTACTCGTCCCTAGTGAGGAGGACTGTAACCAGTGCGTGTGTTGGAAGCTTAAGATCATTGGGAATCATTGTGGAAGTTGTGTAAATGTGCGATGAAGTGCTGGCGTGGAGAGGAGGCGTACCGTATCATCCATCATCGACACAACGAGCATGAAATAACCCAGTCAACGAACGAGCACGACGGCGAACAACAGATGCCGCTGATCTGAACAGGCGGAGGTGTAATTCCAGGATTGGGTCGTATCCTAGTTCCGGGGACAATGCCCTTTACTTAGAGCGATCACTTCACAGGAAATGTTGACTGTGATAGTGAACCAAAGCGTCGGATAGAACCCGTGTTAAAAGTTTTATTATACGACCAGGTGAAAAGTGACCGCCTAATACCCTTGCTTTCTGTCCCATTGCGCCAATATGGCCCCTGTTTCGTTTCACCTGAAGTTTTCTGATCGGAGGACGAGAAGCACGTGCAGTTTGAGGCCGATTGTTGTCGATAAGCACCGTCATGGCTGCTAGCCCAAGCTTAGGGTCTTCAAGCGGCCAAAGACAACGGTCCTTTTAACTGCTTGGATGCCGGCGCAGCAGGAATCGGAAATCAGAGCAATATTGCCAATAAAGTGTGGAAAGTTCGTCTCTTCAAGACTCAGTGTTTCCTTTCGCTAGCTATCTCGCGGATATTGCCGACCCTGAGGCGTTTCGTGACGGGTTCTCAGTGGTGTGGGTAGGCTAAATCACCCCAAGGTTATGGGACTTGTGCTTGTTGTAGTTCCGAAGCGTACACTTTTTAGCCGTCTTCAGTCGTCGTAATTGATTTGGTTGAATAGTAACCCAGGGAGCGCGTGAATTGGTAGCTACGCTTCGTTTCGGCACATGGCGGTCGATTATGTAGTTGAGTATGTTGGGAAGAGTCACAGCTCCTGCACTAGGATCAGAGATATCGTGCTCAACTTGCCATTCGATGGAATTAAGGGCAAGATGAATAGTTTCAAAGTAAACGTTCTTGAAGTCTTGGTAGAAGGACGATGTTTCCTCAACCGGAGCTACAGATCTGGTGACATCGAATGAGACCATTAAGGCTGGGTGATAAGGAACTACTTTAACGAGAGTAGCTAAATCGACCGAATTGTCGAGTTTATTCGAATCGTGCAGGGGCTTCGACAAGGCGATGGTCTACCCTGCATAATGTTCAACATGGCGCTTGAAGGTGTTATGCGACGAGCGTTGGGCGAAGTGCGGAGCACTATTTTCAACAGATCCAGTCAACTTATCTGCTTTGCCGATGACATTGATATAGTCGGCAGATCATCTGCGGCGGTGGAGGAGATCTACCGCAAACTGAAACGCTAAGCAGGAAGGATTGGGTTGATGACGTCCAAGACGAAGTATTTGCTGGCCTGCGGATCGGAGACCGATCGACCCTACTTGTCCAGTAATAACAAGGTCAAGATCGACGGCTGGAGATCGCAGACAATGACACCAGCCGTGAGAAAGAATTGCCCTCGCACAATTTTTTTTTAGTTGGATTAGTCTGAAGACTGTTGTCAACTGCTCAAATTGGAGATTTCCGGATGTGCACGTGAATAACACTTCGTTTCCTTTGCTTGTAACCTGTAAACGACGCTCATTAGACCGGTTGTTCTCTACGAGCACGAAACGTGGATATTGCTCGAGAAAGGCCTGCGCTCAATCGGAGTGTTAACGAGTGTTAAGAACCACCTTTGGCGGCGTACAGGAGAACGGAATGTGGAGGCGAAAGATGAACCACGAACTCTACGATGAACCCAGTATCCAGAAGATGTTGAAGGCTGAACGGATACGCTGGGCAGGACATGTTGCGAGAATGCCGGACGGCTGTCCTGCAAAACAGGTGTTCGCTGCCAATCCGTTGGGAACGTGATGGCCAGGGGCACAGCGAGGTGGTTAGACCAAGTGGAGCGCGATCTGGCGTATGTCGGATGCCCGAGAAGATCTAGCGTATGTCGGATGTCCAATACGTCTTTCTTACGGAGGCCGAAACAAAAAATTTTTTTTCGGAGCAGCAGCCTGAAAAATCTGCGCTCCCTGTGGCAATCCGTCTTTCTTGCAAAGGCCGAATCAAAACAAATATTTCGTAGCATCATCTACGCACTCTGTGCTTACTCTACCAACTACGCCATTGTCGTGATTTTACGAATCTCAATTCAGAGATTCACGCAGACACGTCTTTCGCTCACAAGTTGGAGAACGGTTGCCGTGGACCAAGTGAATTGGATGAATGTTCATCATAACCTGAGACGAAAAACCATGTAAATGAAATAATAAAGACATGATTATGGAAGTTATCCGAGGGCATCCAAGATTCACGTCTTCAATTTGTTCAAAACCCAGTAGTCTCCATTTTTTTTTTCTAAATTCTTAAACTAAAGTATTTGAATCTAAAATTTGGAAAAAGAGAAGTTATTACAATCTAACGCAACTATTTTTTGTTGAAATGGCAAACATTTCACACGAGTTCAATGATCAATGTCATACACAAAAATTTGTGTCTTACCTTCGTGGGATGCTTGGAGCAGAGAAAAGCCAACCCAAACAGGGTTGCCATACCGGCCAGAGCCATAAGTCGCTCCGGCTCATCTCGCGTTTCAAAGTAACAGAAGATCGCAAACCCAACCACCACAATACCTGCGGCTCCCAGCTTAACGTATCTGAAACAAGTGAAATTTAGTTAATGTTGAACTAAAAGGGACTTAAATCTTTTTCAAAGTCCACTTACAAACTACTGAACACGTTACCCAGGAACTTTGTTATGGGTCTGCCGATGTTGTTTACGTAAGCTTTCCTTAGAGTAGGTTTCAGCACCTGGTAGTAGACTAGACCCAAGTAGATGAATCCTAACAGCAGTACCAGAAAGCCGTATCCGGTGCACCATTGCATGCCACATCCTTCAATGCAGGATATGTCTGAAATTTTCGAACTATGATTCAGTTTCGATTGAATGAAAATGGAATCGTTTTATACGATCTTCGCCCTAAGCCGGAAATGCGATTAAAGGCCATGTCTACTGGGGAATTTGCAATTTTTGAATGGGATTTTGAAGTGATTATTGCAGATAAGGTTATCTATTTAAGAGTGTGAATTGAGCACAAGAAGGTTACTATGCCCCCCTACGATTGTATGACAATAAATTATACCGATACGTAAATCGTTTTATAACATTGTTATGAAGAGCATCCAGCAAAATGCGCAGATAGATCAAGTTCAAGTGGTAGGATTTATTTTTTATCTATCAATATTTTTTTTTATTTTCAGCTATGATTTTCAATTTTTTTTAACAATTTTGGAAGCTTACCATTGCTCACGTATTCATTGGTGGCAAACCCAAAAAATACGATGACCAGGGCGTTGAGTGCTGCTATCCAGCCAAGCCTGATGGCGCCTCTGTGCCTTTCAACAGCCTTTTTCAGTTTATCGGATAGGGTTGCCCTCTCCGGTTGACTTGGGGGTGAGTATTGTGACGTCAGGGCATTTTCTCCTTGCTGAAGAAAAGAAAATCAGAAAGATAAGCTACAATTATCGTCGTACGGAGGTA
The DNA here is from genome assembly GCF_029784155.1 of Uranotaenia lowii. Lineage (NCBI taxonomy): Eukaryota > Metazoa > Arthropoda > Insecta > Diptera > Culicidae > Uranotaenia > Uranotaenia lowii. The sequence continues at coordinate 63,952,977 of NC_073693.1, read as the reverse complement.
AATACTTGTCGGCACGAGCCAATCCTCCCTAATCTTTTTTTTTCATTTGTGGGGGCTATTCGTTATCGGGTGATTAAACCGTAAATAAGGTATCATGATTGAGGCATTGAGAGTTAAAATTGGGTTATGATGGTGAAAACAGGATATGTTGAGCATTTTTTGAAACTTTTAAACAAAAAATAAAAAAAAAACCTTGTGGCAGACTTATGGAATTATGGCCGTTATGGAATCATTGATGTGATGCCTATCGATGGTGTCAATTCGAAGGCTATTGAGCTCACGTCGTCACATGATTTGAATCCCGGAACGGCCGTCATTAATGAGTTATTGTTTGATTTTCACCAATCGACAGAATGTGAGGTAGCTTTATGGATTGCAAGTCTTATCAATGACATTTTAGGCGTAATAAGATTGTCTCTACCGAACTCACCTGTGCGTCGATGGGCGTCGTGCTACCTTTACGATGTAATATCTGTTCGCTGGAGCCATTCTGGGAAAAGAATTAAGAAAAAACATTGCTTGAGATAACGTCACTCCTGTGTAGGTCTAAGGTAATAGCTGGCTTAATTATTTTACAAGCGAACGTTGTAAATGCCAATGATTTGATAACTTACCGCGTCGTAGTCGAAAGCTTCGTTCTGTATTCCACTCATTTTTCTCGATTTTAGTTCTCTAAGGGCCTAAACTTTCCCAGATCTGTTAGATCGACATATTTGACTTAAGAGATGATTGTAGCAATTCTGAAAAAGACGAGATAATAGACTTATTTTAATCTAAGTTTTGTTACCTGTGTTCATATTCCACGTTATATTCGTCTTTCAGGAAAGTTTGGCCTCCTAACAGGACTAATAAAATGCTAAATATAGCATTCTGACTTTCATGAGCTTAAGGTATAAAGATATGACCAAAACATAATAAATTGCAAAATGTAAACATTCCAAAATTAGCATCAATTTTTATCTTTTGATGCTGGCAAAATTATATTTGTGCAGTAGGGACCAGTGAGAACCTGATACAATTAAGGTTTTTAATAAATCGAAGTTAATTAAATTCAGGCACCGTAAATCGCAGATCTAAACTAATCGTAAGTTCGTAAAGTTTGATTTTGCTTTTTGCAAAATCAGACATATTAAAACCGCGGGTCTACATACTCGCACTTCGCCATTTATGCAGATCGAATAAATTTCGTTAAACTCTAACTGCAATGATGCTATCGGTAGGTTCAACTCGGAAAGCATCACTAAGCGAGCTTCCGATAAACTCGAATAAACAGTTCCGTACTACCCATTATCCATCATGTTCACAAAAATCAAGGAACATCAGGTATATTTCCAAAAATCAGAGGAAAACGGAGGCTTATCAGGTTATAAGGTTGGGCCTCCAAAAATCAGGCAAATCTTGGCATATTGGCAACCCTGGTCGGACAACGAAAGCTTCGTTCCCTGAGCATTGACGTAGTGATTGGAACAAAGAAAAATCAATCTGCACATAACGCGTTAAACTCGGAAGAAATCAGCAGAACGATTTTTCTGAAGCGAGTTTACACATCTCTGTGTGAAATGTGTACCTTACTTTTTCTTTAAAATTCTAGTTTAAGGAGTGTATCGAAAATAAGTTATAAATACACTCTTTTTCATTGTATTGATTTTATTGATGATTCAAACAAAGAAACAGTTCGGAAGTATTTTAAAGAGCTTATTCTTACAGTTTATAAAGAAATACAAGTAAAAAAGTAATTATTGATAATATTCTCGGACTTTCGACTTGACGCGTTTTATTAGGTTTTGTACAACACACTTTTTGGCCGCAGCATTCTAATTTTTCTTGAAAACCGCCATGGTCCTGTTGGCCTTACCATCCTTCTTGAAAACTCTCTTGACGATAGCCCAATATCGTTCTATGGGGCGAAGCTGGGGGCAGTTTGGTGGGTTAATATCTTTCTCAACGAAATCTACATCGTTATACTCAAACCATCTAAGAGTGGATTTAGCGTAGTGGGCTGACGTCAAATCCGGCCAGAACAATGGTGGAGTCGTATGTTTCTTATATAGTGGGAGCAACCTTTTCTGCAAACACTCCTTTTGGTAGATATTGGCATTTATTGTTTGTTTGTTTTGTAAAGAAACTCGCCGACTTCAATCCGCAGGAGCAGATAGCCTGCCACACAAGCACTTTCTGGCCAAATTTTTCCGCCTCAATCGACTTCTCGTGGTCACTCACATCCTCCCCAATAGCTGCAGTGTAGAATTGTGGTCCCGGAAGAGAATTGGAATCCTCTTTTACATAAGTTTCATCGTCCATGGGAATGCACGCATCTGGCTTCTGCAAAATACGATGATACAGCTTCCGGGCTCTAGTTTTGGCTCGTGATTTTTGTTCAGCCATTTGTTTGGACACTTTCTGCTTCTTGTATGTCTTCAGGTTGTTTCGCTTCTGATTGATCCGCTGTACCATTCCGATCGATGTCTCAGCTTTTTTCGCCAAATCCCGTATGGACATCGATCGATTCCGGTTGATGAGGTTGATTACCTTACGGTCCAGATTTGGGTCAGATGGTCCTGGGTTTCTGCCTCTTCCAGGCAAATCATCGAACGTATAGTGTTCCCCGAACTTGTGGATGATGGATTTTATGCTCGCCGGATGAATACCGAAACGTTTCGCCACTTCATTCATCGAAATGCCCTTCTCTCGCATCCAAATGTCCAACACACGAATTTTAACTTCTTTTTTAATTCGCGACATTTTGGGAGAAACGAATGTTTCAAACGTAAATAAAGCGCTGGTTCTCTCTTGACAGATCAAGTTATGCATGCAACCAACAAGTTCGTAGGAAGTTCCACATGCAACCACAAAGTTCGTAGGTCTTCAAAGCACGATGAACCAAATTGATGGCTGGATTTTTAAAGGTACTTTGAACGCACAAAAATGTTTTATGCTACTAGTTCAGAATATTTATGTTCGTTCAGAAGTCCAAATCAGGCACTTATGGGAAACGGTCTTCATATTTCTCGAGTAGGGGAAAACTGTACAAGACGCACCAGCGGGGTAAGATGGCCCATGTCATTATTTCTCAAATATACACTAACCTACGGCTTCCAATGATGTTTTTCTTCATTTTTATTGTAGCAAACAAGCTTTTTCATCATTCAATAGATGAAAATTTCACAAAATCTACTTTAGTTCTTAGAAACAGAGGAATTAATTGAATCAGCGTGAAAATTGTAATTTTTCATAAGTAACATATAAGGTTTTATGGTAAAACAGCCTACGCAATCTGACCAAACTACAGCTTATCGCTTTACCACTCATGTGCACTTTCGGAAGACTATAAATATTTTGTTGTATTTTATTAACTTCCTACAAATTTCATAGAAATATCAATCATAGGAAAATTGGGACAGAATGCCCACAAGACCACGTGTTTTACGCTCAAATTTTGAATGCTGTTAACTTTTGAGAAAACCTGAATATCAAAACAAAATGCCATTCTTTTTATTTGCTGACTCCCAAATTACGATAACAATGCATAATTATAACAAATTTCGTCCTTGTTCGAGTTAAAACGGTGCACCAATATTCGATTCGAAAAAATTATCAGCCGCCATGTTTGCCGCGATATCGCTATATCAGTCAAAAAAATTGAATTTCGTTGCCTACTTGAAGGCGTTTTAAATATAAGGATATTGAAAAGTGTATTTTGAAAAGCGAAATTTTCGATGAGTTTAGCAATACTAAATGATTTTTAGCCAAAGAATGGTAGTTTACAAAAATACGATGAACATGTAATTAAACATTTAGTGTTTCAATAATTATATTCCGTATAATCAATGTTCTTTTTCTTACCACCCTTCCTTATTGGTGCGTTCTGTCCACTAGTTTTGGCATTCTACCCCGCGGTTTGTTTTCTGGCTGTTTTAGTTTTTTCACAAAAAAATAGTCAAAATCGAGTTTATATCTTATTTTTTCTTTTCGATAATACGTAAATTTCATCCTTGAATCGTCGTCAACTTTCAATTCGGTTCTTAAACGATTGGTATCGCTATAAATAGCAATTATGCTTAGCTGGTGCGTTTTGTACAGTTTTACCCTACCTCTTATTCAGTCACATGTGAAGCCTGCCCGATAGCCCATTCAACATTGTAGAGTTACCGTGAATCAGCGACCGACACACATTCTCAGATTATTTCGCGAAATATCAACATTATGCTGCATCTTCACGAGAACTCCAAGTGCCAGCATTGCAGTTCCCATTGCAGCCCAACATCGATGCAGTTATTAGAATCCTGAGATGTGGCAATCTGATGGGAGAACACATCGGTTCCAGCGAGATGTTCCCAGCTGACCTCAGTAGTTTTTTATTAGATTGGTTAGGTTGCTAGATGGTCGGAGGACCAGACCCCGGTAGTTAGAGTCGCTTAGTTCGGGAAGATCGTTTATTTTTATCTGGTTGTAATCTATCGAAAAAGTGTTTGAATGTTTTTTTTTTAAACACTTGAGGACAATAAAACCATAAGTAGCCATCTGGTACTTGAGTTTGGAAGATGTTCGTTTAACCCATTCGAGACGGATTGCACACCGTGTGTGCAATGACTTTCCGAGGCTATAAGACCGATTGCACACCGTGTGTGCAATGGAAGTAGTTTCAACTTTTTCATGATTTTGAATAAACTAGTGGACCAATTTTGATGGTTCTTGAACCAATACAAAGTGTAAAGCATAGGTAAACGTAATTTGGCATTGGTTTCACTGTGCATGAAAATGTCTGCAAAATATCTGGGGATGGAAATGACTTATAAAATTAGGCAGCGCAGACAGAATTTCGTTTTTTCGACTCAGATAATTGCTGGCTATTTGTGTTGTTGTTGTGGAAGTGTGCGTCGGTGATTGTTTAGACTATGGTAAGGGAATAATAACTGATGTTGATATTCATCTAGAACCTGTCCTATAGCGTTTGTGTGAATTACGTATTGTTAAGTCTTAGTTTAAATTCTCAAGTTTTAGAGCGTTAATTAATTAACGTTAATCATTTCCCTTGGCGGGGAATTTTTAAGTAAATTCTACTTTCACAAAGGTGTTCTTGGAACCTCTATCTTATAGTTGAAAACATTGTTTGCGGTAGCAATTCAATTAAACGAATGATAAAAAAAGCTAAACAATGGTTACTTTTAAACAATTTATTTGAAAAATAAAATTAATAATATAAACTTTAGCTCTATGGAGTTTGCAAATAATATCATCATCTATGATTTTAATGTTTTTGCATGGAATGTTTCCAACAATTAATTTATGATTTTTTAGTAAATTCTAGTTTTATATTGTACTTACATTTTTGAAATTTTAGCGTTCTTTTCGATGTCCTTCCATAAAATGTAGGAGAAATCACCCTTCTTTCAAGGTGGGTGCTATTCAGTAAAATATACGCAAGATTATGTGATAAACACTGGATTTTAAAATCTATACTTTTTATGAAATATAGTCCTAAATTATCATAAGAATTAGTGAGCTGGACTTACAAAGTTAGACAACTTAAATAGTTCTCGAATAGAAAAAAAATCCACAGAAGAAAAATTTGAGTACCGACAAAGTCCTGACATGGTCCGTAATTCCGAAAAAAGAAACATTTTCATTGGAAAGAGTTTAAAAAATCTTATTGCTGATTTAAACCAGATTACATAATATTCTTTGCATAATATTCTTACTTTTATAACCAAACAAAAATTGAAACGAATGTTGAATATGATTAAAATGGTGTATTTTTATTTTTTTACCCATTGCACACCGTGTGTGCAATGCGGCTCCTGGAAATAATTTTATTACGAGGAGCGAACTGCACACACGGTGTGCAATGGACATTTTTTCGGAATCTACGATTAAATATTGAAAATTTCAATGTGTTCATGTTTTTCAGATAAAAATTGATCGAATCAAAGAATAAAAATTTTTCGCTCCTGGGGGACGCGTTCGAAAAAAGTCGCCGTCTCGAATGGGTTAAGTTAGTTGCGAATTAAATAAATTTATACGGCAGTTTCTACCCAAGCAACCAAAAGTCACACAAAAGTTCCGATTTGTCAGCCCCATCTTGAATTTAGGGCTGACAAAACAGGGTACCTGACAAAATCGGGGAAAAAATGTCTTGAAAATAATTTCAATTTTGATTTGATTACTGTCCGTTTACTTGTTATTTCGATATTTTATGACAATACCGTGATAAGGGGTGACATTGACCCCTTTTCTTTATTTTTTACCCTTCTTACAAAGAAGGGTACACATGTCGCTTGAAAAACCAACTTTCGACCCGAGGCCCGGAGGGGCCAAGTGTCCTATACCATTCGACTCATCAGTTCGTCAAGATCGGAACATGTCTGTATGTGTGTATGTATGTGTGTATGTATTTGTGTATGTGTGTGCTTGTATGTGAGTATGTGTGTGTGTATGTTACAAAATAATGTCACACACGTTTCTCGATGACCGCTTGACCGATTTGAGTTCTTGAGGCGTCAAATGAAATGGAGGACCTGTTCAAGAACTCAACCCTAAGTGATTGTTTACAAACACCCTTCATACAATGGATTGTGTACATGCCATTTGAAAAACCGTTGGTGCGTAGCTGCAGGATTGATATGCAATTGCAAAACAGCAGAATTAGTTGATCACATAAGTTAGATCACTTTAAACTTAATACATCTTGAACCTATCAGCACGTGTTGACAGCTCACTGCTGCCAACATTACAGAAATGCTTCATGATTAGGTGTCAATATTCAACAACCTCTTTCTGCTTCCAACCGCTGGTGAGGTAAGTTCTAAACGCCAAATAAAATCTGAAAATAATGTTTCCTAATACATAGGTACGTTTAACAATTTTGCTACAGTAATATCGGAAACACCATCAAGAACCTTCGTTATAACTAACTTTAAAAAGCGTCACCATTAATAGCTAAGCACTGTGTAGAGCAAGGTTTGTACTATCCTAAGTGCTTCAAATTGTATGGTTTTCAAAGCAGATGGCTTTTCTTTAACAATTTACAGATGTCTCCAAAAATACTGGCTATTGAGAAAAAAAACGAAACTCGCTCAGCCTTAAGGAAAAAGTCAAAATCCTACGGAATCTTGAGGACAAGGTTGCGAAGCAAGCAGACATCGCGAAGAAGTACAACATCCATCCAACAACCGTCAGAAAAATTCAAAAGAATGCTGACTCCATACTTCGTGCGGCATCCAACACCTCGTGTCGTATTGGTAAGACTTTCAAATACGTTTCCACAGGTGCGTATAAAAATTTGGTTTCTTTGGTTTCTTAACCAACGACGCCTGAACAAAACAGTTTCTTCGACCATGCTCATAGTCAAAGCTCAAACATTTGCTAAAAGTTGCAACGTCCCAGATTCATTTAAATTTTCACTGCACTGGATACAAAACTTCAAAAATTGCTATGGTATCCGCAAGCTTAAGATATGTGGCGAAGCGTTGTCGAGCGATATAGGAAGTGTTGAGGGTTTTTTGGAGAACTTTCACGAGGAAATACTTCATCGAGAGCTTACTGCTCAGATTGACGAATCGGGATTGTTTTTTAAAATGTTGCCAACAGAATCACTTGTTGGTTCGAAAGAGGCAAGTACTCCAGGGCGTAAAACCATTAAAGAGCGCATCACTTTTATGCCATGCGCCAATGTCACAATGGAGCAACTGAACGACCTTGACCTGGCTGACGATATTGTTTTGCTTGCCCAAACACAACCGGACATGCAGAGCAAACTCGACGACCTAACCGAAAGTTCTAAGGCAGCAGGTCTCAAAGTCAATGTCGGAAAGACCAAGTCGATGGAGATCAACACAGGAAATCTCTCCAGTTTCATGGTAGCTGGGCAACAAGTTGAGAAAGTGGAGTGCTTCCAGTATCTTGGTAGCCAGATATCGCCTGATGGTGGTACCAGGAAAGACATCGAAACCCGGATCAGAAAGGCCCGATTTGCGTTTGCGAGTCTCCGAAACATCTGGCGGTAAAGCCAGATCTCTCTACGAAGAAAAATCCGAATCTTCAACTCAAACGTTAAATCCGTATTGTTGTACGGGTGCGAAACTTGGTGCACATATGCGGTAACGACGCGAAAACGGCAAGTATTTGTAAACCACTGCCTGCGGAATGTCATCCGCGCTTGGTGGCCTGGCAATGAGGAACTACATCGCCGGTGTCATCAAAGGAATTTGATTCCCGAGATTCGGGAACGTAAGTGGAGATGGATTGGGCTCACGCTGCGTAAAGGCGCTAGATTGGAATCCAGAAGGACATCGAAGAAGAGGCAGAATCAGAAACTCGTGGCGGCAAAGTCTAGCCGCTGAAATCCGAACTGTCGACGAGAATCTTGATTGGGACCAGACGAAGACGCTGGCTCCGGATCGTCAACAGTGGAGGTCTTTTACCACGGCCCTAAAGGGTGATACGGTCAAAATTTGGTCAATATCAACTTGATGTATTTCTTTCAATTTTGCATTTAAAAAAACTGAACCCCCTCGTTTTGAAGGTGTGTGTGTGTGTGTAGAATGTTGCTCCTATTATGATTTTGGAATTCTCTCTTCAGTTGTCAAAATGCCGTCCAAGGAAGAAGAGCAGCGTATCAAAATTTTGCTCGCGCACCGCGAAATTCCGAGCTACTCGCACGCAAAGCTGGCAAAATCGCTAAAAGTTGCCAAATCATCCGGTACAAATGTAATTATAGTGTTTGGGGATCGTTTGTCGACAGCCAGGAAGTCTGGATCGGGGGGAAATCGAAAACCGGAAGCCACTGAGACGACAAAGAGAGTTGCCGGTAGTTTCAAGCGAAACCCTAACCTCTCTCTGCGAGATGCCGCAAATAAGCTGGGTGTATCGTCTACAACCGTGCATCGAGCCAAAAAACGAGCCGGACTATCGACTTACAAGAAGGAAGTGACTCCAAATCGCGATGATAAACAAAATACGACGGCCAAAGCGCGATCCCGGAGGCTGTACACGACGATGCTGACGAAGTTTGATTGCGTGGTAATGGACGACGAAACCTACGTCAAAGCTGACTACAAGCAGCTTCCGGGACAGGAGTTTTATACGCAAAAGGAAGGGGAAAGGTAGCAGATATTTTCAAGCACATAAATCTGTCAAAGTTCGCAAAGAAATATCTGGTTTGGCAAGCCATCTGTATCTGTGGCTTGAAAAGCAGCATTTTCATAGCTTCCGGGACTGTCAACCAAGAAATTTACGTGAAAGAGTGTTTGAATAAACGTCTGCTGCTTTTCCTGAAGAAACACGGTTGTTCCGTACTGTTTTGGCCGGATTTGGCATTTTGCATAGCGGTAAAAAGGGTATGGAGTGGTACGCCGCCATCAACGTGCAGGTGGTTCCCAAGGACAAGAACGCTTCCAACACGCCAGAACTTCGCCCAATTGAGAAATACTGGGCTATTGTCAAGCGGAACCTGAAGAAGACCAAAAAAACTGGTAAGAACGAGCAGCAGTTGAAGGCAAACTGACTTTCTGCGGCGAAGAAGGTGGATAGGGTGGCTGTACAAAATCTGATGACAGGGGTTAAGCGTAAGGCCTGGCAATTCGGACTTGGAAAAGCGGAAGCCTAACTGAATATTTTTCCTAAATTTTATACTAATGAAACTTGAAAAAGATATTTAATTTGATTTTTTAAATAAACGATTTCACCGATTTACACACGTTTTCACTTGACCAAATTTTGACCGTATCACCCTTTTTGCACCGGAGGATCGGCGCGGGATCATTAAGTAACTTAAAGTAAGTAATCAGACCCATACACAAACTCCCCTCAATTCGTCAACACCATTTTTCAACATTTTTAGTTGTTGACGCTCAAGTGCTGTTATGTTGTGCTACGCATTTGTGCTAATAAAATTTTCACTTTCCAATATCTCGAAGGGGGATATAGTTTTTGAGAGTTTTGTGGTCTTGTTTCAGCTTCGATTTCCGATGGAAATCGAGACGGTAGACAGTGTTGATAATCTGGGATGAATCAGCCAACAAACAGGACTTGTCATTGACTGACTAGTTATTTGCAGGAACATTTAGCGCATGGAAAAAGGAATCGTTATTGTGGGTTGACTGGAGGCAAATATATCGTTAAAAGAGCACAAGCGCAGAAATGAGGGTTTCGTTTCATCCGGGGATATATTTGAGATTATATGCAGCGTAAAATTATATTCATACCGGCTTTTTCACCCTTTGTACTTGAAAGTCTGGACAAGCCCAGATAAAACCAGGCAATCTAGAAGAGGTCCGAGTACGGAACTCTGTCTAACAGTCGCTTTTTCGCATTTTTAGATAAACTTCCTTTAATCTCCACAAGGCCTGGTGGCTCTAAATCCTCTTTCAGTCTCGCGAAACCTTCAATAAACCGTTGCATTTTGAATTAAATCATCAACTGCGCCTGGTAAATATCCAATCCAAGCATTAATATTTTAACCTATCACCACCCACTCACGAAATTTTTTATACAATTATTCAAAAATAGTCATAATATTTATTGATTTGAGCCGGTAACATTTTTAAAATGTTAACCAAGAATGTATAAACTATTGAGTAGGTGGAATTCTACAGAAAATTCCAACTTAATGAGTTTAAAAGATTTCCCATAATTTAAAATTTTTTATGAGTTATTTATATCCAACGATATACGGTATAGGTAGTTCACTTTATTTTAATTGCGGTTTCATAACTGTTTTGATTTTTAATCAGGTTTCCCAAAACCTAATTTCCATTAAAAGCCCATTAACATTAAAGATAAAGCTAGTCGGCGCTGACGCCCACGGGAGAAAATTTATTGAGACACATTTCACATATTTACACATCATTTGCATGATCACTTGCTTCATATATCTACCTGTTGTAAAAATACGACTATCACCGGGTATGCTAATCCACCTGTCGTCTTCTCAGAAAAACTGTTTCATGGAACCTCTTCTTCGAAATTTTTGCGCAAAACACTTCACCCTTTAATCAGTTTGAAACCTTAGATTAACCACTTCAAGCTTTCATCACCAAAATGTCGATCACTGATGGACAAAACTTTACTTCACCGATGAGATCAACAATCGTGATCCACACGCAAGGGATTCCCCCAAAAAGTTGTTGGCAGTTGTTTACAGGGTTTGTATTTTTCTCCCACAGCTCATTCATTAAATGGATACCGATGAAACCTAGAGCAATCAACGTTCACTAAACCGGTGGTGACTGTAAATTTTAGCCTGCACTAACCGTCGAAGGCCGAAACTTGTGGTGGTTTGATACACGTCGTTGTTTCGATATTTCCGAACCGTTTCGTTCTGTTCCGTTCCGTTCGTAGCTGAGGTTCCCGCATTAATGGCAGTGTCACATTGTTGGCGGCCCGTACTGATTGGCGCATTATTAGTTGAGGACCAATCGGTTGATGTGATAGCAGCACACACAACACACAACCCTCTCAGCTGGATCACCTGTACACAGGTGAGTATGTTGTCAGATAACGGTTGCCAGTGGCGTCCGATGTGGTTTTGAATATTTCTTCTGAAAGTGACTCTAGGAAAATTACAAAGGCAAACATGTCAAAAACAATATTTTTGTTATACATATTTTCAATTCAGTTTTTTTTTTGTCATTTAAGGCTATTTGTCATTCTTACCATTATAGTCTTTTATGGCATTTTACAATTTTTTTGTCATTTCAAACATTTTTGACACTTTTGACATTTTTGACATTTTTGACATTTTTGACATTTTTGACATTTGTGACAATTTTTGACATTTTTGACATTTTTGACAATTTGTGCATTTTTGCTCTTTTAGAGATTTTCGACATTTTTGACATTTTTTGACATTTTTGACATTTTTGACATTTTTGACATTTTTGACATTTTTGACATTTTTGACATTTTTGACATTTTTGACATTTTTGACATTTTTGGCATTTTTGAAATTTTTGACATTTTTGACATTTTTGTCATTTTTGACATTTTTGACATTTTTGACATTTTTGACATTTTTAACATTTTTGACATTTTTGACATTTTTGACATTTTTGACATTTTTGACATTTTTGACATTTTTGACATTTTTGACATTTTTGACATTTTTGACATTTTTGACATTTTTGACATTTTTGACATTTTTGACATTTTTGACATTTTTGACATTTTTGACATTTTTGACATTTTTGACATTTTTGACATTTTCGACATTTTTGACAATTTTGACATTTTTGACATTTTTGACATTTTTGACATTTTTGACATTTTTGACATTTTTGACATTTTTGACATTTTTGACATTTTTGACATTTTTGACATTTTTGACATTTTTGACATTTTTGACATTTTTGACATTTTTGACATTTTTGACATTTTTGACATTTTTGACATTTTTGACATTTTTGACATTTTTGACATTTTTGACATTTTTTACATTTTTGACATTTTTGACATTTTTGACATTTTTGACATTTTTGACCTTTTTGACATTTTTGACATTTTTGACATTTTTGTCATTTTTGACATTTTTGACATTTTTGATATTTTTGACATTTTTGACATTTTTGACATTGCTGTTTTTGACATTTTTGACATTTTTGACAGTTTTGATATTTCTGTCAATTTTGAAATTTTTGACATTGTTGTTTTTGACATTTTTGACAGTTTTGACATTTCTGTTATTTTGACATTTTTTTGACATTTTGACATTTTTGACATTTTTGACATTTTTGACATTATTGACATTTTTGACATTTTTGACATTTTTGACATTTTTGACATTTTTGACATTTTTGACATTTTTGACATTTTTGACATTTTTGACATTTTTGACATTTTTGACATTTTTGACATTTTTGACATTTTTGACATTTTTGACATTTTTGACATTTTTGACATTTTTGACATTTTTGACATTTTTGACATTTTTGACATTTTTGACATTTTTGACATTTTTGACATTTTTGACATTTTTGACATTTTTGACATTTTTGACATTGTTGACATTTTTGACATTTTTTAAATTTTTGATATTTTTGACATTTTTGACATTTTTGACATTGTTGTTATTGTTGACATTGTTTACATTTTTGACATTTTTGAAATTTTTGACATTTTTGATATTTCTGACATTTTTGACATTTTTGACATTGTTGTTTTTGACATTGTTGTATTTGACATTTTTGACATTTTTGACATTTTTGTCATTTTTGACATTTTTGACATTTTTGACATTTTTGACATTTTTGACATTTTTGACATTTTTGACATTTTTGACATTTTTGACATTTTTGACATTTTTGACATTTTTGACATTTTTGACATTTTTGACATTTTTGACATTTTTGACATTTTTGACATTTTTGACATTTTTGACATTTTTGACATTTTTGACATTTTTGACATTTTTGACATTTTTGACATTTATGACATTTCTAACATTTTTGACATTTTTGACATTTTTGACATTTTTGACATTTTTGACATTTTTGACATTTTTGACATTTTTGACATTTTTGACATTTCTAACATTTTTGACATTTTTGACATTTTTGACATTTTTGACTTTTTGACATTTTTGCCATTTTTGTCGTTTTTGCCATTTTTGCCATTTTTGACATTTTTGACATTTTTGACATTTTTGCCATTTTTGCCATTTTTGGCATTTTTGTCATTTTTGTCATGTTTGTCATGTTTGTCATGTTTGTCATATTTGTCATTTTTGTCATTTTTGTCATTTTTGTCATTTTTGTCATTTTTGTCATTTTTGTCATTTTTGTCATTTTTGTCATTTTTGTCATTTTTGTCATTTTTGTCATTTTTGTCATTTTTGTCATTTTTGTCATTTTTGTCATTTTTGTCATTTTTGTCATTTTTGTCATTTTTGTCATTTTTGTCATTTTTGTCATTTTTGTCATTTTTGTCATTTTTGTCATTTTTGTCATTTTTGTCATTTTTGTCATTTTTGTCATTTTTGTCATTTTTGTCATTTTTGTCATTTTTGTCATTTTTGTCATTTTTGTCATTTTTGTCATTTTTGTCATTTTTGTCATTTTTGTCATTTTTGTCATTTTTGTCATTTTTGTCATTTTTGTCATTTTTGTCATTTTTGTCATTTTTGTCATTTTTGTCATTTTTGTCATTTTTGTCATTTTTGTCATTTTTGTCATTTTTGTCATTTTTGTCATTTTTGTCATTTTTGTCATTTTTGTCATTTTTGTCATTTTTGTCATTTTTGTCATTTTTGTCATTTTTGTCATTTTTGTCATTTTTGTCATTTTTGTCATTTTTGTCATTTTTGTCATTTTTGTCATTTTTGTCATTTTTGTCATTTTTGTCATTTTTGTCATTTTTGTCATTTTTGTCATTTTTGTCATTTTTGTCATTTTTGTCATTTTTGTCATTTTTGTCATTTTTGTCATTTTTGTCATTTTTGTCATTTTTGTCATTTTTGTCATTTTTGTCATTTTTGTCATTTTTGTCATTTTTGTCATTTTTGTCATTTTTGTCATTTTTGTCATTTTTGTCATTTTTGTCATTTTTGTCATTTTTGTCATTTTTGTCATTTTTGTCATTTTTGTCATTTTTGTCATTTTTGTCATTTTTGTCATTTTTGTCATTTTTGTCATTTTTGTCATTTTTGTCATTTTTGTCATTTTTGTCATTTTTGTCATTTTTGTCATTTTTGTCATTTTTGTCATTTTTGTCATTTTTGTCATTTTTGTCATTTCTGTCATTTTTGTCATTTTTGTCATTTTTGTCATTTTTGTCATTTTTGTCATTTTTGTCATTTTTGTCATTTTTGTCATTTTTGTCATTTTTGTCATTTTTGTCATTTTTGTCATTTTTGTCATTTTTGTCATTTTTGTCATTTTTGTCATTTTTGTCATTTTTGTCATTTTTGTCATTTTTGTCATTTTTGTCATTTTTGTCATTTTTGTCATTTTTGTCATTTTTGTCATTTTTGTCATTTTTGTCATTTTTGTCATTTTTGTCATTTTTGTCATTTTTGTCATTTTTGTCATTTTTGTCATTTTTGTCATTTTTGTCATTTTTGTCATTTTTGTCATTTTTGTCATTTTTGTCATTTTTGTCATTTTTGTCATTTCTGTCATTTTTGTCATTTTTGTCATTTTTGTCATTTTTGTCATTTTTGTCATTTTTGTCATTTTTGTCATTTTTGTCATTTTTGTCATTTTGTCATTTTTGTCATTTTTGTCATATTTGTCATTTTTGTCATTTTTGTCATTTTTGTCATTTTTGTCATTTTTGTCATTTTTGTCATTTTTGTCATTTTTGTCATTTTTGTCATTTTTGTCATTTTTGTCATTTTTGTCATTTTTGTCATTTTTGTCATTTTTGTCATTTTTGTCATTTTTGTCATTTTTGTCATTTTTGTCATTTTTGTCATTTTTGTCATTTTTGTCATTTTTGTCATTTTTGTCATTTTTGTCATTTTTGTCATTTTTGTCATTTTTGTCATTTTTGTCATTTTTGTCATTTTTTCCATTTTTGTCATTTTTGTCATTTTTGTCATTTTTGTCATTTTTGTCATTTTTGTCATTTTTGTCATTTTTGTCATTTTTGTCATTTTTGTCATTTTTGTCATTTTTGTCATTTTTGTCATATTTGTCATTTTCGTCATTTTCGTCATTTTTGTCATTTTTGTCATTTTTGTCATTTTTGTCATTTTTGTCATTTTTGTCATTTTTGTCATTTTTGTCATTTTTGTCATTTTTGTCATTTTTGTCATTTTTGTCATTTTTGTCATTTTTGTCATTTTTGTCATTTTTGTCATTTTTGTCATTTTTGTCATTTTTGTCATTTTTGTCATTTTTGTCATTTTTGTCATTTTTGTCATTTTTGTCATTTTTGTCATTTTTGTCATTTTTGTCATTTTTGTCATTTTTGTCATTTTTGTCATTTTTGTCATTTTTGTCATTTTTGTCATTTTTGTCATTTTTGTCATTTTTGTCATTTTTGTCATTTTTGTCATTTTTGTCATTTTTGTCATTTTTGTCATTTTTGTCTTTTTTGTCATTTTTGTCATTTTTGTCATTTTTGTCATTTTTGTCATTTTTGTCATTTTTGTCATTTTTGTCATTTTTGTCATTTTTGTCATTTTTGTCATTTTTGTCATTTTTGTCATTTTTGTCATTTTTGTCATTTTTGTCATTTTTGTCACTTTTGTCATTTTTGTCATTTTTGTCATTTTTGTCATTTTTGTCATTTTTGTCATTTTTGTCATTTTTGTCATTTTTGTCATTTTTGTCATTTTTGTCATTTTTGTCATTTTTGTCATTTTTGTCATTTTTGTCATTTTTGTCATTTTTGTCATTTTTGTCATTTTTGTCATTTTTGTCATTTTTGTCATTTTTGTCATTTTTGTCATTTTTGTCATTTTTGTCTTTTTTGTCATTTGAGACATATTTGGTATTTTTGAAATTCTAGACATTTTTTATATTTTTGTGATTTTTGTCATTTTTATCAGTTTTGTCAGTTTTGACATTTTAGACATATTTGATATTTTTGACATTTTTGACATTTTAAACATTATTGATATATTTTTTGACATTTAAACAACTCATACTCTTGGCAAGGAATGGAGTTAAACTGTTTCAGTTGAACCTCCAAATCAATCCCAAAATGTCTACGGTCATGGATATATTTTCTCAGTTTTACTTCCTCCAGCTAGGGGCCTACCTACGTTTCGATACACACGTATGAGTGTGCGATGTTAATGGGCCAAGTCCTTAGCAGGTTGTCGAGTGGTTGTCACATTCGAATCAGTTTCGTGGGTGCGGATTTTCTGTTGGATTAGGGTTTCTTGAACCGTGCTTTTGAATATTAAGTTGTTCTCTTTAGTTCAAGCAAATTTAGGATTTTGATGATTTTGGACCATTTATTTTAGAATCTTTGACTCAAATCACAAACTAATAGTTTGGATTTTGGATTGAAAACTCCACTTACTCAAAACTCATATGGATAATAATTTTCGATCGACAATATACTTCTGTCCAATATTAGATTAAATATGATTCAAAGGTACGGATTCCAAACCGATGAGCATCCACTTGTGAGTCTGCTTAGCACGAGCTGTCTCATTGGTCGAATCGGCTTCTGAATGAAGTAGTGAATGTCACTACTTGTATTGTTCAATGCTTATCAGTTCGTCCATTCGCAAATTATCTTAGGGAGTTTATTTGTCTAAAATGTAACATTGTCTCTTGAACTTGGGTACTCATGGCCACAAGCTCATTAGTTACACTAATCAAACAATATTGCACCAATCAGAGCAATGGGAAATACCAAAATCGTCGAAAGACTGCAAAGCTGCAATGCATCTCGAATTTTGCGGTTGTAAACGTCTTCCCCTAATGACGTTGCATAATCCATTCAATATTGGTGGGGTTGTGCGGGAGATTTTTATCAATACAACTTTTTTTTTCATTTCGATTGTTGATAATTCACAAGCGGATGCAATAAATATACTGGAAATTTGGGCACGAGCTACTCTCTTGGTTTGTTACCTGGGTGGGGGGATCCATATCAAATGACCGATTATATTTTTCTCAACTGCTGCGGTGAAGGTCTTTGTGAGTAATTGAAATCTGAATATATTTTCATCGCAACATGACGTTGATCAACGTGACGCAGCTGATAATTTGTTTTGTTCATCTTTAAGAAATAGATTGCAAGGATATGCTTACAAGCTTCAAATAGCAACTGTATCATTTTTTTGAAGCTTTAGTATTAGCTTTTAAAGTTTATTAAACCATTTTTAATTATCTAATCGTTCTGAAGATTTTGCTATCAAATACAACAAAAATGGTTTTAATCGGTCATTATTTGATGAAATGGCATGCATTTCAAATTGAATTTTACGGTCGGGGTGGTGCTCTCAAAAAAATAGGCTATTTTTGAAGTTTGATAACTTTTTTTTTTATTTTAACTCTAATCGAAATGAGGTCTTGGGATGAAACATTTGTCAATGTTCAGGCTTTAAGAAAAACCGTATTTAAAAGAAATCAACCGAAAGAGACTAAAATAATTGATGAAAAACTGGTTTTTTCATGTTCCTCCCGAATAAAATGTCTCAAAATACCCTGCAAACTTCAGGCTCGTTGAGCGATCGCTTCCCGTAATCCAATACGTTACCCAAATTTTCATGGGAATTTGTACTAGGCTTAGCACTCTAGTGTAATGGGTGACTACTAAAATTTTGGAATTTCTCATTCAAGTTGTGAAAAAAAAGTCAAGTGTATTGAAGAAGATTTGATTTATTGGAATAAAAGGTACATTTTCCATTAGACGGCCCCAAATTTGTATGGGAAATTTCAAACTTGTGAAATGTTATGCGCTGCAGGCTAAAATTGATCCTACGCCTAGTACAAGATCTCATTCCAAATTTGAGCCAGATTGGATCATGGAAAGGGGTCGCTCAGCGAGCCTGAAGTTTTTATGTGATTTAGTGAAATTTTGTTCGGGAGGTTTTTCATCACGTTTTGTGTTTTGAAATTGGTGTTAAAAAATATATCAGGAAATAAGCACTTCTCCGGCTGAGTTTAATCCCATATTACTCTAAGACCTAGAGTCAGGACTCGGAACTTTTAGTTTTACGATAAAATATGACAAATCGTACCCAATTTGTTATAGTAAATTTTAAATTGCAATTCCATTATATGCATCGTCCCGGGCTTATGAAATAAAGGTTTGTCACAGTGGAAAAAAATGCAATAAATCTTGTATTTCAAAACCCCTACTTTGCCCTTGGAAGGTGTTTTTCTTAAGAAGTGTATACAAGTTCTAAATTACAATCCAACTATTTTTATTTTACAATTCATTCATGAAATCTTAATTTAACGTTGAACTTATGTGACCGATATTTAATACTCGAAACAGTCAACCGAATGAGCAAAAAGAAGTAGAAACCCCAACATTCATTTCGATTAATTGACGAAATGGAATAAAAAATGAAGGGGTGTCATGAAACATATTCTGCAGATAAAAAACATTCTTCAAAAAATCAATTTCAGTGTTAACTGTTCATTTATTTATTTTTGATCAGTTCCACATTTGTTTTTAACATAAATTTAATTTGATAAATAAGTTTTAAAATTTTTATAATATTTGTATTCAGAATTTTTTTTTCTAAAATGGTAAAAAAAATCATTATTATTCATATCCAGCATTGATCTTCTAATTATTTTTTCAACTTTTAAAGTCTGCTATGCAATTCCAAGTTTTTCAGTTTAAAAGGCAAAGCGACATTTCATTTTAAATATTCAGAACAGCAATTATTTTAAAAATTTTAATTTTAGAAGATTAGAGATATGATGAACCTGCGCTTCAAAATAAAAATACGTAATAACTATTTTTATTTTTTTTAATGATCATGATTTTGAAAACGATTTATGAAAAGTTAGAAAAATGTTCGAAGATTACAGCAACTTTTAAGCTTAATTTTCATCTGTGATGTTTTCCAAATTTGTGTATTCTTTGTATTTTCAATGCTTTAAACCAAATTTAGTTTTTTATTAGTTTTTTATTGCTCATAAACTTTCAATTAAAATTTAAAAAAAATTAATATTCATTTGAATTATTATCTGAACGAATATGATTTATTTCAAATATAAAATGCAATTAACATAAGTTCCGGAATAAACATTATTTACACTTTATTTTGATATGAGAATTGAATAAAAATAAAATTCAACTCTAACTTCGATCACTGAACACTCTAACAATAGAAAATTCTTTCTTTCCAATCTGAAATCGATTGCAAAAGTCAACAAAAATCACATTTTTCTTATGTGTAAAGAAGTTAAGAGCAAATTTTGAATAACTTCGCGGCACTGATCCCAAATAAATGTGATTTTTTCCCCAACAGCTCATGTTTTGAGATAACTTTTGGAAACTGGTAAACATTCATAAAATAAATATGTGAACATTACGATGATTTCGGAAACAAAGGCTTTGGGGGGATTTGAATTTTTTCAAAACGTTGTATGTGGGATACAGAAATATCTTGGAAAGATATTGATTATCTGAATAATAGTAAATAATTTTAAAATCTGTATTTTTTTTTGCATGCTGGTGGTTTAGTTGATCAGTTATCGAAGATGAATTTTATTGGAAACTGATCAATTTTAAATAAGATATTGCAACCAAACCTAGGAAAACATTTTTTAAGGAAAATTTTGATTTAAATTTTTTTTTTAATTTCTAATGAAACTTGTAAAAGTGTTTTGATTTTTTGTGCACAGAATTTTCTTCATTTAGTTTGAATTCTGTTTTGTACAAAATATCAATTTTAATTATAAATTCTTATTCGTTTTATGGTATTCCTGAAATATTAAAATTTAATGGCTGGCTGGCTTTAATGAATTTTTAAGCAATTTTCATTCCAAGAATAAGAAATTAAATTTTGAATAAGTTTGAATAAAATGCCAGATATAGATAAAGATTTGAAACTTTTAGTCTTTAATATTGGAAAGTATTTAGAAATACAGTCAGACAAATAATTGCTTTCGCAGCTATTTCAAAATACAGGTACTTCAATCAACTGAAAGGGGTAAGATTTTTTTAGCCTCATAGGGATTTTCTCGTCAAGGTCTTTCGAACCAAGTATCATCCGTGTACACGATGAAACCAAGTTTCATACATTTTTGCTTAGTCTCTTTTGAGCTCATTTGAAGAAATTTTTGTGTCACTTTCTTCAGTTGATGTGATAAAAAAGCTTGGTTTTCTTAAGTTTTTCAGTACACAATACAAGTCATTTTCGACTTTTAATTTTTTTTAAATTTGATCTCTACGCTTATACAACCGAAGATCGTTTAGATGCAATACCAACCATTAGACAGCCAAAAAATTATAAACTTACTGAACCAATTAATCGGTAGCATCAATTCATTGAATAAATTTAGAAAAAGAACAAAGCTATTTGATATATATATGAACGAAACTGCGTGAGTCACAGCCCCAGAAATATTGGCTGTGATTTGAGGAAAATTCAGAATATAAGGAAACTTTCAATTTCGGTGTACAGACAATTTTGAGGCATAGATTTTGGACATAGTTGATATTCAACATATCTTATGAACCAGTATATTCAAGTGTAAATGAGCTTATAAATCTCAAAAGATATCATTACTTTCACTCTAATTAAAGATATTTTAGTTTCACCATTGGGGAACATCCATAAATAACGTAGCATTTGATGGGGAGGGGGAGGGGGGTTGACTTTGTGTGACGATGTGTGACGAGAGGGGGGGTAGGGGTTAAAGTAAAGCTACGTAGCTTTAATTAAATATCGAAAAAAAAATCAAAATTGTTTTGAGTAATTGAAAAGAGGACACGAAGTGCTGGTCATCACTCCGGAGGACGATAGAAAGTGGGTGGAGGCAGCTGACATCGTAGATGCAATTATTCCAGCCGAACAGACGATGGAGGAAAGCTGCTCAACTATTTCATTGGAATCCAGAATGGAGATAGTTTGGACCGACGCAACTAATTAAATACTTAAATACTAGCTATCCTGTTTGTTGAAAGTAGAGATGTACCGAATAGTGGTATTCGGCGAACGGCCGAATACCGAATAGTGACCTTTTCAACTAGGGGAGGAGCAGGCTATATGCGCCTATTCAGAAAAATACTGATTTTCTCAAATATTGTATCGAATATGTGTACAAAAGCTATATACACATGAGCAGGCATTTGTTTTCTATACATTGGAGTAATTTTTATGTTGGAATCTCCTTCAGTTTTTGAGAAATCGTTTTTATCATAACTGTTGTCAAAATTGCCGGTCCTAAAACCGTGCGGGCAAAATGCGCCTATTTATGTTTTAGGAAAAATCTCTGTTTTTTGACAACATTTCCGTATTATTTCATTGGAAATGCTAGAAACTGATAACTTTCATATGACAAAGCTGAAATTTTATAAAAATCTATTTCTTCTATTATTTTATAGAATAAAACAGAAGTTAAAGTTGTCATATTTTGGAGGCAATTCATCCTTAAGAGAAACTTTATCAAATCTGTTTTGAGATCTTCAATTCTCTCTAAAGGTGTTAATTAGAGCTTGAATTCGAAGTTTTAATGATTAAAATCATATATTCATCCTATTCAACTTGTTATTTAAGGGTAGCGGCATGTTACAAACATGATGGGGGCATACATAAACACACTCTTATTCCACTTTCCAATCATTATGAAACCATTATAATAGCTTAAATTCGTTTTACTTCTAAGGTTCATTTGAATATGAAACACATACCACCCTACTTTTAGTTTTCAGCTTCTTTACGTATAATTTTTAAAAGTCAATATATTACATCAAAAGGTATCAAAACCTTGTATGAATTTTTTTAATTTTTTTGAGTTGGTTTAATCATAAAATACTTTCTTGCCTTATGTTAAAAGCGTTATTCGGCCGAATATTCGGTCGAATATTCTGTGGAATTTTCAATACAAAATTAAACAAAAAATTCATTTTTCTTCTATTTCTGCTATCTTAATGTCCCTCAATGCCGGCTGGTAAACGGTGGATAATGTGCAACACGAGACCCCATAGTGGTCATATCACCTCTTATTCACAACTCCTATCTCTACCTCCCCGTGGTGCCGGCTGGGATGCGAGTAACCTAAGCGGAGATCGGGTACCCAACCCCGGTGGATGCTTTGGTCGCATGCAGACTGAGAAGGTGGCCGCACGCGTCTGCTCTCCAGGTCAGGGGCGGCGTGCAACAACAACCGAGCGTCTGTTCTCCAGGTCAGGGGCGGCTCAAACAGCGTCTGTCTTGCAGCAAGCGGCTGAATTTATGAAATGCGGTTCCCGCCAGCTAAGTCCAAGATGGCAGCCCCATCGCGGGATAGGGACTTTAGGCTAACAACCTACTGCTCCCAATTTTAAAATTGTTACGGAATCCGAAAGAAATGACCGACCTGGAACTTTGGCGACGACTTTTAGCATGAAAACACGGACACGGATTGGAACTTGGAATGTTTTAACCCTTGCCCAACAAGGCAAACTGGAACAACTTGCTAGAGAGGCTAGCCGCCTCAAGCTTGAAATTCTGGGACTGAGCGAAGTCCGTTGGCCTAACACTGGAGAACACAAGACACAGTCCAGGCAAGTCCTGCTTTACTCTGGCATACGAGGTGAACATGCCGCTCGGGAACGAGGAGTTGGTTTCCAGTTAAGCCCGCAGGCCTACGCGCCCTCATTAGATGGGAACCGATAAACGAAAGAATAATCGTAGCCAGATTCAGAACACGGGTTAGAAACCTTACAATGATCCAGTGTTATGCGCCAACTGACGTTGCCGACTTGCAGGAGAAAGAGCAGTTTTACAGTCAACTGAACAGCGTGGTTGAGAGAATTCCGAAGGGTGACATTCAAATCCATTTGGGCGACTTCAACGCAAAGATTGGCTCCGATAATCAGGACCTTGAGCGCATCATGGGGCGCCATGGCCTAGGTCAGATGAGCGAAAACGGAGAGCTGTTTGTAGAATTTTGTGGCAACAACAACATGGTGATCGGCGGATCGCTCTTCCCCCATCGATCAGCACATAAAGTCACTTGGGTATCCCGAGATGGCCGAACAGAAAATCAAATTGACCACATCTGCATCAGCCGAAAATGGAGAAGGAGCCTTCTTGATGTCCGCAACAAACGAAGCGCAGACATTGCATCTGACCATCACCTCGTCCTTGGCGAGATACGACTGAGAGTTGCGCGTGTCCAACGGCGCGAGGAGAAAGTCGGGTGTCGATACGACGTCCGCCGGTTGGAGAATCCAGAGGTGAAAAGGGCATACGTTGAACAGCTAGAATCCCGAGCCTCGGAGCTGCCGACAGACGGAACAGTCGAAGAACAGTGGTGTGGAATCAAGAATGCCTTTATCACGACAAGCCATGGTACTCTCGGTAAAGTTTGTGGAAGAAGGAGTGAATGGATGTCGGATGAAACTTGGAGGATGGTTGATGATCGGAGAAAGGCGAAAGTCGGAATTGAGCAGGCATGTACCGGGTCAGCCAAAGCAGCCGCCCGCTTTCGATATGCGGAGCTGGAAAAGGCAGTTAAACGAGCTTGTAGACGAGACAAGAGAGCCTGGACAAACTCCCTAGCCGAAGAGGGAGAAAGAGCCGCCGCCAATGGAGATATCCGATCACTTTATGACATTTCTCGCCGCCTCAGTGGTGCAAGGACTAATGCAAGAATGCCACTGAAAGACCGAGCAGGTCAGTTATTGACCGATCGAACAGATCAGCTCAAACGATGGACTGAGCACTTCGAACAACTCTTCCGAGTCACGAATAGCGATGGCCAACAGAACCCGCAGCTCGAAGCGCCAACAGTAAGTCGCATTAATGGCGTCAACTCGGAAGCGCCCTCGCTGGCTGAAATAGAAGCGGCAATCAAAAACATGAAATCCAACAAAGCACCTGGGATCGATTGCATCCCTGCTGAAATGCTGAAAGCCGACCCTGCCCTATCAGCACAAATGTTGCACCGTCTTTTCGCTGACATCTGGGATACTGCAACATTCCCGGCCGACTGGATGCAGGGTATCCTCGTAAAGGTCCCGAAGAAAGGAGACCTGACAGAGTGCGGTAACTGGCGAGGCATAACGTTGATCTGTACAACCCTCAAAGTACTCTGCAAAGTGATCCTGAACAGGATCCAGGAGAAAATCGACGCTACACTCCGACGGCAACAAGCTGGATTCCGATCCGGACGATCATGTGTGGACCACATCACAACGCTACGAATAATACTGGAACAAATCAACGAATTCCAGGACTCTCTTCTGCTGGTGTTTGTTGATTTCGAAAAAGCATTCGACCGACTTAACCATGAAAACATCTGGGCGGCTCTAAGGCGACGAGGGGTCCCAGAGAAACTAGTCCATCTCATCGAAGCACAGTACGAGGCATTTTCGTGCAAGGTCTTGCACGACGGTGTCTTGTCCGAACCAATCCCGGTAACTGCTGGAGTGAGACAAGGATGTATTCTATCACCGCTACTTTTTCTAATCGTAATGGATGAGATTCTGATTGGATCGATTGACTGTGAACCGAACCGAGGATTGCCGTGGAATCCTTCAACAATGGAGCAACTGAACGACCTTGAACTGGCTGACGATATTGTTTTGCTCGCCCGAACACAACCAGATATGCAGAGCAAACTCGACGACCTCACCGAAAGTTCCGAGGCAGCAGGTCTCAAAGTCAATGTCGGAAAGACCAAGTCGATGGAGATCAACACAGGAAATCCCTCCAGTTTCATGGTAGCTGGGCAACAAGTTGAGAAAGTGGAGTGCTTCCAGTATCTTGGTAACCAGATAACGCCTGATGGTGGTACCAGAAAAGACATCGAAACCCGGATCAGAAAGGCCCGATTTGCGTTTGCGAGTCTCCGAAACATCTGGCGGTCACGCCAGATCTCTCTACCAACAAAAATCCGAATCTTCAACTCAAACGTCAAATCCGTATTGCTGTACGGGTGCGAAACTTGGTGCACATATGCGGTAACGACGCGAAAACTGCAAGTATTTGTAAACCGCTGCCTGCGGAATATCATCCGCGCTTGGTGGCCTGGCAACTGGATCTCGAATGAGGAACTACATCGCCGGTGTCATCAAAAGGCGCTAGAAATCGAGATTCGGGAACGTAAGTGGAGATGGATTGGGCACACGCTGCGAAGAGATGAAAACGAGATTTGCAGAGAGGCGCTAGATTGGAATCCAGAAGGTCATCGAAGAAGAGGCAGACCCAGAAATTCGTGGCGGCGAAGCCTAGCCGCTGAAATCCGAACTGTCGACGAGAATCTTGACTGGGACCAAGTTAAGACGCTGGCTCCGGATCGTCAACAGTGGAGGTCTTTTACCACGGCCCTATGCACCGGAGGATCGGCGCGGGATCATTAAGTAAAGTCTGCTTCATTTAATATTGGAACAAATTTTTTTACTTATTGTGGCGCTCCTAGTGGACGGATTTGGAAACTTTTTTCACCCACGTGTCGGGAAATTCATTACCTTTCACCTTGTATTTATGTCATAACACCAAACGATAGCATTTTGTAAACATCCGCCATGGAAGCCGAACGGAGAGATCAAATTGTGCACAGTTTTCTTGAAAATCCATTGTTGTCGGCATCGAAGCTAGCTAAACAGCTTTAAATGCCCAGAAATACCGTATGGCGTGTTATCAAGCAGTGCAAGGAAACATTGACGACGGCTCGGAAGCCGCATTCGAAGCGTCGGAGTGGAACTGTCGACCGGAAACTGCGTGGGAAAGTCATCAAGGCCGTCAAGAGGAATCCCAATCTTTCAGACCGCGATTTGGCCAATAAGTTCCAGGCCGCTCACAGTACGGTGCGACGAATTCGTCTCCGGGAAGGAATAAGGTCATTCCGAGCCAGCAAACAGCCAAATCGGACGCTGAAGCAGAACAATGTGGCCAGAATCCGTGCTCGAAAGCTGTACGACCAAGTGCTGACCAAGTTCGACGGATGTATTCTGATGGACGATGAGACCTACGTGAAGGCGGACTTTGGGCAAATCCCAGGTCAAAAAATTTATTTGGCGACGGCTCGGGGGGATGTACCTGCAAAATTTAAGTTCGTGTTTGCGGATGAATTCGCCCGCAAGTACATGATTTGGCAGGGGATATGCAGTTGTGGACAGAAAACCAAAGTCTTTCTCACTGACAAGACAATGACATCAGAAGTCTACAAAAAAGAGTGCCTACAGAAACGGATTCTGCCGTTTATTCGTGCCCACGACCGTCCAGTAATGTTTTGGCCGGACCTCGCAAGCTGCCATTACAGCAAAACGGTTATGGAATGGTACGCAACGAACGGGGTCAGCGTAATACCGAAGGACCTCAACCCCCCAAACTGCCCCCAGTTCCGGCCGATAGAGAAATACTGGGCAATCACGAAGCGGAGGCTTAAGGCAAAGGGAAAACTTGTTGGGAATATGACTCAAATGAAGAACTGGTGGAATCAAATCGCCAAAACGGTGGACGAAAAGGGTGTGCGCCGCCTAATGTACCGTATTACGGGAAAAGTACGAGAATTTCTTCGAAACAGCAATGAATAATTTTTTTAATTTTTTTTTATGAAAGAGTAAAGAAAATGCTACATTTGTATGAAAAACAAATTATGAATTCGTTAATAAATGACTGAACTACACGCAATTGTTTGTGTTCCAATATTAAATGAAGCAGACTTTAAGTAAGTAAGTTAATGCCCCTCATGTTTTTCAGTCGACTATTTCCAACCAGATGTATAATTCATCAGATCTTTTTTAAGTAGAGATCTCTTTGATTTTCAAAATGTCACCATTAGCTGGAAGTACATCAGAGGACTTGTAGCTTCTAGGACGTTTATCACAAAAGAGATTGGGTTCCAGTGAAATCTAGTACAAAACAAGTGTCAAGCTATTTGAATTTGCATTTTTCTATATCGAATTAGATGAATATCTAATTTTGCTAGATGTCTTAAAAATAGTTGCCAAGAAGAACGATGATCTTTAACCTTAAGCATGCAATACTTTCTACGACACGTATCCACACGGCTAGGTCTGAAAAATTCTTTGCAAAACTTGCAAAAAAAGGAAAGTCTCAACAGAAACTAGGCAATAGGCATCATTCTCAAACATACAAAAGGAAAAGAAATAATATTACTTGAAATTTAAATTTTTCATCGAATCACAACAGCAGTGTTCAAATCGTATCTTACCAATAAATTTACTCTAAACAATCCTTTTGTAATGCAAAATTTAAAAAGTTTTAAAGAGACATTTGAGTTTTTATTTGATCCCGGTCAAATTTAATTTTTCTCGAATTTCTTATTTGGTTTATGTACAAGTCTGGATATATCAAGAAGTGTAATCGACATATAAAGCTATATACCGTGAAAAATACACGGGTATACCTAAAATGTTTGACTGAAACCATAAGTTTGGTTATTTTAAAGCTTTTTCTACATTACTTTTGGATATTTTGAAAACTGTCCAACATCAGTCGAAAAATTTGAAAAGTCAGTTATTTTTAATTTTAAAAAATAAATATTCGGCCTATTCGGCCTATTCGGCCGAATACCTAGCTAAACTATTCGGTGAGCCGAATATTCGGTTTAACGGTTTTTTTGGCGGTATTCGGCGCCGAATATTCGGCCGTCCGAAAATTCGGTACATCTCTAGTTGAAAGGTAGCTTGATTTTTTTTGACTTTTTTTTCGATTATACTTGATTCGATTCGTTTTACCATTTTTATGGCATTCGCGACTTTATCAACGTTGCAGTTGGCGGATCGTTATTGAAAAACTTATCCGGTACAACTGTGTTCGATTTTTACTCTTGGGCTCGAACTCACGGACATCGGCTCAGGAGACAACAGACTTGCCAACTGAGCTATATCACATGCCCGATTTTTTTTTATTGATTGATATGCTTTTTTTAAATTCCATTTATAACTTCTTTCCTTGTTTTGTTATTTTTTGTATTATTCTTGCAAAATGCTGACACTGAAGTAAAAATTAAAAACCGATTTTTAAAAATGGGGGGGGGGGGGGGGGTTATTAAAGCTACGTTATTATCTATGAGGGGTCAATGACTTTGTGACGAAATGCTACGAGGGGGAAGGGGGGGTATAAAAACTCAAAAAAAGCTTCGTCATTTATGGATGTTCCCTTGATAGAAATAGTAACTTTAAAAAGTATTTCGGTTGCGATATGAGTAATAAGTTTTCTTCAATTTGATGTCTGTGACATTTTTTAGAGTTGATGCCAAATTACATATGCCAAATGACAAATTACATACGTACAAGAGGTGGTTCAGCGGAACGATACCGTACTATTTCAGAGAAATCAATCGCCGAATCCGCTTTGATGTTTATTCTCTTGTTTTCACATTCAAATGATAAAATTAGAAAAAAAAATATAATAAACATGTTTCACTTTGTAGGTTTTTAACGGTTTGTTGAATGAACAAACCTAGCATCACTGCAACCAACTGCATTGTCTACCTTCCGGGCGCTTAATTTAGTAGGCGTCGGAAAAGCTCAGCTGAATGCAGGTTTGCGTGAAGTTGAAATAAATTTTGAGATTAATGATGAAAATATTTCTTTACATGTTTAGTGAAAAAACAATTGAAAAAGACTGAAAACAATTAGGAAAAAGACGTAAAACATTAGTCCCTCCACATGGGAAAAATGGATTTGAAACAGAATTCTTACTTCGTCTGAGTTCATTGGGAAATATATCATGCTATATTCGGTTCAAATTACCTTAATTCTTCTGAAAGGGAAACATCGGATTATGAGAATGAAAGCTTCTGCTAGATTTGGTTTAAAATTAAAGAATTAATGATTTTTTACAACCAACAAATGACTCTGTCTCTCTCTTATTTTTTTTTATGGCTATTTAAGAGTATTTAACAACCATTAAAGGAATCCGATTACATAATTCTTTAAAAATGTGCGTAAGATCCATGCTTAAGGGATGAATAACACGAGAGCATTAAAATCCCAGAAAAATAACAAAAAACCAACAACAGCGTAAGATGCTAATTGAAAACTTTTTGAGTAGAAAAACCAACCATTCAGGAGAATAAACTATGTTATTTAAAAGCAAATAAAATGCGCATTTCAATCAAACTTGATCCATTTTAAGTTTATAATGCCAAGTAATAATTCGTATCGCAGTCTTTTGGACAAATTTAAGAATTAAAATGTTTATCTTCACCAATTTTTAAGTTCACAACACCTCCAGTACATATTTCTTGAAACAACTTGTAGCCGAAAATTATCAAATTTGGACAAATTCGAAGGATTATAGCCGTCAAACCATTATTTCGGGGTTACGGTATCGAATCCTGCCTGCGTTTTTTTTTCGTTTATTTTCATTTTCTGTCCAAATTTTATCTTCATTCTTTTTTGATTGAATGATAGCAACTAGTTTTCAAAACGTTTGAATAGTCGCACATCACGAAAACTCAGTTTTTCCTAAAGTAGCTTCTATGCTAAGAATGCCAGATTGCTCGGTTTTATCCGGGTTTGCCCGGATATTTCATACACAATTCGACAAAAGTCCGGCCCGGCCCGGTTGCCCATATTTTATTAAAAAAGGCCGAATTTTACCCGGATTTTTTCACTTTATTTGCCAACATTAACGACATAAAAAAAAATTGTGTTGTAATTTTTTTTAAATTTATGTGTCCAAAACGAAATTTTTCTCGCAAGTTTATAAAACTATTCATGAATTTTTTTTGAAAAGCCTAAAACTGCAGATGAAAAAATTTCTTTTCAAGTTTCTTTCTTCATTTTAGTTAATTCTGGGTTTTGACTAAATTTGTCCGGATATTGTCTGAATTGTTGGTCAATATTCTCGGTCAAATGCTCGGATTTGCCAGGTTTTTATATAAAATTGCCCGGATTTGTCCGGCTCGGATACGAAAAAATTCTGGCAACCTAATAGAATAAGAAAGAATGATGTGTGATATCGGGAAAATAAAAACGAAACATCGAAAATTTTCTTAGATAGTTTAAAGGTTTATTACTGTTATGCTTACGCGCTAGTACACATACATAGTTACCAACTACTTCCTACTAGATACTGTGTCAACTTACTTTACTAGTAAGCTACTCAAGGATTGCAAAGATCTGGAAATACCACTTATCAATACTTAGTTTTTAGTTCTATATACATGTCCTGTTCAATCATCTTGATCTAGGATTCACCAGACGGTTGACAGTTTTCTTATTTATGTATGTTATTCGTACGAGTTAAAGAGAATAAATAAAATTTACAGCTCATGAGGAACATATCCTGGATTTGTGTGCGTGTGTGTGTGTGTGCTTTTTTTGTTTCGTATCACAACAGTTATACGGTTCGTTTTTTTTTCAATCTTTTGACATTTTTGTAAAGCGAGTGCATAGGATTTTTGCATTATATACAAATCAAACGGGTCATCACTAAATACTAGCAAATTGTTAAAGCTTATATACTTGCGCGACTCTCCAGTGCAACTGAAGAATTATTAGGTTATCTTGTTTTTTTTTTGCTTTTTTTGTTGTTGTTGTGAAAGGAAATAAATAGTGCGGCACTTAAGGTTCTAGTTTCTATTGCGAAAATCTTACTGAGCTAAGGATACTGAGCTAAGCTAAGAAATCGAAGCGTGTTTGTTTTCATCATTGTGTTCGACAATTGTTTTTTTTTCTCGAACAGCAGATAGGTTTTTTTTTAATTTCAGTAAATGGGCGAAGATATTTTTTTTTAAATTTTAACATTTACTGTTTGATTGATATTTAGATTTTATTAATTTTATGTGTTCATTTTTTTAACGATTTTTGTCGTTTCATTAGGATTCTATATTTACTTTAACTTTAATTATAATAATTATCATTATTCATATAACTTTAAGTACGTGTCATTCGAGCTCAGGAACTCCTTAATTCATACGTGATACTCATAAAATATTTGAAAAAATAAACTTTGCAACTTAGATTTGACATTCAACATTTTGCTTCTGATAATGTTCAGGATTTCACTGGGATGTAATACATGTGTAATAGGAAATTCATTAAAACGAGAAAAAAATAACTGCAAAAATCTTAAAATCAACAGTACGCTTCTAAATTAGGAAATAAGAACTAGAACTTAATTTTGTCTCGAAATTACCATGACATTTTTTATATGTTGCATTTTGAATTATGTTTCCAAACTTGTAAGCTTGAAAATATTAAAATTGAAAAAGTAAAATTAACAAACAATAATTCAAACAACCGATCGAAGCCGGAAATTGCTTGTCGACAAATCGAATGCAAAGCGCGTTCAAATCGTAATTCGTTACGGCGGCACGTGATTTGCGCAGAAAGTTTCACTTTCATTATTGCTGATCGAACCGAATCGGTCCATTATTGGCGTACGCCACTTGGCCACACTCTGGCTGGGGCGTTAAATTCACTCATATTCCGCCCATACGGAAGCAATTAAGCCATTCTAGCTTATTGTGAAACTAATCGTATGGACACCTTGGGCGTAACTATAGGAGGTAAAGTAAGGGACGGTAGAAACAAATTAACTCCTACCATAACTATCGGTTCCCCGAAATGCTACTAATACGTGAAGTAGGAAAGAATTGCAACAACTCATCGGGATCGAAACTGACTCAGATCGACACCGAATCAGAGTTTCCGTTCTTCCATCGAGCTTGATAACGACGAGGACGATGAATACGTCAAGGCCACCGGAGCCGAGAAATCTTCTTCACTTTCGAAGGAATTACTTTGTAGTTCGACTGTGGGCCTTCTATTGTGTAGCTGATGCTGCTGCTGCTGTTGATGGTGATTGTGGGCGTTCAGGTGTCGTTTTTTGTGCGGTTTTGACAGCGATTGGTGCACCGAAGGTTGTTGCTGTTGTTGTTGATGCATCAGTTCCAGTTCCGATTCGGATTCGAATGAATTGCCCATGGAGGAAGAAGCGGAGGAAATCACCGATGACGGGGAGTTGTCAAGGTGGATGCGAAGAGATGATCCTGATCCTGTTCCCGATGCCCCCTCGAGGTAGTGGTTATGTTTCTGCCGATAGACGCGATGATGGTGGTGCGGGTGATAAGCGTGGAAGTTGCGGCGGTTGTGGTGCTGATGCTGCTGCGGGATTGTTTTGTGCATCATGATGTCTAGGCGGGGGACGCTGGAAGGAAGAAAGTTAACACATCATTGATTAGTTTGAATCGATTTTGGACAATATGATATGGGATCGGTATGATAAATTTTAACGACTTGGTGTTTCATTCAGAACATTACCAGTCTTCCAAGCAAAACATTACAACCAAATAACATAAAGTTTTTAGAAGCAACAAGACCAACAAGATTTACTTTTAGAAAAGCTTTTAAATACATTTTAGAATCTGAATCGTAAAATAGCAATATAATTATAGACTCAGACTGAAGCACTAGGCAAATCAAACAAAATCGTTGGTAAGATGAGCATAGATTTGCAAGGCTATGCTCAGATTGTTTAGAAATGGTTCTGACTCCGGTTGGAAAAGCGCAGATTGTTAAGGCTACTGCTGCTGATTGTTTGTTCCTCTGGTAAATAAGACGGTGAGATTCGAAAGCGCAGATTATTAAGACTTGGCTTAGAATGCGAAGAGTTTAAGGATTGTTGCGGCTGATTATTTGCTGTGATTTGGCCTTCTGGTGGAAAAAGACGGATTTTTTTTTAAATAGTTTATCCAGACCTATAACTTATACAAGTAAGCTTTTGTGACGACTATTTCCATGTACTTATCATTTATACTAGAATAGTAGGTAGATAGGGAGCTTCAATAGGCTCTTTTTTGCTTACTCAACAGTAGGCATTACATAAAAAATGTTTTTTAATAAAACATTTCATGGTCTGAATTAGAAATAAAAGCACTTCATAGTTTTAAAATCAATTGAAATCCTGAAGTGCTAAATTCTTTATTAAAGTTCAAAAGTTGTCCACTTTTTGAAACGAGTTTTATTTCATAAATTCAGGTTAAAATTTCTTGAAATCTTATTTTTAAAATTTAATTTTGATAACAAAAACTATTTATCTTTATAGTTCATGCACTGATTAAAATTAACTCATTCTTAAAATATCATCAACCGAACTTGAAATAAGACAAACATCTCGACAATCACTGAAGCTTATATAACATTTCATATATTTACTCAATTTGTTTGATTTATATTCCAGAATGTTGTAAAATTGTTATATGAATTTATAGTTTTTGAGTTATTTTTCTAAATGTAGCATTAGGCGTAAAGTTTCGTAGTTAGTCCTGAATGTGAAATTTTAACTCCTGCTTTCGGCAAAATGTTGAAAATAGATTAAAAAACTCATTTAACAATTTCTGCGTTTCTTAAAGCAAATAATAAAACATGATTAAGATATTTAAAACAAAGGTTTTAGATCAATGATGGCGATGACCGTGAGTAATTTCGACACCTGAGAAAAAAGTGATGAAAGTTTTTGTTTTTTTTTTCATTTTTATTCCAATTCAGCAAAAAACGGAAATATTGACTAAATTTGATTTTAAATTTTTAAATAAACACAATTCTATTCTCGATATATGTATCTTAAGGCATGCGTCAAAACGTTTTGTTGGAAGAGATAAACAAAATCTTTCATATCAAATACTCAAAGAATTGTTTGAATCATGTCTTAAATAGACATTTTTTTTAAAGCATTGTATTTCTGAAACTAAAATATCTAAGCAAGACGTATGAATACTTGATTAAATGATGATTAATAGAAAGGTTTAAAATCTGTTGTTTGTACTCTTGTAGGTTTATAAGTTTACCAGTAATAAAAGAAAAATTTCAAAACTTCCATATAAAATCTGATTGAGTTGAATTAAGGAACCCAAAATCTTCCTAAATCAATTATTAATTAAAATACAGAAACCAAGATGATTTTACTTAGTAGAAACTGAATTTGAAATTCTAGTTTCGTTGTTTTTCCGTTAATATATGTATTTATATCCAGGTTAGGGTTTGACTTTTTTACTAAAACCAAAATTCTTGGTTATTGAATAAGCTTCCAGATTCTCAATACATAATATCTAATTGTGTAATTAACGTTCAGTTGCTTCGCAAGCTTCGTACTTTACTACACATTTTTGAATTTAAAGAATCCAGGAATGAGGTTGAGAAAATGTACTAAAAAAATTGAGATTCTAAATTCAGAAAAACATTCAAAATTATTTTTTAATAAGAATTATAACTTTCAATCATTGAGGGCCAAATCTCGAACATATCGCTTTCCAATTTAGACAATTACAAAAATAGCTGAAAAGTTTTAAATTTTAAATTGGAAGAATGCTCTACGGAATGCTAATGCTCAAATATGACAAACTTTTGAAATTTGGTCTTGAGGTTGTAGAGATATGTGTATAATGTTCAATGTTGATGTATTTCGATTGTATTCCGCATATGTTATTTTAATATGGATTCAAAGTTTTGGCTCAAAACTCAGTCATCCGGTTCGTTTGAAGCCAGTTAAAATCGGAATTTGGAAATAGTATACTGATTTTTAACTTCATTTATATTTGAAATCATGATTTCATATTTCATAAAATATGAATTTTGAGAGCTTCTGGATTGGATTCTTTGAATCAATTTTGGGCAATAAGGTTAACATTTTATTTATCTTTAAATCATGAATGAATAGTTTATAAAGTTTAAAGCATTTTACCACGGACTAACCTAAGCAACCAAAAGTCCCATAAAACAAGTATAAAGAAGCTTACTCAGCCCCGTCATTGATATGAAGAACGTTCTATGCTGCTGATTTTATTGATACAACAACAATTTGATAAATTTTCATAGATATATTTAAAAAAAAAATAATGCAAATATACATTTTATTGAAGATCAATGACATCCACAACTTGCACATTAAGCAAAATCTAACACAGAAAACAGAAACAGAAGTTTTAGTCTAAATACAGAAAATACAGATTTTTTCATGAGGTCGATACAGATTTTTTTAATAACCATCTGGCAACCGGGGACAACGATCTATTCTTATAAGTGCTTAACGTTTCTAAGTAAATCTCCGAGTTGAGATTCTTAAGAATCGTAAAATCCTATTTTATAGAACTCGAGTAAGCAAATTCCAAAAAATAATATTTTTACTGATTGATTTACTAAATGATAGCTGCGAGGAAACGCTATTTTGTTATTTATTCAGCTATAAGAAGATAAATGGGGTGGGTTACCCTACTTCGGAGCAAGAGCCTACTTTCAGAATTCCGAAAATTGAAAGTTATCGAGGCCCTCAGAGCCAAAGGGGTATAAGTGCAAAAATGGTCGGTTTTGAGTTGATAAAGCCAAACGATTTTCCATATTTCAAACTATATTTTATGATTTTTTCAGATTTTCAAAAACAATGAAAAATGACCAAACACAACAACTTAATAGCGTGTTTTCTCGAAATAAGCTTTTATGCACTTATACCACTTGGGCTCCAAGGCCCTCAATTGATTTTGCTGGCATCGAATTAAGATACTTTTATGAAAACATTGAACTCTTTTTCTTCCTCCATATTAATCTTGTATGAAAAAAATGTGGCTATGAGGAAAACAACATCCAAAATAGTGCAAATCATTTTATATCCTTTTTCGTTTTCAAAACTTGCAAAGTGTTATATCCATCTCAACCAGATCAATAGTAAGTAGAACAGATTCCAAGGAATATTGCATGCAAGTAGAAAGCTCAACTTTGAATATTTTGTTGTACACCACAGACAACTGGACTTACATTTCCCGATTAGACAGTTTAGCAGATTCAAAATACTTTTGGACAATTAAAACGAGAAATTTTAGTAAGTACACCATATATTGTAACACCTTTTCAAACACATAATTAATTATGTTATATTAATAGACTCCTTGAATAATACATGCCGAAACGTCGGATGAAAAAATAAAAATCGTATTAAGATTTTTTCGTGACTGAAATCGCCGAAAATCAATTTATTCAAAATAATAAACCTTTTAAAATGTCCAACCTTTGTTATTCTTTTTCTTAAGTGGTGAAACAGACAGCTCTATTAGTGGAGCGCATTTTAAGAAATCAGTGTGAATAAGATAAAATAAGATTTTTTAACTTTCCAAGCCTAAGTTTAAAAAAATCACTATCAATGTTATCATTATGAACCATACGTATTTTTTAAATAAAAAAAAATGTAAAGAGTCCAAAAATAAGACAATTTCGAGCATGATGTTACATTTTAAACATGACATCACAAAACTTCGTTTCAATACCAACCAATCTATGAAGTTGTGAATTTTCAATTGAGGCATTATTTAGAACCTATAGAGGAAAATGAGAATTCTTGATCACTGGGGATACTTAATTGCTTCGCTATATCGCGAACCCGGAAAGTCTTACAAATATCAAATGTCTTAGAAACATGTGCTAAATAGAACAAAACCACAACACCTTTAAAAAAATTTCGAGTTATTGCACATTTTTTTCTTAATTTAAAAAAAAAATTGATTTGAACATCTTTCAATTTCAATTGACGACGAAACCTATCTTGAAAATTCTCATTGAAACTTTCAGATGTGATCATTACTCATCATCATCATCATATAAACCTTCTGTCTATATACAGTATGATCCACAAAAAATACTAAAATTATTATGTGTCTGTTTTGGGTCCGTTTTGACGATTTTTGAAGATATTTTTTTATACGTGCATTAGCTCTCTCAAAGCGCCATTTGGTAACAGAACAAATTGTCGATTTCTGTCAAAGTTGAAAAAAAGCAGCTGATCGTCATGTTCTCAGGCGAGAAACTTTTCAATTTTTTCAATAAGTCTGTTGATCTGTTGTCTAATTAACCCACGGATCGGTATACTGCCCCTACAGTCCCATATGAATTTTCGTCATTTTTCATCTAACCTGACTGTTTGTCATTTTGAACATAGTGCTTCAATGTAAAACAATAAAAAAAGAGATTTTGTTCTACAAATTCGAAAAAAAATATCAACTCGTGGCTGTCCCATATGAAATATACCCGCATAACAGTCCCATATGTGAAATACCACGGATTTAGTTTCTTTTCAATGTTTCTTCCATTCATTGCTTTGAATCTTCGAAAAAAGATTCAACTCACTTGATGTCGAACTATGCACATTAGTTTTCGAAGGCGGACCACTAAGAAGGAAGGAATGCCTTCCTGAGCGAAAAACTATCAGATGCAAACAAAAATCGTAAAAAAATATTCAACTTACAATGTGAAATTCACGATATTTTTCCAAAATTATGTTTCTTTTGCTGATATCTGCATTTAGAAGTTCAAAAATGATCAAATTTAAGTCTTAGAAAGCAATTTGGTTAGCAAAAGATATTCTGTATGGGACTGTTATGAGAGTAGATTTGAGAAAGGTCTCAAATATGCTCG
The DNA here is from genome assembly GCF_029784155.1 of Uranotaenia lowii. Lineage (NCBI taxonomy): Eukaryota > Metazoa > Arthropoda > Insecta > Diptera > Culicidae > Uranotaenia > Uranotaenia lowii. The sequence goes on along the minus strand of NC_073693.1, from coordinate 63,915,030 downwards.
CATAACAGTCCCATAACGAATAAAAATTGTGCTCCCGACCTTACCAATGGCCCAATTTCGAAAAATTTCAGGTCTTACGATTTATTATGACAACCTAGAAAACATTCCATTAAAAGATTTTCGTTTATGCTGAATGATGTGGTCACAAAAAGCTAATTTCTCGATTGCTTGTTTTTGCATATGGGACTGTTATGAAAGTAGGGGCAGTATATTTCACCATTGAAAGCTAAGGATGATTTAGAGGATGTGAAATTCAAGTTTTGTACGAAGAATCCCACCAGTGTTATGTTATTTGGAGCGGTTGTTTCGAATGGTTTGAAGATGTCCCCTGTTTTCATGAAAGCTGGAGTAAAAGTTAATACTGAAGTCTACATGGTCATTTTGAAGAATGGAGTGCTTCCATGGATTCCATGCGAATTTTCGCATTTTTTTACAGGCCTTACTGTATAGAACAAATTTGTTTGAACTTTCTTAACTTAGTTGCATTTGGCAGCTCTCCAGATTCCTTGCATCAAAATACTTGTTGTAATATTTGGGTTGATTCATTGACTTGGCACGATAGAATGTGATGACATTGGTTTCTATTTGGGATACTTACTGTGACACATCGTCCATTTCATCACTGGTCCATGAGAGTGAGTTTCGGAAAAAGTTCCAGGGAAGTACGGTTGCTGTTGCTAAATGGGCGAAAGATGAAAAAAACGAAAAAAAAAAATCTCAATTAGCCAACGTCATCAACCGCAGCTCGATGGGCACTCTAGAATACAGTAAGAACACATCAATTTCCACAACTAACGATGCCGAGATGCAGATATCTATAAAACAGTCAAATAGCGTTTCCAGTACCTAAAGTGGTTGGAATTCCTGGCCGATGATGATCAGCTGCCGTCGGCCGACAGGAATGCGGGCGAGATTTTTCCAAATCACATCACGCTCTGACTAAATTGAAGCAATTACAACAACGATCAAGTAAAGCCAAAAACGCATAAAATCAAACGTGCAAGCACAACAAAATTTTCCGAAATGTTAGAAGAAATGCGGCAGCCAATTCCGGTTAGTTAGTTTGGAGCGCAATCGAAACAACGCAACAACGGTTTAAAACAGGTAATTTACAAACTGGAGCTGATTATCAAAATACACAAAACAGGGCGCAACAACTTGAAGAAAAACTAAAACTAGCAACTAAAGACGGTAATTGTAGCTTTTGATTCGGGTTTTTGCAATGTTTACCTCCAATCCGATCGGTGGTTAATAAAAATGTCTTCTGTTTTGGGGGGGGGCGCAAAGAGGCCGCTACTTATTCATGATTTCTATTTATAAAATCGAAAGAAAGACACATCGAAAATCCCACCGCCCAAGAATCATTCACCCTAAAGGTGTGACCGATATTGCAGCTGAGCTGGCAGTTTTTCGGAACACCCAATTGCAGACTGTAAGACCAGTGGGACGTTTTTATCACAAAAAAAAATTGGAATTAAAATGTGAATGAAACGTCGGTAGCGTAAATAATTTTTTTGCAGGCAGGACACAAAATGACCCAATCGTTTTTGCAGTTGAATTTGAAGAAGTGGCAAATCTACTTAGTGAAGGAACTGTGAAAACTAGCCATGAAATTTTAAGAATTTAGAAAACTTTGACAATTTTAACAATTTCAAGATTTTGTCAAATTTTACAATTTTGCCAATTTTAAAAATTTTGACGATTTTTTCAATTTTGACAATTTTGACAATTTTGACCATTTTAATAATTCTTAAAATTTTAAAAAATTTGACAATTTTGAAAATTTTGACAATTTTGAAAATTTTGAAAATTTTGACAATTTTGACAATTTTGACAATTTTGACAATTTTGACAATTTTGAAAATTTTGAAAATTTTGACAATTTTGACAATTTTGACAATTTTGACAATTTTGACAATTTTGACAATGTTGACAATGTTGACAATGTTGACAATGTTGACAATTTTGACAATTTTGACAATTTTGACAATTTTGACAATTTTGACAATTTTGACAATTTTGACAATTTTGACAATTTTGACAATTTTGACAATTTTGACAATTTTGACAATTTTGACAATTTTGACAATTTTGACAATTTTGACAATTTTGACAATTTTGACAATTTTGACAATTTTGACAATTTTGACAATTTTGACAATTTTTACAATTTTTACAATTTTTACAATTTTGACAATTTTGACAATTTTGACAATTTTGACAATTTTGACAATTTTGACAATTTTGACAATTTTGACAATTTTGACAATTTTGACAATTTTGACAATTTTGACAATTTTGACAATTTTGACAATTTTGACAATTTTGACAATTTTGACAATTTTGACAATTTTGACAATTTTGACAATTTTGACAATTTTGAAAATTTTGACAATTTTGACAATTTTGACAATTTTGACAATTTTGACAATTTTAACAATTTTGACAGTTTTCACAATTTTGACAATTTTGACTATTTTGGCTGAGAAATCCAGTCGCGTCAATATGTTAGTTTTTGCTTCTTTGGAAGATTTATACTTAAATCAGAAGTTAGGATAACAAGTCAATTTTCATTAGTCTAAAATCGGGGGGATAAATTTTTGAAACAGACGACATAATTATTTAAGAAGAAGTAAAAACTATATTGTGGAAGCGATTGAAATAAAAAATATCAGGAGCTTTTATTTGTTTTCATTTTTGCTAAAGAGTGACGACATAAAGGGTTCTCATTTTTTGTGTTTTAATGTGTTATCATTAGAATTTGACATGTTTTATAGCAAATTCGCGTACTAGGCCTTAATATTTTATTTTGAAAAGGTATAGTTGAATCAACCATGAAAAGATGAAGGTTTCATCAATCTACAAAACTTATCCATAAGCCTTGGCCTATTATGGATATCACGTATAGAAGTTCTAAATTGATTACACGTGATATAAAACTGAATCGACTTGAAGATTTCATCGACTTTGAATGTTTTGCCAAACGCCTCTGGTTGTTTTGGGCTCGCTCGCGTCTTCCGTTCGCTTCAGACCGGATGACAACTTGTATGCATCAGTCAAGTAACCAACGCGGTGCGGCAGAGCGTAGACGTTTAGTCTACGTTCTACGGCCCTAGTTAATTGCAACAAACTGCCACTTTGTGGAGACAAAATATTTGTCAATGAGAAGCGAAACCGTAAATAAAATTTTACTATCGTCCACACTTTCCGTCCACCGACAAACTGCAAACGTGGGGTTGAAACGTTGCCAAAAAAGCTGAAAACACTGCTCGTTCGGTATATCGAATGGTGGTTTTTTCAGGTTGTTTTTACCAAAATGTACAGAAATTGAAACTAGCTATCGCAATGGATATTTAATCGGGGACCCGCGCACACCTCGACTCAACCTTTTATTCCCCGAAGGCGAATTTGGCCATAATCTTGGGGTAGGGGTCCCTCAAACAGAAGGGAAAGAATCGCGATAAACAAACGTGGGAACAACGCGACTCTGGAATGTGTGTTCGGGGTTGTTGTGAATGTGCCCATTGAGTTTCTGCCTGAACCAGGCGCGCTAAAGGTGTCCGGTGTGTCTACCTACTCGTATGACCGCTATTTGAATTCGAGTCGTCGCGACGCCACCTTCCGTGTCCCCTGGACTAATTTTCCTTTACCATCTGTTGCTTCTTCACCTGTTTAGCGGGATCAAATGGCAGTGGGCACTCGCGAACGTTCAGGAAATGACCAACGATTTCCGTGGTGCGGTTTAACTTTCTTGATACCCGAAGCTGTTGCTACTAAAAAACGCGATGCCGCCCTACAACGAGGACGACTTAACGCCATGCCGCCCATACTTAAAGTGAGCTCTGGCTGGGTATCGGTTTGCGGAAGGATTTTGTTGCTACTCAAATCGTCGGCCGCAGTCGGAGTACTACAAAAATACACGCGAACTCACTAACTAGGTTGTTGTTTATCCCGATTTGTTATAACCATTAAGGCGCGCGAATAGGACTCCCTCTAAAACGCGACAAGCCCGGAAAAATGCGTCGCCCCGATCCAGTCACGTGTTATTCCTGCCCGCGTCGTAAACAACTTCTTCTACTTACATAGTACCGGTGGTGTTCTTAGACTTATTATAGTAAAAAAAAAGTTATAAACTAAAACTAGTAAAGCAGTTGAAGCTCACGGAACAGCACACACTTACCATTTGCTCTACTTGCCTCGGAGCAATCGGCCGGTTGGAAGAACCGGGCCGCTGCCAATGGGTTCTCATCTTGGTCATGAACATCAATCGCGATGCCAAAATTGCGGTTCGGTTTATCCCACAGCTTGACGGCCAGCAGCGTATCCAGGGTGATCCAACCGCGGAAGTTGCGGGTCGTAGTAATGCTGCTGCAGATTCGCTTCTTTCTCTCGGTAGATGAGTTGTCTGTTAGCACGTAGGGGAGACATAAAAAAACAGATTTTGTAAAAACTGTACTCCAATAACACAGGACACATTCTTCGAATTACCTTTACCCTTCTTGCGCCAGTAGACGGATGCGGTGACGCGGATCATCTGCTCCGACGGGTCCTTGCAGTTGTCGGACTCGCGACGCTTCCAACCCTCGGTGGTGTTGCTGGCACCGTTCATGTAGAGTCTGTCGTAGAAAATTTCGTTTAGTTTCTGTCCGATTATTAAAGATGTTACTGCATTTGATAAATTAGATTTCCTAGTATGTTAAAACAGTGTCAATACCACTTATTTACTTGCTAAACATTACAATTATTTTCAAAATGATGTTAGACATAGATACAAGTCGTTTTTTTGGACATGGGTGGATACCGATATTTGAAAAGTTAAAGCAATCACACAATTTGAACCAAACCTTTCGGCGGGGAAAAATCTAGTAAAGTTTTGTCCACAACGTAGAAAATAGTTGTTCTATTGTTTAAAGATAGGTATTTATAGAGATGAGATAAAGTACGTGTAGAAATTTTTTGTTTTAAATTTAATTACGACAAAATAAAATTACAGTTGGATTCGGCAAAACTGAAGATAAATAAAATAAAATAAATTTATTATGCAACGTTTGTTATTTTGGCATCACTAGGCAAAACAAATAAAACAAAGTGAGTCAGTCATTGATCTATACTTGTGAGCAGAGCATCAATTTTTCAAACATCATAGTTGACGTGGTTGCTGATTTTCCTTCACCATCACGTTTTAGATCTCATTTGACTACCAGTCATGCTTCAAGGGACTGGAAAAGCTTGACTATCGTCATGGATTTCTGTTCACGTGACGCATGTTATTTCTCAAACGACGGTCGTCAAGCAAGATGACGGCGTCGGTTGAGAGCATTTGTGTATGATTAAAAAAAATTCGAGTATATGGATTGCTTGTTGGACTAATTGCCAGTATCGAGGACAAATGAAATTCAGATTTAAATAATACTACTAAACATTTTGAAAGGCTAAATAAAAAGCACAAATAAAAGAAGGATCGTACAGCCGCAAGGTCGATTTGTCCTTTTTAGTCCCTACGGAGTTCTTCTCGGTCGAGATAGTTGATGTTTGGTTCGATTTTATCCCGGGCCTTGACTACCCTGAACTGATCTCCAAAAACGGAAACTTAGTTGAAAACGTTTCCATTCCATTGTATGGCTATCTGAACCGAAACCCGGTAACGGGTTTCAGTTTCATCAATGGCATGGCATTACTAATGATGAACGTGTCCTTTTCGATGTCGTCTTAGATTTTTTTTTAATCTAAACAATATCCCGTCACAGTCAAAAAGATGACGACGGGCTGACGGCGACTATGATTTTTCCGACGCTTCATTTGACTGAAGGTTGAGGCAAGTTTGTTTGCTTGGTTACTCATTTGAAGGCGTCTGTTATGAATGCGACTGCTTTAATTTTTTCACAGTCACAGTTTTATGACTGATGACGGTGAAGTTTTTACGCTCTGCTTGTGAGCGACATACGTGTCTGAGTAAATCTGAGTGAATTGAGATTCGCAAGAATCGTAAAATCACGACAACGCACAGTGGTCCAAGAGGACCTTAAATGCAACTTTTTTCCCAGTGATGTTCACAACATTCATTGAGATACTAAATACGCATATTTTGCACTATATCTTAAAACTCTACGACCTTTCCCTTCCGAAGTTATCGCAATTTCAAACATTATTTTTCCTTAATTTTGCGAATTTCTAGGGTAAAATGGGATAAGTGGATCCAAGAACTAAATATCACATTATGAAGCTTGATCCATGTACTATAAACTTAGCCAGAAAATATTTGTCTCAAAGCGCCCGTTTTTTAGTACGGTTGGTATAAATTTGCTGAATTCTTAGTTTTTAACGAGAAAATAGAGATTGATTGTTATAAATTTTGTCATATCCTGTCAAGGACTAAATTAAATGTTTAGATGTCTTCAAATGAAAGTTGTAACACCAAAAGAGCTATTGAATGGTATTTTTAAGGGAATATTTAATGAAACCGGTGGTACCTTTAAACAATTTTTGAAGCGTTTTTACGATTTTAAATAAAAAATTGATTAGTGATCATTTTTTTAAATTTTTAATTTAAAAAGCTGATAAAATTTCAATGCGTTTTGATGTACTATTTGATAATATCAGTTGAAAATTGATAAAGTTATGTGCATTTGAAACATGTTTTAATTTTAAAGATGACAATAAATGTCTGTTTTCTCGTTAAAAACTAAAAACTCATCAAATTTATGCCCACCGTATTAAGAGCCTAAAAAAATGTTGTGAACATTATTATTATGTTAATTCAAAACTCACAATAGTTATGTATAAAAAACAAATTTTAAGTTTGTTTACAACTAAAAGCTGTATAACTCTGCAGTGAATATAGATAGTGCTCTTATTATTTCAGATTTTTTTTCCTTTTGATAATACAGACCCCGTTCGTTTTTGGCAACATTCGATTTTGGCAACATTCGGTTTTTAGAAGCGAGGTTACCTTTTATGTTTCTCTATAACAGGACCAATATAATTTGTACAAACACCAAAAATACGTTTTTACGTTCAGAAATGGTGATAGAATACAACAACAAAACCAAATTTTTTTTTAAAAATATAAAGTACTCAAAAATTACAAAAAGATGAAAAATTTAAAAAATATCAAAACTAATACAAACAAAAGACTAAAAATTACAAAATCAACTTAAAAATAACGAAAAACGTCTAAAACAGTAAAAATGACAAAAGAAAACAAAGATATAAACAAAACAAAAAATGTGCAAAATTCATCAAAAATATGAGAAAAAAAATATAAAAATTCTAATAATTGTCGGAAATTGACTTTAAATAACGTTAATGATAATAAAAAGAGTTATTTTGTAAAAATAGGAGATAAAAAATTTCAGAAAAAAACCGTTCGATTTTGGCAACATTCGATTTTGGCAACACAAAATGTTCGGGCATGTTGCCAAAAACGAACGGGGTCTGTATCTACAATTTTGTAGAAAAAAAATTGTATCTATCTCCCAATTAAAAAAGTTAGTTTTTTTTTGCGGTAGTAGGCTGCTGCAACGATTGTTTATTTATGATTCGGCCACCGGCGAAAAGACGGATTGGCTCTAGCACAATTTTTTAATGCTGCTGTTACGATTCGTTATATATATGATTCGGCCACTAGTAAAATAAAGAATTGGCGAAGGGAGTACAGATTTTTAAGGGTGCTGCAACAATTTTTTGTTTATGATTTGGCCACCGGTAAAAAGGCGGATTTCGAAGGCACTAGGCAAAACAAAGTCAGCCATTGATCTATTCTGGTGAGCGACAGACGTGTCTAAATGGATCTCTGAATTGAGATTCATAAGAATCGTAAAATCACGTTGGTTTCATACTGGTTCGTTTTCTCCATTTAAATTTAAGAGGTAATAATTGTTAGGTGTTTTATTTAAACAGAAAATAAATTTCTCGATCAATTATCCTACCACTTCGAGGTCCCTGCACATCAAATAGTATGTGATAAAATGGAACTGTGAATCATTTATTTGTTGTCTACTGCTTTAAGAATCTATTGACTTAAGGTGGTTCCTTTGCAAAATATGGAAAAATAACATTTTTCAAGTGATGATCAATTCCAGCATTGCGTCACATCATTTGGAATTTTTTTATGGTTGAGTTATAACTTTTATGGTTGAGTTATAACTTAAGGAGGATCTTCTTCCACTAAGAAGGCTCGCAGATTGAGGGAATAACGGAAAAAAAAATTCAAGATTTGATAGCATATGTTTAGAGTGTCCATTTTGCGGACCTTTTTCGTTTCTGGGAATTTTACGGTTCATTTCTCGGGAATTCCGGGATCTCGGGAAATATTTTAAACATAAAAAAAATTATGATTCTAAATGTATAAGAATGTTTTGGTGTTTTGGTGTTATTAACCCATTTTTATTAAAATATATCACTCAAACAGCAAATTAGAATATAAATGGAACAGTGCCAAGGCAGTATTCATTCATTCAGCAAAAAGTTTATTGAAAAATCTGATAAACTCAGTAGAACCTATAAGAATAAAAGAAAATTCTAAAAAAAATTATTGTTAGATTTTCTGATCTTATCTTTAGAAAATTATCATAATGATCTCTAGGATAAGAACCGTTCCAAAATTATTTAGAAAAATATTGCTATTATTATCTTCAAAACATCTAAAATATGCACAATCTGGCTGTCCACTGATCGGTTTATTGTTTAGAAACTTTGGGGCTTATTCTGCGACGCGAGTGACGTGACTCACGAAATTTCACTTCTTCGTCCTGACCCCAGAAAATGCTTCAGCAAAGAAATTTCTGTATCAATGAGTTCTGAAGACCAATATCAGCTCATCCGAACGAAAATTTCGACACTAGAAAGACTTTTTAAGCCAGCAAAACGATATGAAATTTCCCCTTTGTTTTTATGACTATAGTATCGAAAACAGACCATTTGAAACCTTGTGTAATGCTCACTGTGATACAAAATACTCTAAAAATTCCAGAGGATTCCAAGTTCAACATTTTATAAAAGGATTCTCGGAAACAAAGTTGTGATTCTCGGAAAATGGTTATTCCCGAATTTTTCACATTCTTGGGAATTTCCGGTCGGGAAATCCAGGGATTGGGCACATACGTTGAAAGATACGATGTCTGTACTGCAAATTTTTATGTACGGACATACAGTACAGTAGTACAGTAAGGTGAAAATTTCAGGTTGGTTTCTATAAATAACACAAGGCAACAAAATTTACATTTTTCCGAGTTGAAAGCTTTTTTTTTCTTTGCTCTCATGTTTTCGAGATTACTTTTGAAAATTGGTAAAAAATCACTAAATGAATTTGTGAACTTTTTGGCAAAACTGTAGAACTTTACAAATATTTTGAAAATAGAGGTTTTAACTGAATGATCAACTTTCTCGAAACAGCGAGTAATTTTTACTTCTGAAAAAAAGTTATTGAAGTTTTCTTTTTGTTAATTCTTCCCAAATATGTAAAAATAAACGAAAAGTTTGACGAAATTTTAAAGAAGATGAAAAGTAAATTGAAACTTTGATATGTTTAACACCTTAAGTCCAATCGGGAAAAACACTTCCGAAATAAAAATATGATTTTGAAATTCTACAAATATTTTATAAATCAAACAGCAGGAGAAAAGTTTCATTTGTTTAACATCAACCATTCAAATGAAATGTTTTTTCAATATTTTTCAATGCATTGATTCAATTTTTTTTCGAACAGTTTTATATCTTTCAAATGTCATGTGGAGCTTTTAAAATTTTTACCCAACAGGTTTAAAATTTAACGAGCTTATTTTTTACTGATTATGAATTATGAAAAAGTTAAACTTCACATCTTAAATTAAATTTAACAAAAACGACAGTTATCCATAATTTGTTTCAAAAAAGTTCATTTTATTCTCGAAACTTTCAATATTTTTCGTGTGAAAAAGGGCAGTTGAGTGAGAGCACATTCCGAATTTGATAATTAAAGAAATTTTGTTAGTTGTATTGTGTTAGCTTCCTGCACATGAAAAAAATGCGTAGCTATTTCCGCAACCGGTTCAAGATAATTTTACCATTTTTGCTTTTTAGTATCATCAACCATGACATAGTATTATATTTGTTTAGTTAAAGAGCGCATGATATTCTGATGTTCAACGATTTTTGTTTCGATATTGTGGCACACATTCATGTAAATAAAATAGTACTTTTAAATTTTACTGTCGAGTATAATAATTTTATTATGGTTCCGTTTTATAAAAGCTTATGGCTGAAACAAATATCATTTTCTTCTTTTGTCATCCCTCCCCCCCTTCGGAATTTACAAAAAAAAAGAGGGAATAAATAAGTTTGAAGTATTTTATGTTAATTTCGAAAAAAAAACAAACATCCGAAGATTCCAAGATTAAAAACAAATTTTGGAAGATGAAAGTTATTTCACCCTTTGTATTCTTGATTTTATGGATTTTTTCAATAAAAAAAATATTTGATTCAAAGGTCCAATCCAATGATATAGTATGCGATTTTGTTGCATACAAGCTTTCGTGCAAATAATTCCGGGTGACAAAAAAAGGATTTAAAATTTGTTCCGGCCTTATTGAACTCGGTAAATATTTTTTTTTACAAATAAAAGTTATTTTAATGAATTATGTTGTTTAATATTGCAGGCGGAAATCCTGTTCTTCGAAAAACGGCAAAGTTTCAGAAAGTCCATTTTTGGTCAACATTTTTTTTGGAGTTAACACCAGATCTCAACATTTCATGCATTGCAAGTTTGCAAGTTGTTTGTCTTCAAAATTCAAATTTCAATTTTCTGGATTTCTTTTGGGGAGACTGTAATTTTTAAAATTTTGGAGTCGATTTCTGACAAAAAAAAATTCTAGACATCAGATTTTGACAATTTGGCATCATAGTTAATATTTCGATTTTTCCGATTTCTTTTAATCCTTTTAATCCCACCTTTGGTGATTTTTGGGGGTCAAAAAAAGTATTCCTTCCACAGTATTCCTTTCCACATTCACAGGGAATCGAGTAAACTACATTTGTTTGTTTAAGTTTTGGGATCTGGTCCTTCGTTTTGGTGGACAAACAGTTTTTAATTTTATTTATTGGTTTCGAAGATACAATGATATCATGTTTTCTTAATAGTTTACTGACTTTTTCGCTTAGCCCTGGGATATATAGTTTACTCGATTCCCTGTGAATGTGGAAAGGAATACTGTGGTCAAACATCGCAAACACTGGAAAAACGTATAAAAAACCATAAAACAAGTCTTAAACAAAACTCCAGGGCCACAGGATTGACACAACATGCTCTTGAACAAAACCACAAATTTGAATTTGAAAAGGCTTATATTTTAGAAAGAGTTAACCAAGAAAGAAAAAGAAAGACTGCTGAAACATTACATATAAAACTGAAAAAAGGAAATACAGTAAACATAAAACAAGACGCTATCGAGATCTCTAAAATATACAGCTCAATAATCAAAAAACTAAGAGCGACGCCACAGTTCATTTCCTTTTGTCCGATCGGGGTACGAAAAACACGTGCTTCGATCCATCCATGTATCATTGTATAGATCAATGCAAAGTCAGCCTATCGACTTTGCTTCTTCTAGACAATAATACGATGTGGGACAAATGGTCTTGTGCGGCAAGAAGTTTTCTCAAATCACGCTCTTGGCTCATTTTCAACACCTTTCATGCTTCCTAATCTAATCTATCCGTCTATAATTTTCATTACTTTCATTTGAAATTCTTCCTATTAGAATGTATAATTCACCGAAATGCCATTAATCATTAAATTAAAAGTTCTCAAGAAAGAATTCGAAAACGACGACCCCAAACACGACGACAACAACCGACTGCACGACGTCACCAAGAACGCAAAACGCAAGCTACTAGAAGCGATTCAAAATCTGACTCAAAGTAAGTTAGACAGCCGTTAGGAAAGCACACGGCGAAACAATTGTAAGTGCTTCTAGTGTAGTTAAAAGTGACGGAAAATTGTGTAAAAGTTTTATTCTTATAATTTTTTGTATTATATTCTATTTTTGAAATTTCATGAAATACAGTTTTTCTGAAGATGGCCGAAACAAAACAGTAAGCCGAAACGTAAAGAAGTTGTTTGGATTTGACTTAATTTTTACCAAAAAATATCAACCAAAATCGATAATAACAATTAGCGGTGATCGAAAATCGTCTAATTGACTTCTAGGGCTTCCACGGCCGATGGTTCGTCGAGATAAAGCATCCAACCCTTAAAAACCTACAATGGTTGGCAATCCACTCCGCTTGCTTTTTGTTATATGTTATAGGTATGTACTTGATTTACAAAAGGTGGATCTGGAGCTCGCTATTATAAGGAAAAAACTAAAACACCATCTGACTAACAGACTAGCAGAAAGCAGTATTAATGTTCAAATTTTCTATTTTTGATCTTCATTTTCAATCTCCGGTCATCTCAAAAGAGAAAAACTACCTAAATTAGACTTTTGAAATTTAACGGTTGTGTTGAACGTTGTATGTATAAAGAAATAGTTCTGAATTCTGATCATTTGGAAGATTCTTCTAGGATTATTTGTGCACAGTTTAGGTTCCTCAATTTTTCTACAATATTTGGCAGGTGTAGTTTAAATGAAATGTTTACTCTGTGTTGACTCTAGACTAAATTTGTTGTTTAAAACTTCGCACAGAGTTTGAAATAAGTCGCTTTCATCAACTACCTACCATCAAATATAGGAATTGATAAATTTTTCTTATGTTTGGCTTCCCAGATAACCAGAAATCGTAAAGTAGTGTTCATTGTATATTGTATAAGTATCCAGTTTAAATTGGAATTGTATAAACATCATGTTGTAGCTAAACCAAGTTATATTTTATCGTTTATGGTTTGTATAGTTCATTATATACGATAACATTTTGTTAATCGTATAGAAAGAACAATAAAGTTGTTTTGAATCACAGTAATTGTAAGAACATCGTATAATGGAATTTAAACAATCTATTCGTACATGTCATTCAAAGTCGCTTATTGAGATAAACTTAATCGGTAAATAATTGTTAATAATGCATTTCCTATGCTTAGTAAATAATATCGTAATCATCTTATGTCAAAAATGGAAATCCTTGACGAATTATAAACGTCTGCTGCCTTTCCTGAATAAACACGGTTGTTCCGTACTGTTTTGGCCGGATTTGGCATCTTGCCATTACGGTAAAAAGGCCATGGAGTGGTACGCCGCCAACAACGTGCAGGTGCGTGGCATTCAAGATTTTTATAACAAGGTTCATCAATTTATTCACATAAAGTTGTGTATGGTTCAATTTTATTCGCAGTAAATATAAAATTCTAATCTATTTATGGCGATCGTAATAAGGGAAAAATTTAATTGCTTTGGGATACAGTTACAATAAATTGTATTAAATGGTGAAGAAAGTTGTACAAACCTCAGGCTACCTGCAAAAGGAAACTGTAATGAAATTGTAAGGCAGGCAATAGAAAGTTGTAAGTTGTACAATCCTAAGATTTTATGCAAAGCAAAGTTGCTATCAAATTGTTGAAAACGCTATACAAAGTATTATATTTTCAAGTTTGGTCCGTATATTGCCTCCACTTTGGTACGTACAGGCTCATATAGAATATTCTATACAACTTTTCCAGATTGTACAAAAGTGTGTATATCTCAGAAACAACTGAAATATACAGACCAAAATGTTCACTGGGTTTGTATCTTTATTACTACTGAATAAAAATGGTTTAAAAAATGGTTCATGGAATCTTCATCTTTGAAAGTGTTATATACTAAGAACATTTGCGAACTTACCTCAAAATAGCCGAGCTAACCGAATTGTAAGGCTTACTGTGGGGAAGACGAAAGAACAGATTCCAGGTGTAATCGTCCTCCCAGAAGCTCTGGTTGGTGTGTTTCGGCAGGTCGCACACCGCGGAAAAGGCCATCTCGTGGGTGGCCCCCACTGGCCCCAGGGTATCGTTCCTCATCAGGTTGGACTCGATGTTGAACTTAATATTGCCGATGATGTGCTTCTCGATGCTGCGGAGGGAGAAAAGAAAAATAGCACAATTAAAATACAAATACCTACTACATCGAGACATGACAGTTGTTGGCCGACGGCAATCGGTGGCCGGCCGGTCGGGAAAAATCTGTGTCTGCAATGGAATTCGATCGGAGTTCACCAAAGAAGGATCCCCTCACTCGAAGAGGGGAGGAATGGTATTTTCTCACCTCACAATCGGCGAAACATTCCTGGTGAGTCGCTCCGCCGACAGAGACACTTGCCCTCTCCCCTGGAACCCCGACGCGGATTGTGTGGTGACACACGACCAGGTTCGGGGGCTTTTCTCTCTGCTGATACGATATTATACCTACTGGGTAGCTACTACACTTGCAAACCGGTTGCATTCGTCAGTCAATCTCCATTGATGCTTACAAACAGCTCACGACGACTGCTTGCTCCCGGCCAGACAGTGGCTAGACGACCACACGACACGCGGCCAACCCTCCTCGCGCCCCCCAATTTCGCGCTACCGTTCGGAAAATGCCACCGGATGCCGAAGGCAAGCGGCACGGGCGCTATAAATAGTGCTGCTGTTGCTGGTACGTTCTATGCTTTACATGCGGAGGCCTACATGCGAAAGATTAGGGTGGATCATATACATACAATGAGAAGTCCTAGACCGGCTGTTGAGGAGTGAATTCAGTATCTCCGGCTCACCGAAAAAAACAAAAGAGATCCAATAAAGGGTGATACGGCCAAAATTTGGTCAATATCAACTTGACGTATTTCTTTCAATTTTGCATTGAAAAACCTGAACACCCCTCATTTTGAAGGTGTGTGTGTGTGTAGAATGTTGCTCCTATTTTGATTTTGGAATTCACTCTTCAGTTGTCAAAATGCTGTCCAAGGAAGAAGAGCAGTGTATCAAAATTTTGCTCGCGCATCGCGAAAATCCGAGCTACTCGCATGCAAAGCTATCAAAATTGCTAAAAGTAAATCAACCGTTACAAGTGTAATTAAAGTGTTTGGGGAACGTTTGTCGACAGCCAGGAAGTCTGGATCGGGGGGAAATCGAAAACCGGAAGCCGCTGAGACGACAAAGAGAGTTGCCGGTAGTTTCAAGCGACATCCTAATCTCTCTCTTCGAGATGCCGCAAATAAGCTGGGTGTATCGTCTACAACCGTGCATCGAGCCAAAAAACGAGCCGGACTATCGACTTACAAGAAGGTAGTGACTCCAAATCGTGATGATAAACAAAATACGACGGCCAAAGCGCGATCCCGGAGGCAGTACACGACGATGCTGACGAAGTTTGACTGCGTGGTAATGGACGACGAAACCTACGTCAAAGCCGACTACAAGCAGCTTCCGGGACAGGAGTTTTATACGGCAAAAGGAAGGGGAAAGGTAGCAGATATTTTCAAGCACATGAAACTGTCAAAGTTTGCAAAGAAATATCTGGTTTGGCAAGCCATCTGTACCTGTGGCTTGAAAAGAAGCATTTTCATAGCTTCCGGGACTGTCAACCAAGAAATTTACGTGAAAGAGTGTTTGGATAAACTTCTGCTGCCTTTCCTGAAGAAACACGGTTGTTCCGTGCAGTTTTGGCCGGATCTGGCATCTTGCCATTACGGTAAAAAGACCATGGAGTGATACGCCGCCAACAACGTGCAGGTGGTTCCCAAGGACAAGAACCCGCCCAACACGCCAGAGCTCCGCCCAATTGAGAAATACTGGGCTATTGTCAAGCGGAACCTAAAGAAGACCAAAAAAAAAAAACTGCTAAAGACGAGCAGCAGTTCAAGGCAAACTTTTTCTTTTTGAATTTCTCGAATCCTGGGGTGTAGAAGCTTTGTTTTGGTAAAAAACTCATTCATGATTTTTGCAGATTTTTTAAAGTAACGTTTACATGGGTAAAGTTGAATTTTTAGGTTGTTTGTATGGAATTATTGAATATTTTGTACTGAAAAGTCAACATCATTTAGTTTTGAGATTTTATCATGGTCAAAAAAAAATTTCACCGCGAATATGGCGAAACCGTGAATTTGGCGAAACTAAAAATTAAAGTGGAAAAAAGTATTCTTATTGTCTTTAATCAATAATTTAAAATGTTTTCAATAGTGGAAACGTTTTGTATCAATAAATTTTGATCATAAGATGTAATTATGAAAGATTACTTAACACAAAGGATCGTTTTCAGTTCAAATTATTCTTCTGTATAGGAATTATAAGATTTTTTCTTGAAATAAATCCATGTAGAATATCCATTCGATATTCTACATCTATATCAAGTAAATTATTTAGTTTTTACGGAAATTTAACAGTTTTTATCTCTGCTTTTGAACGAGAATTAAGGTTATTTCTTGAAAAGTGTAATAAAATCGAAACTAAAACCGTGATAAAATCGGGCGTGAATTTAACGAGCATTGATTAAATCGAACAGTGATAAAATCGAAAAACTACTGTATTTAAGTATATTTTTGAAATTTATGTTCTCAGAAATTTTCATTGGACAAAAGTTATTTAGAGTGAAATTTGGAAAAAAAATCAAGAATACACGATTTTAAGTTATTGAATGTTGCTATAGATATTGGGTTTATAAAGAAAGATGACCTAAAAAAATCAGGGTGATTTATACATACAACGTCGAGTGAACCACCTTGATGTACGCAACTAGATAGTGCTATATCTCACGGTTTGAAGATTAAGTACGCTCAATGAGCATTGGAATAGTTCTAGCTAGAGCTTACCTCTTGCTGCTACTTACTAGTCGTACATCCATCTGTCCAGACAGAACTGCACCTTGTTCTTGGATGTACTCTTACAAGCTAGCCGTAAACAAAATGACTTTAATGAGGGCTTTGGGTATTTAGTTTGTTTGTCAATACAGTCCCAGAACAGTCTGAAGGATCAAATCCAGTCGAGAGTGTCTATGATGATGATGATGAAAGTCGCCTAAGTCGGCAGACATAGAATGCTATCGTCTCACATTTCCGTTCGTCTGTGCTACTGTGCTACAAAGTTATAGTTTTTTTGAACTATGTATGTATTTAGTCATATGAATGCTAAATAATGATGATGGCGGAAATGGCGAAAGAGAAAGGTGTTGTGGACTCATTTCGTACCTGACCGGTTGAAAACTTTCCTCTGTTCTAATAGACTAAGTCGATTTGGGGTCTTTTTGAATTTCTCGAACCCTGAGCTCTTAAATGCTTCGTTTTGGTTCTAAATTCATCCACGATTTTTTACAGAATGTTTAACTAACGTTTACATGAGTTAATTTGAACTTTTATGTTTGTATGTAAAAATTTTGTTTTGAAAAATCAACATAATTTTTTGTTTCTTCTGTGGAACCGAGGCTGCTAATGGGCCAATTTATAAATTCTTCAAAGGAAATATGCCGCTGAACAACATAGACGAAAGCCGTAACTTCGTATCTCATAAGGCAAAAAAGTTATTAGCGATTGAAACGAGATATGTCTTTTGGCATTGAAATTCAATCAATTCAATTGGCATCACTGCTAGTTCCTAGCGAGATGATCTAAAGCTACTTTTCAAGTATTTAATACTCCGCTAGGCACCAGCAGTGATGTCAATTGAATTGATTGTTTTTCAATGCCTAAGGACATACCCCTGTTGTTCAACGGAAAATTTCCTTCAAGAATTTATAAGTTGGCACAAAAACCATTGGCAGAATTGGTTCCAAAGAAGAAACAAAAATGAAGTTGATTTTCCGGTACAAAATATTCAATTTTTACAAACATACATAAAGGCTTTCCTGCAACCGTTGCTAATAACCAATCGCGACAATCTGAGGGAGGTATCTTTCAATGCTATGTTTATGTTTGCCTTGATACAAACTTTGAGAAACTCCGTTAAGAAATATTTTACGATATTTTTTTCATAGTAATACGGTTTCCCAGAGCGACTATAGGTTATAATTAAATCCCTTTACAATCATAAACATTTTAAGTTAAAGTTCAAATTCAGATTATTAGTGAAACGTAGTTTTTTTTTTGGCGTATATGCCGCCTAATTCCGCTTCTTTGAAAGCAGAAGCAGCCACCAGTCTTCTTTAAAGTATAGAAGGATTCATAAAAAAAAAAAATAATTCACCCGATTACGGCCGTTTCGTTTGGCTCCGACGAAGTGTTGATAACAACACCTCCGGACTCGCAGCTGGAGGCCTCCGGGGAATCTGGATCAGGCAAAGAGCAGCAGAGAAATACACTGGCTGTTGTAGATATTATGCAAGCAGAATTCTTTCCCTCCTGCATTCTGCTTCCACCACTTCCAGAAGCAATCAAAGGCCGATCGTTGCAGCCAGACGGCTGTTTCGAGAGATTTGTAAATTCGCAGACTTGTCAGTATGCGAAGCGCTGTCTGCATACGCAACGCATCAACTCTCGCGGATGCACATGTTAGATACCGCGTGCATTCTTGTTATTAGTGGCCAATCCAGATTGGAAGAATGTTTTCCGTCGATCACATTATTTGGGTGGGTTCCCACACACGGACAGCCTCAAGAATTAGAGCAAACGGGATTTGTGTTCGTTGCCTGTTTCTACTCCGAATTGTTTTGGTGGGTTTTTTTTCTCGACTGTCATATTTTTTGTCCCATGCAAATTTTTTGCCGCTTTTCGCAAACGTAATGAAGCAGTTTCGGGAACATTGTCTGGATGGCATCATATAGACGCTATATTACGGTAGATAGATGGGTTGTGCGAAATTTGTTATTTTGGATTGCTGTTTAGCTTGGGCAAGGTCGATGCGGTTTTTTTCGGGTCGGCAAATTTGGTTATTCGCGCCGAGACTGACCGGATGTTTACAAAGCACTTTTTCGGTTATCAAAATTGGTTAGTGTTTTGACGCGTGATCACTGAATGAGTTTAGAAATGGTCTATAATTAGAGCAGCAACAATGTCTGCGATGATGAATGAGTTTTTTTTCGGAAGATAATGGACGTTAGAATTGTATTTAAAATAATAACTTCGAAATTAATTCGATTATTTGCTCTGCTAATCACAATCCCTCCCTCAGATAGATGCGATTGGGTTATAACATCGGTTGCAAGAAAGCTCCGCCCATTAATTCACAAGCTTTCCATGAAACATATTGAAAAAAGGAACGTTTTCAACCGATCAAGTACGAAATGAAACCGCAACCCCTTTTTCTTTCGCTATTTCAAAAACATTATCATTTAGCATTCATTCATTGAATGAATACTTAGTTTTTGAGAATTTTTTTTCTATGTACTCGGATAGAAGAATAGACGGAATGGAAATGTGAAACTACCGTATTTTTATTTACGCTTAGGCAGGTGGCGTTCATCATCGTAAACTTCTAGACTAGATTGGAAGGAAACAGTTATCATTAAAAAATATCAGATAAGAGAGCCAAATGAGCATAAAAGTTTAAAAAAAAGATTGTGAGTTCTATAAATTCAGTAAAATCATGGAACTCAAATTTGAGGAAGAATGACCTAAGTGGGTTAAACTCCTATAAAAAACAAAAAAAAATGGAACTTAAAAATCTTAAATTTCAATTGTAGGATAAGGATGGACACGGTTAAGATTTCGGACAAAATAATTAGAATGATTTTATATTCCAAGTAACTTATGATTGATTTGATTTGATAAGTTTTCATTAGCGTGTATTAATCGATGAATAAGTTTGTTGATCGTTTTGGAGAGTTGAAAAATCGAGTAACGGAAAAATTCAGTTTACTAACGAATTTTCGAGACGATAGACGCGGATTGTGTAGTCTTCCGTAAAAAGATGAGAATCCGACATCAATGAATTAAATTTTTATAGAAAAAATGTGGAATAAGATAAGATTTTTTTTTGTTTCGATTATAGTCGTTATACCATCTTCGTGGCATTCGTGACTTTAAGTAAGATAAGATTGTTTACATAAAAAGCATGACTACTTTTCATGCAAACTTCACGAAGCTCCAGCAGTGATGCCAATTGAATTTATTGTTTATAAATGCCAAAAGACATACCTATTAAACAGCTAATAACTTTTTGTCTAATAAAATATGAAGTTACGGTCTTCAACAAAGTTGTTCAGCGGAAGATTTACTCTAGGAATTTTAAAAAAATTAGCACAAAAAACATAAGCTATCTCGGTTCCACAGAAGAAACAAAAATGATTTTAATTTTCAATACAAAATATTTGTTGTGTCAGACCATTCTAGATATGGGATTAAAAACAAGTTGTTTGAAAAACGGTTATCACTAAAGAGAGTTTTTATTTGATTCGAATTCAAAATTACAACTTTTCCCGCTATTTTGAACAATACAGGATAACATAAACGGAGTGGCAACATTATAGCGCTTAAAATAAAATGAAACATGGCTTGTCTACTTTCAGGCGTTATTCATTCCAGGGTGACCAATACATTCGAGATCGATCAATATTCAATTTTCCCATACAAACTTAAAAGTTCAAATTTACTCAAGTAAACGTAACTTAAAAATTCTGCAAAAAATCATGGATGAGTTTTGGACCAAGACGAAGATTTTTATACCTCAGGGTTTGAGAAATTCAAAAAAGACCTCAAACCGACTCAGTCTAATGATACAGCTTATTTCATGTTAATTCTAGATCGCACTGAACTGCTTTGTTTACAATAAATTTACATTTGTTCGCACTTATTGCAAATATCGATATTAAATGCCCAGATTTTTCAAGGTTTAAAAAAAAATCTCCTTATCTGCTCCGCTCGTTTAAATGCGGGAAAAAATCTGCAATGATCAGGAAACCCTTAACCTTTACTCGAGGGAAACTATCTTCTATATATAATTTTACGGGCCCTCTTTGCTGATATATTTTACGTTTTAACTCCGATTTCCATTCCTAGATTTCTAGAACTTAATATAGTATGATTGTTAGCTAACACACACATAGTATAGTAAGGACTCAGTGAAATTTCATCTTTTTTTTTAAAGAGATTTTATTTACTTAACTTTAACACGTCCGTCGCAACGCTCATTTTGGTAGTTTATTAATCGAGCCCAAAGAAATTCTCGGAGCTTGAAAGTAAAGAGAGAGGACTCGAAGATTAAAAACGCGTGGCGAAACTGAGTGGTTAACTTAAGTAAGAGAGCGTCACCCATTTTCGATTTGACGGAGCCACCCAGGAAATACATCCGTCATTCGAATATGGGTCCTATACGTGAGACTGAGATGAAGAGAGAAGATGAGTCAATGATCATACAAATTGTGCAGCCAATGATTGAACTTGTGGTAAATTGTGGCCAACTGTGCGCGAAAATGAGTAAACTTCAGTTTAAATGAGATAAACCGGTGCTCAGAGAGAGAGAGATCGTGAAGGCCGTGGCCGAGATTCGATCTCATGACCTCTGGTTTAGAAGATTGAAACGCATTCCTCTGGGTCGGCGGATTAAAGTAATGTTTAGCCATATAACCTCCCTTCCCTTCCTCTGGGCCGAGAGTTGTGAGGCAATTGCCCCCTCTTTAATCCGGCCCTGAGCACACTAAATGTTAAAGAAAATTCTATGAACATTTTATAAGCCCTTAGAAAAACACCATGGTTGGTTCGAGTCTCAAGCTCAAGGTTGCACTATGATTCAATCGATTGGTAACCGACAACCGTTTTGCCCGTAACCTTCAACAGACAGCCGCCAAAACATCCCGTAGGTATCAAATTGACATTCAACTCGCATCCCAGACAGTCCAAAACCGTTCAGAGCCATCATCATCAAAGACGAGTTTCTAAAGTGGGTCCTTGCTAGCATAACATCCACCAAAAACGACAGCTTCCAACGACAGTTTGTTATGAAAACGAAATTTGCTCCCGCGCTCAGATTTGGCTTAGGGAACCAACGTGCTTCGTGTCCTCGTTACGTTGCAGCCAGCCAATTTGGCTCTCTTTTATCGTCGTATCTGTCTCTGACTGGCTGTTGTGTATCATCGTCCTCATGTTTTCCGAGATGGGACCGAGACGACCTTGACATTGGAACTGCATCCCGAGAACGACAAGGCAGCAGCCAAATAAACAGCGACTCTTTCTCGCCTCGTTCGGTCTGAACGCCACACACGTGACAACGACTGGCTGTTGATGTCCCAGGCCAGGGGGTGGGGCACAACGATCAGTCGGGTTGGATGGAAAGGATGCCAACCGGCAAACAGCAAAACGGAGGAAGCAGGAGGTGGGAAATGTTATCGCCGTTGCTTGGTAGGTAGACATCGTCATCGTTAGAGTAGCCAGACTCCACCAGCAGCATCAGTATACATCCAACGTGTGCTGGCTCTGGTTGATGAGAAGCGCACAAACAGCAGCATGCACCCATCATCAGTGTTGGGTCTCGGATTCCTCCTTTCCTTGCCAATTCCCTTCTATCGAGCAGCACCTCATCATATCGGTTCTCTGTCTCTCTTGTTTGTATCAGCACAGCACTCAGCAGATGTTGCTGCCGTTCGGTAGTGACGCGTAGAGTATGTAGTGCGCAAGCAAAAGCCAATGCAATAGTGGAAAGAAGACCGCTAAGTATGTTAATAAAAATCACGCTGTCTAGCCGCTGTCTGGCTCGGAGGGGGGAATCTCGTGAGTCTCCACCTCCCCCATCAGTACTTTTTTCACCAGGTTTTGCGTATCGTATCGCCGGCTTCCAGCGTAGTCAATCCGGGCTCCTACCTATGGGTTTTCGCTTAGATGTCTTCATCGTTTCGTCAGGAATCTCATCCAGACAGTAGCAATTCTACACATCTACGAGTCGCGGTTTTTCTTTTTAGCACTCCAAATATCTTTTTTATTGACTCATCGTTGTTGAGTAGAGAGGAATTTCCAGCCGACTCAGATCAGATGCACCAAATGCCGAATGGCAGTTGTTCTTGCATTGGGAGGCTGAACCAAGCCGTGATGCCAAGGCGTTCTATTTGAAGGTTTTCAGTCTAAACATTAAGAACTGATTAAGTTATTTATCTATTGTTTCACGGTTTTTACTCCTGCATTTGGTTTGTAATTAATTGACTGATTTTGGAAGAACAATAATTTAAGAGAGAAATATCCTTCATTGCCGCACTAAAGGGTGATACGGTCAAAATTTGGTCAATATTAACTTGACGTATTTCTTTCAATTTTGCATTTAAAAAACCTGAACACCCCTTATTTTGAAGGTGTGTGTGTAGAATGTTGCTCCTATTTTGATATTGGAATTCACTCTTCAGTTGTCAAAATGCCGTCCAAGGAAGAAGAGCAGCGTACCAAAATTTTGCTCGCGCATCCGAGCTACTCGAACGCAAAGCTGGCAAAATCGCTAAAAGTTGCCAAATCAACCGTTACAAATGTAATTAAAGTGTTTGGGGAACGTTTGTCGACAGCCAAGAAGTCTGAATCGGGGGGAAGTCGAAAACCGGAAGCCGCTGAGACGACAAAGAGAGTTGCCGGTAGTTTCAAGCGAAACCCTAACCTCTCTCTCCGAGATGTCGCAAATAAGCTGGGTATATCGTCTACAACCGTGCATCGAGCCAAAAAACAAGCCGGACTATCGACTTACAAGAAGGTAGTGACTCCAAATCGCGATGATAAACAAAATACGACGGCCAAAGCGCGATCCCGGAAGCTGTACTGGTAATGGACGACGAAACCTACGTCAAAGCCGACTACAAGCAGCTTCCGGGACAGGAGTTTTATACGGCAAAAGGAAGGGGAAAGGTAGTAGAAACTGTCAAAGTTCGCGAAGAAATATCTGGTTTGGCAAGCCATCTATGTCTGTGGCTTGAAAAGCAGCATTTTCATAGCTTCCGGGTCTGTCAACCAAGAAATTTACGCAAAAGAGTGTTTGAATAAACGTCTGCTGCCTTTCCTGAAGAAACACGGTTGTTCCGTACTGTTTTGGCCGGATTTGGCATCTTGCCATTACGGTAAAAAGGCCATGGAGTGGTACGCCGCCAACAACGTGCAGGTGGTTCCCAAGGACAAGAACCCTCCCAACACGCCAGAGCTCCGCCCAATTGAGTAATACTGGGCTATTGTCAAGCGGATCCTAAAGATGACCAAAAAAACTGCTAAGGACGAGCAGCAGTTCAAGGTAAACTGGCTTTCTGCGGCGAAGAAGGTGGACAAGGTGGCTGTACAAAATCTGATGGCAGGGGTTAAGCGTAAGGCCCGGCAATTCGGATTTGGAGAAGCGGAAGCCTAACAGAATATTTTTCCTGAATTTTATACTAATTAAACTTGAAAAAGAAATTTAATTTAATTTTTTAAATAAACGATTTCACCGATTTACACGCGTTTTCCCTTGACCAAATTTTGACCGTATCACCCTTTATATAAAATTATACTTTAACGTGACACAACCCAAAGAGTAAGTTATTTTTGAACTAAATTTCTGAAAAGGATAGATTGAAAATCTCGTCTGACCTTATGCTTATTGAAATATCAAACGGATGCATTTTGATGACGATGGGACAACAGGGAAAAACAATTTATATAGCTGTCCTTTCTTCCTGGAGTTTAATCCTTAGGTCAAAATATCAAGGGTCAACTTAAAGTTCAAAAGAATCCCTGTGTGCAAATTTTTATCTTATTCCTACGCGTAATAACAATAATATTTTAAAAACATGAATAGGTTCACACACACCTAAAAGGTTGACCGGTCCGTTTTGATACACATGTATGCGCACTTTGCCCCAAAGAGATCGTACTTAAGAAAACCTTTCCAAGACATATAGATATTTGTGAATTAAGTGTTCCTGTTTGTGAATTTTTGGTGAAGAACAGACCCTTTTTCAAAATTAATGTCAAATTCACTAGATCTGTTTATTTTTTTTGTTTAACTTTAAATTTCGAATTTAAAAATGATAAATAATAATGATTAACATTCCAAAATTTCCAACCAACAACATGTAAAAAATGGGTGTAAATTTGTTTCTAAAAAACACAAACATAAAAATATGAATTCTTAACATCAAGCTAAATGCTAAAACCACCAGCCCACAATGATGATTTAAGTTTAACAGTGAAAGTTATTCGAAAATATTTGTAAAAACTGACTGCTCACTTCCCATGTCTTTTGCATAATTGTATTTTACTGAAATTTTCATAAAACATCAGGAATACCAATATTATAGAAAGTAGCTTTCTCAAAACGGTCTTTAGAGAAATGTACTTTAAACCTCGGTTCTTTTAAGTTTAGCTTGCCAGATTGCCCGATTTCAAACGGATTTACCCGGATGTTTAATACCAAATTTGGGAATAGTCCGGCCCGGCCCGTTTCCTGGATTTCATTGAAAGATGCCCGGATTGTGCCCGGATTTATTAATTTTTTTTGGGAAACTTAACAAAAAAAAAATACAAATTGTGTTTTTTTAATTTATGCCTCCAAAACTAAATTTGTCGATCCAGTTTTATAAAAATAACCATTCGATGTTTTCTGGAAGCCTAAAATACGACTTAGAAACTGTCGATGAGTTTTGACGAAAAAAAATTATTTTTTAATTTTTTTTCTATATTTTGTTGAGTAATTTCTGGTTTTTGACCAAATTTGCTCGGATATCGCCCAGATTAGTGGTCGTCAATGATGAATTCAAATGCCCGGATTTTGCCAGGTTTTTATATAAAAGTGTCCGAATTTGCTTGGCCTGGATAGGCAAGGAAAAAATTCTGGCAACCTTATTTTAAGTGCTTCGATTTGAAAGGGAAAAGCTTAAAAGGATGCATTTTGAAACAATCATCCACGCAGGCGCATGTGAACGATCCTCCCAGGGGGAGGTGGGGGATTTCGGTGCGAACTTCTAATTCAGCTTGAAATAATAACAATACATAACATAATTGCATAATAAATATGAAAATTGATTTCTTAAAAAGATTTGCAGCATATGACCTAATGAGCTTATGACACACAAACTCGAAAAATATTTACTAAATTAATCAGAATCAAAATTTTAAACCAATGATTTTGCTGGCAAGCCAATCATAAATTATTTAGAATGATTTTCCATACTCTGAATTAGAACCTACTTGAAAACTAATTTTAAGCAATCTTGTTTACTCATTTCAAAACATTTTTTTTCGATAGACGGGAAAATGAATTAAAATTAAAATTTGGAGTCAAACCCCCATTTAAACTTTTTATCTTAATAGAATTTATTTAAAACACATGGTTAATAATTGAATTTGATTTGATAAAAAGAAAAACATATTTAACTTGGTTTCGAGAGTGGCAGTGTTAAAAGTTAGAGATAGAATCATATTCAAATTCTTCCCTTTATTAAAATAAAAGGTTAAAAAAATTCGTTTTGAAGTTCATAGCAATAACTTCACGTATTTAAAATGTTAAATTCATCATTGAAAGTTTATTCTGACAAAGTAAAGGTTGAATAATCAATAAGAAACTAATAAAAATAAAAATAACGAATTCCAAGCGCAGGATTGATAGTTTTAAATTTCAAGCTGTAAATATTTTGTCGCTGTCATTTGAAATATTGAATCATCTAAAGTTAGCATTCCAGATTGCCGGGTTTTAACCGGGCTTGGTGGGATTTAAAAAAAAATGGGAATTACCCATTTTTACTGGTCCGGTTGCCTAGATATCGAGAAAAAAAAAATGGATTTAACCCGGTTTTTTTTTACAATTTTAGCTTAATCCATTCCTTATACTAAAATTTATTTCACGAAAATGATTTTCGCATCAATAATTTTTTTTAACTTGTTTCAACGAAATAAATTGCAGATAAGATTTGAACACTGCTAATGTGCCTTGGAAAAAAAAACATTTTTCGATTGTTCATTTTTCACCTTGTCTTTCGCTTTTTATTGGTAATTCCTTGATTTTAGCCGGATTTGCGCGGATATTCCCTGATTTTTTTATTGTTTGAAATCAAACAAAATATGAAGATGAAAAACGTAAGATTTTCAAAATTTTATTAGCAAAATTTTTCAATTTAAAATTTTTTAACTTTTTCTAACTTATTTATAAAATTTAAAATATAACTCAAGAGAATATCAGTCCTGAATTTGCTTATTCTGTTGAGTATCGTAACTATCGTGAGTAATTGTTGTTTACACACCATCAAGTCAAATAATTATTTGATGATTGAATTTTGAAATTAAAATGGTTGATTTCAAATTCTGAATTCGATTAGATAGACTTCTAAAAACATTCTAAAGAAGGGTATAGGTTTATGAGCGTCAAGATTTGTGTTCCAATACAAAAGGTTTGTGGAATTTCAATTTGGAATTTACAATAAAAAGTAGGTTCAATTTATGATCGTAATATAGTGCCGTGAAATGTCTTAGGCCTAGAAAGAGTGGTAGTTTTTTTGCACGTATCCAAGCCGGACTGTTCTGGGCTATTCTTTTGAAAAAGCTGATTTCCATTTCAACTTTTTTTTTTTGTCGAGGCACATAGGCTTCTTTTCAATTTATTTCACATCATTCTGTTTTTATATTTTTATTTTGAAGTTAACATATTTTTGATCAAATACGAGAAATCTCGTTTTTTCGCTTGAGTGAATGGGCTACGCTTAAAAGCATAACTCAAATGTTATAAATTTTATGATTAAACTATATTCCCCGAATTTTATCATAATTTGTTCCAGTGAGTTTTGCGATGAAATATACCAAATTTCGATGTCTCTCGGCTCAAATCTCTTGGCGGTTCGTAATGGATTAAACAAATTTAAAAATTTCGTTTTTGAACCAAAAATCAATACTTGCCATCACTTTATTTAAGTTTCTTGCTTAGTTTTGCAAGCAAATTCACATAAAAAATCCAAGCAATATCTAGGTAGTTTTCCACAAAAATCGGGAATTCTTTCGGGTTCTTTTGAAATTTTTACTAAATTTCCAGGGGTTAAATCGGGCACTCTGGAATGCTAAGTTATATAGGAGTAAATTCCGCCGGAGGCAAGCCAATTTTCTGACGTGTTTGTTAACAGTTATTATTGAATACCTTTTGGTATAAAGCAGTTTTCCATGACAACGGTAAATTTATTTCTTGAATTGAAAAATTTACTTGAAAAAAAAATCTCCATGGAGGGGGTGGGTCAAACTCCTGCTCCCCCCCCCCCCCCCCGGCCTTGCATCCACGTAGTAGGGACTTTTTAGTTGAATGGGTTATTGACAGGACATCTTAAAACATCAATCTTCAGAGCTGTCCATGGTAAAAATAGCGTTGATCTTACGCAACGTTTCCTACGCTCTTTAGCAGGCGTACTCTTCAAAGTCAAAGAACGCGCCCCCGCCACCCTTAAGGTAAAATCCGAATCAAACTTATTTTTGGGAAAGCATCTAAAGGCTACGGCCAATGACTGACTCGATATTTGCACGGGGAGGGATACCGCCCACATAATTTTTCATTGAAACTCGCTTCGGGAAATTAATTTTCCCGAATATTAAGACACAGTGCCATGGCAGCCGGCGCGGCGATGGTCGGTTACCCGGTAGGTACTTGGTGTGAAACGATCGTCACCTAAATTCTTCAGCTTCTGAGCAGCTGATGATCGATTGTCAGCACTTAGTAACACGGTGATTTGTGGGATCTCAAATTTATAACCCATTAACGTGACACGGGGCATTCGTGCGTTATTCACGACTTTTTTTCGGGTGGCGAGCAACACGTAAAGGTAACACCATATTTATTTATTTTCAAAGGCATTACTGTATTATTCTGGTTGGTGACAGTTAATTAATTTAACAGTTTTCTAATCACACAGAATAAAACATTTCAAACAAAAATTATAATCAATTTAGGGACAAGTGTATATCCTTCTACCCAATCAAAGCTGACAGCGGGATGAAAAATGAGGGTACATAATTTTGTTTCTCAAAAAAAAAATGCCGGCCGGCCGGCAACTGGTTTCTTCAAATTCCTCATTCATACAGACGATAGCAGTAAAGTTAACCAAACACTTTGCGACATGAATGACTGCTTAAAAAAACGCGACGATACCATACGCAAATCATATGCTTTGAGTACTAGCTCACTCCCTCTAATTTGGCCGCGTGTTCTCGATCCCAGCTGATCGTTTGAGAAGAAGGTACGAATTAAGATCAGCTACTGTCGTCATCATCAGCTGAGCTTTCTCGTAGAATGGATATAGAAATCTTCCCGAATTTTCACACGTTTTGCTCCTATCAATCGAACTAAATCGTTCAACGTTTGCCACTTTACTATATGCAACCTCAAATCAGCTCAGAACCTTCAATTAATAGATCTGCGAGTTTATTCATCACTTTAAACAACTTTGCGTAGCAAAGATTTGTGAATACTTTAAACTACAATGTATACGCGAAATTTTCCACGTCAAAGCCAAAACGTTAACGGAAGCATTGATCATTTGGAAAACCGGTGCTCGTGCGGGAAAGTGAAGCGTCCTAATGTCTGGCAGTGCCGTAAAGTTCGAGATTCAATGCCGGCTGGGTCGAGCACGTGGCCCGGCGCTAATTTTGACCGCTGCTATGGAAGTCGGTTTCGTCGGTCCCAGCTGATCGTTTTTTAAAGTTTGGTAATCACGATGAACCGATATTATTTAATTTATCAATCCACAATGATATTGTTAGCCTACGATAAATAGTTATCTAAAAATAAATAATTGAAATGTTCACAATAACAAATCGAATGATTATTACCAGGTAATGAAACTGATGGATGCATCTGGGTACATAAAAACTGCGCTAAAGTTTGAATCAAACAATCCATTTGTATACAACCGTTCGCGTTGTGGTGAATTTTAAATTAATTAATATGTAGTTACCTACTGAAGAATAAATTATGGTTTTTCATTGGTTGATTTAAATTGTTTAGATTTATTTTGTAACCGTAACCAAGAAAATTTTAAACAACTTCGATTATAATAAATTGATTCAAAAAAATTAAAAAATTATGAATCATAAAGTTTTTTTTTTAACTTTTACATCGTCTGACAAAGGTGGTGTTTCTGTTTAATCTAATAGATTATGAGCATATGGAAAGCCAAGCGGATTAAAACAATAAGCAGCAATTGCTTGCTGTTGCACAAAAGCATTAACAAAATAAATGGTGTGATTGGTGTGAAATTGTCATCAAAGGTAGGCTTAGCAGAAAAAAATATAGAAAGGTAGGACCCGTGGTTGGAAAATTCAGCAAAAGGTAGAACATCAAAGAAGGACAAAAGTATAAAGCTTGATACAGCATCAATTTGAAAAGATATCTAGGTAACTTGTGCAGAAGCTGATAATGATGTGTTTATATTCCTAAATAATGTTGGAAAGGTTCTCAAATAAGTTTTTGTTTGAATAAAAAATGTTGACACAAAAAAATCTATCGCTGCTTCATTGCTCATTTACTAGCAATCAATATGTTTGTTAGTAGAATAAAATGAAATAGATTAAGGACCAATCGGATGTCGAAAAAGTAGGACATTTGAGGTAGGACAAAGTGACAAAATGTAGGACATGTGCTACCAATGTATGACGTCTGGTAAGCCTAATCGAATATGATCAAGAAAGCGCATATGATCGATATGTTGAAATGTACTCGGGTCCTTTCTACTAAAATTATGGTTGAATGGTAGGAAAGAGAGTCGTTCATGTCAACTGTTCACGGGTATTAATCATCATTGTAAGTAAAATAAGTTATGGAATCGAAGCTCATGTCGGTCGCCGTTGTATCTTTTTTGAAAAATTCATAATATTTACGATTTATGTTCTTTCGTTCTTTGATTCCTCATGTTTCTCTAATACTTTCCATCACCTTCAAAAATTTGTCATTTTTTGAATTTCTCAAACCCTGGGGTCGAAAAAGCTTCGTATTGGTCCAAAACTCATCAATGATTTTTCGCAGAATTTCAAAGTAACGTTTACATGAGCTAATTTGAACTTTTAGGTTTGTATGGGAAAATTGATTATTTTGTACTGAAAAATCAACATCATTTTTGTTTCTTCTGTGGAACCAAACCTGCTTATGGTTTTTGTGTGAATTTATTAATTATTTAGAGGAAATTTTCCGCGGAACAACTTTGTTGAAGACCGTAACTTAGTATCTTATTAGGCAAAAAAGTTATTAGGCAAAAAAGTTATTAGGCAAAAAAGTTATTAGGCAAAAAAGTTATACAGGGGTATGTCATTTCGCTTTGATGAAAAATAATTCAATTGACATCACTGCTGGAGCCTCGCGATGTATTGCATGAAAAGTAGTTATGCAATACCCCGCTAAGCACCCAGCAGTGATGTCAGTTAAATTTATTGTTTTTCAATGCCAAAAAACACCCCTATTCAACAGCTAATGAGACAATAAGTACCGATAAAAATGTTCAACGGAAAATTTCCTTTAGGATATTTATAAATTGGCTCACAAACCATTAACAGGCTCGATTCCACAGAAGAAACAAAAATGATGTTGATTTTCAGTACAAAATATTCAATTTTCCCATACAAACCAAAAGGTTTAAATTTATTCATGTAAACGTTACTTAAAAATTTTGCAAAAAATCATGGATGAGTTTTGGACCAAGACGCAGCTGTTCAGACCCCAGGGTTTGAGAAATTCAAAAATTACCCCAAATCGGCTTAGTGTAATGTGTAAATACAATAGCAATTACACATATTGGATGAAACAGGTATAACTGTCGACATGTGATATGAGTGTTGACTCGTATTAGTTACAAAGAGAAATTTGAAAGCTTTTTGGCTACCGAAACAACAAAAACATAACAAATCTTATGATTCTGTCTTGGTACACTTCGTACCTAAAAATTATCAAATTTTAAAGGTGAAGGATGATTTTAGAGAAACATGAGGATTGATGAAATGGAAGAACATAAGCCGTAAATGTCATGAATTTCTCGAATAAGCCATAACGGCTCGCCGACAAGGCTTGAACCTTCAATCTCCGCTTAAATACAACGGAGCGTTAGCCAATTACACCACGATGAACGTGATGGAATCGCCCACCCTCCTCTCTTGTTTCTCTATCATTATCCATCGAATCGGAATTTCGACCGTGTGCCCTGCAAAAACATATTTTTACAAATATTGTACGTTATTTTCTCAAGGAGGAATCGGAAATTGTATGTGATCCGATTCTAAGTTGTTTAAGCCTTAGATTATATCCCAAAACTAGAATCCACTCTTTTAAACTTTTTTTTTAAATGTTATATCCACAGATAATCATACAGCTTATTTATCAAAAGTTTTAAGATTGACGGGACAGACTATGTCAGAAAATTTATTGGTATCTTCAGATATTTTTAATTTTCTAAACATGCGACTTTTACTCTACTCAGAAGAAGGAGCAACTTACAACAATCAAGTCAAAAATGTTTCTTCAATTTATATGCTAATTTTCTTTATATTGTGTGTCCTTTTAAGTTGATTTTTCATGGGGTGCCTCCTTCTTCAAAAAGTGAGATTTTTGAAACTATTATACAAACCCGAAAAACCCTCGAATACCAAGTTTCACTTCATTCCGACCGTCCATTTATACGTGATGGTGTTACAAAGAAATTTTATAGTTTTTGTAAAATTTGTGTTGCCATAACGCCTAAAACACCAATTGCAGTAGTTTTGGGTTTTGTTCGAATTAAATTTTATTTTGTCAAAAATGCTTTTAACAAAAAAAGCGTTAGAGTGCTGCATAGATATAGGGGTAAAAATACTATAAAATTTGAAAAATGATATCATCAAAATACATGTTTGCATGGACATAAAATTGAAGTTTAAAAAAGCGTGATGCAACCAGCAACCATATTCCAGCATATAAAAACGAGATTTACTAGGTGCCAATTTGGTTTGCATTTTGTTGCCTTTCACCTTAGACTGGTAACTGAATTATAAAAATATTTATTTAAAAAAATTTGATGACTGCTCAAGAAATATTTTTACACCAACAGTATTGTAGGTAAAGGATAACAAAAGCAATATAAAGTTTGTAGGTTGTACATATTATTAAGCCAATCCGTCATTCTGGGTTAGGATTTTTACG
The DNA here is from genome assembly GCF_029784155.1 of Uranotaenia lowii. Classification (NCBI taxonomy): domain Eukaryota; kingdom Metazoa; phylum Arthropoda; class Insecta; order Diptera; family Culicidae; genus Uranotaenia; species Uranotaenia lowii. The sequence goes on along the minus strand of NC_073693.1, from coordinate 63,882,110 downwards.
GCTTCGAAAAATATTAAAATTTCTCGCATGAGCTTTCATAACGTCGCATGAAACATCTTAAGAATTCACAGAAAACTGCTGCAAAAGTTATCAAATCAACGTTAAAATTTGTATTTCACATATAAAATATGTTGTCCAGGCTACGAATATTCTAAATGGAAAGAAGATGCGACTAGCTTATGTCAGTTTTTGTATTCTTTCGTAACAAATCTCTTTGTTTATATTTTGTTTCATACGACGTAATGAAAGCTCATGCGAGATTTGTAGGTATCTATTGCTCGATTTTTTTAACTTTCAATGAAAATCAAAAAATTAAAAAAACGGGCTCAAGATGTGCAAATTTATGTCATCATCATTATGTAATCATACAATGATAACTCGATTATATTATATTAAAATAAAAATTCAACAAGTGTTTTGGAATACAAATGTTGCATTCAACCCTGCTGTTGTATGATGCCACGTTTGGCGGAATTGTTTGTAATAAAAATGATACTAAGACTCTATCAGTACTAATAATAATATTTGCCGTGTGAAACCGCATAAAGTGTCTTTGAATGGTTTTCAAACTTTTTATTCTCACCGTCCCCTTCTACTAGATTTTCGAGCTCTTTGCCCCCTAGGCAATCTTTTCAAATGAAATTATTTAAATGCTGATTGGGATCGTCGCAAAAATATAAATTTTTGACATTTGCAATGAGAAACTCAAAATGAGTTCAAATTTATATCGTTTCAAACCTCTAGTAAGAACTAAAGAAAATATTACATTCCCAGAAAAAAAAGGTTAAACTTAAAAATAAATCGCTTTTATGATTTTTGTAATCAAGGTTATTTGCCAACTAAATTTATCATTGTTCGCACTGTGCGTAACGTACGTAACACATTAGCTAGGTTAGCATCTCACAACTCTATAGTTTACACCGTCTTGCATATGAATATTAGCGCTGAGGAATTTACTTTGTAGCAATTAGATATAGATTTGGTCATTATATTATTAGCAAGCAAATAGAACACATCATCATCATCCTTCCTAATAAATCGTTTGATTCCAATAAATTGTGTTTCCCCAAATGCGGAGTTTGATTTGGACATTGTGACCCAGGATCAAATCTGAAAGTGCTCATGAACCAAAGTGACGGATTATAAGAACCCAACCCAACATAAATTTGGTGCCGTGACCAGGATTTGACCTGTAACCGATTTCCTGTGGTGAACAATAGTTTGGAGCGCGCAAAAGTGTAGCCATTTCAAAAGCTCGTGTACCCTATTGACCAAACGCTATTGTGTGACCGACCCTATTGATCAGCGTTATTGTGTGACCCCATTGTGCAACACTTTTGTGCAACTTTATGTCCCCCCTCCCTTGCCCAGCTACATTGTGTGACGCTTTATTGTAACATCCCAGAAGTTGTAACCCAGGCCGGCTAAGCAGCAATTGAATATATACAAGGCATTGATTCGATATTAAGAAGGTGATTAAATTTCCAAAAAGGTTCCTGTGATTTGTGGGTGCTTTTAGATTTTGTACCTTTCCATGCTAGATACCGGTTTCCCGACGAACGTAGGAGAACCTCTTCAGTGATCCAGTATCAGCGAGTGAGCGCACTAAGTCGGTTTCGAGCCAGAATCCTGACATTAGATCCTGCGTATTATCTTTGAACGATCGCCGAGATCACATCGAGACGGTCCTGAGAAAGTCCTAGCGATTGGAACACATCCATAAGGTCACCTGCACCTTTTCGTAGTCATTCTATCACCTGGTATCCGGACTCGCATCTACTACATATCGGAACGAAACAAAGCCGAAGTAATCTCCACGGTTATATTGATTTCCAAGGCACGATTTTGCCTTGGTCAGGTGAGCACCTTTCCAAGTAATTTATTTGTAAGCCCCAGTGCTTCCTGATTATTTTCTCACCAGATTCATCGGAGACGATCATGGAAGAAAGCAGGCATATTGAGCAGCTACAGTTCCGGAGAACTACATTGCTTGCGTCCTTGTCGCGTGCAGAACAGTTCGTGCAAGGATTCGTCGAGGAACGGGACATGCTCGAGGTAAGGGTGCGGCTAGAGAACGTTGAGGAAGTATGGGAAGGACTCCAAGTAGTTCAGGCGGAGCTTGAAGACATCGAGAACGACAATGAAAGCCGGGTGAGAAATCTAGCAATAAGGGCATCCTTTGAACCAACGTTTTTTAGAATTAAAGCATTTTTGCTTTCTAAAACTTCTGTTCCTATAAATTCGAATTGCAATCCTCCTCAAGCCCCCCCACCTACTTCTGCCTGCTCTCTGAAAGGCCTAAATTTACCTACCATTTCGCTACCTACCTTCTCCGGAGATTATCAGGATTGGCTCGGTTTCCACGATACTTTTGTTGCAATGATCCATGAAAATCACGAGGTGCCAGACATCCAAAAATTCCATTACCTTAAAGCTGCTGTGAAAGGTGAGGCTGGTCAGGTCATTGAGTCTTTCGGATTAAGTGCTGTTAATTATAGATTAGCTTGGGACGCTTTAGTAAAACGCTACGCAAATGAATATTTACTAAAGAAAAGACATATACAAGCCTTGTTCGAAAGTCCAAAGATGCTTAATGAATCTGCTTCAGAATTGCACGGAGTAGTGGACGAATTTGAACGACATGTTAAGGTCCTGGGTCAACTCAAAGAACCTGTTCGCTCATGGAGCTCTTTGTTGGAATATCTCCTTTGTTCGCGATTACATGCTGACACTCTCACAGCTTGGGAGGACCATGCTTCCACTCTTGATGAACCTACTTACTCAAACTTGGTAGAGTTTTTGCAACGCAGAACGCGGGTTCTAGAATCGGTGGACGTAAATCGGCAACCAACACACCCCATTTTAGAAACTCCTTTCTATGGATCAAATTTTTCGGTAAATATGCATTCCAATGCGGCTGATTTCAGTCAGTTTAAATGCGTCGCATGTGATCAATACCATACCTTAGTGAATTGTCCACGTTTTGGCATGATGAACCCCTCGGAGAGATTGAACATTGTAAACTCTAAGCGCTTATGTCTTAATTGCTTCAGGTCTGATCATTTTGTCAGAAAATGTTTTTCAAAATTTAACTGCAGAATTTGCAAGCGACGACACCACACCCTACTTCATTCCTCATTCGCCGGACAGTTGCACACGAATAACAATTATGAACATCCACAAGTATCAAATGTTGCTTCCGTTGCTTCCAATAACTTTGAAGGAGAGATCGTCAGTACTATGGCATTCAAACAGCAAGCTAGTTCCCAATCCTTCGTACCCGTTAATGCAGCAGATAAAACCATTTTTATGCTAACGGCAATAGTCATCGTTATCGATCGCTTTGGCAAACATCATTACGCACGAGCCTTGTTAGACTCTGCTTCGCAACCAAACATTATTTCCGAACGATTGGTGCAAGTTCTGCGAATGAAAAGAAGGCGAAACAACATGACGATTCATGGCATTGGTGAATTACCTCAAAACACCAATGGCTCAGTATTTACCCAAATCAAATCAAGAACATCTAAGGTTGAGCTTAATGTTGATTTCCTGATTCTTGACAAGTTAACATCCGTCTTGCCTGCACACAACGTAAATGTTCAAAGCTGGAACCTTCCAAAAGATATCAGCCTTGCAGATCCTCATTTCAACTTAAGCTCGGAAATCGACATGATAATCGGTAGCGAACACTTCTTCGCATGCTTCGAAACAGCTGAAAGAATCCATCTCAAACCTAATCTCCCTACCTTAGTCGATAGCATATTCGGTTGGTTGGTCTGCGGTGCTGCTGCCGCAAATTTTTCTATATCACTCGATGTGAGCGCATCTTACTCGATAACTGCTGTCTCTTTGCAACCATTAGAAGAAAGTATGGAAAGGTTCTGGAAAATAGAAGAAATAACAAGTCAGTTACCACTCTCCAAAGAAGAACAGCAATGTGAAAACATGTACACCGAAACGGTCACCCGAAAACCCGATGGTCGCTATGTCGTTAAACTTCCTCGGCAAGCCAATTTTGAGGAACTAGTCGGAGATTCAGAAAAAATTGCGTGGCGTCGTTTCCATATTTTGGAGAAGAAGTTAGAGCGTGAACCTCAGCTTAAGGCCGATTACCATAAGTTCATGAGCGAGTACCTTGAACTCGGTCATATGCGTTTAGTTTCAACAGATGAAAAAACTAATTCGCATGTTTGTTTTTTACCCCACCATCCTGTTATAAAAGAATCTAGCTCCACAACAAAGTTACGCGTGGTCTTTGACGCATCCGCAAAAACGTCTACTGGGAGCTCTTTGAATGAGGCCTTGTTGGTTGGCCCTGTAGTACAGGATGATTTACTGTCCATAATTATGCGCTTTCGTACATATCCAGTTGCTGTAGTCGCGGACATTGAGAAAATGTACCGCCAGATTTGGTTACACCCAGACGACACTCCATGCCAACGAATTTTTTGGAGGTTTGATCAAAATGGTCCTTTGCGCACGTACGAGCTACAAACTGTAACATATGGGCTTGGGCCTTCTTCGTATTTAGCTACCAGGACTCTGCAACAAATTATAGATGATGAAGGGGAGCGTTTTCCTATAGCGGCATCTAAAGGCAAAATTAGTTTTTACATGGACGATTTTATTGGTGGAGCGGAAACAGTTTTCGAAGCAATCAAGTTACGCGAGGAATTGAGCGAAATGTTACTTAAAGGTGGCTTCTGTTTGAGAAAATACGCTTCTAACAGGTGCGAAGTACTAAACGGTTTAGCAGAAGATCAAATTGCCATGCGATCTTGCCTCGATTTTGATAAAGAAGAACCGATCAAAACATTGGGTATCTGCTGGGAACCTGAGAAGGACTTATTTGGATGCAATGTTGGCATACGAGATCCAGTTGAGCCGATCACCAAGCGTCAAATATTATCCGGCATTTCGCAGCTATATGATCCGCTAGGTTTGATTGCACCGATTGTTATTCGTGGTAAAATGTTGATGCAACGGTTGTGGTTGCAATCTTGCGAATGGGATGAGCCGATAAATGGAGGTTTAGCAGATCAGTGGGCACGTTATCTACGGGAATTATCAGGGCTCCAAGCATTTCGAGTAAGCAGATATGCATTTCTTCCCAAATCCGAGATTCAAATCCACGTTTTCTCCGATGCCTCTGAAAGTGCATACGGTGCATGTGTATATGCTCGATCTCTAAACAATGACGGTAAAATAAATGTTAGTTTGTTAGCTTCCAAATCCCGAGTAGCACCACTCAAGAAGGTAACTTTACCGAGGCTCGAATTGTGCGCAGCAAACGTAGCTGCCGAGCTGCATTCCAAAGTGTTGAAAGCTCTGCGTTTGTCGATTTCAGCCTCCTTTTTCTGGTCCGACTCAACAGTGACACTCCAATGGATAAATGCTCCACCCAATTGCTGGAAAACATTTGTAGCGAACCGAGTATCCAACATACAGACGCTAACAAAGGGAGCAAAATGGAACCACGTTTCTGGATTACAAAATCCTGCTGATCATGTTTCGCGAGGCATGGATGTCGATTCGTTCCTGAAAAGTACTTCTTGGAAGTCTGGGCCTGAATGGCTTTCCCAGCCAGAGGAAATGTGGCCGAAGCGAGATTTGGCAGATTATCCTGTGAATGGAAAAGAGCGGCGTAAGACAGTGGTAGCTGTTGTCAAAGTAGAGTCATCTTACAATCCGATTTTCGAGCGATATGGATCTTATGTTCGGCTTCTTCGTGTAACTGCACTCATGCTGCGATTTGCAAACAATTGCCGCCAAAAGGGTACGGAAGTTCACAAAACTACAATAGAGCTGATTCCAACCATCGATGACATAACGGTAGCCGAAACTCGTTTGGTTCAGTTGGCCCAAGCAGATGTGTTCAAACTGGAGCTTAAAGCGTTAAAAAAGAGCCTTCCTTTATCGACTTGTTCTCCGATACGATTGTTGAGTCCATACCTAGATAATGAGAAAGTAATTAGAGTGGGGGGGAGATTGCAATTATCTGATCAGCCTTACGTTACCAAGCACCCTGCCCTTTTGCCCGCTCCTCATCCTTTCACCCGGTTACTCATTATTCACTTTCATTTTAAACTGGTTCATGGTGGCGGCCGACAAACTCTTGCTTGCATCCGAGAGAGATTTTGGCCTATCAATGGCAGACGAATGGTGAGAAACGTTATCAGAACATGCTATCGCTGCACCCGAGCTTGTCCCGTTCCAGAGAAGCAGCAAATTGGACAACTACCAGCCAGCCGCATCACGCCGAGTCGACCGTTCTCGATAGTAGGGGTGGATTACGCGGGGCCAGTTTATTTGAAACCAGCGCATCGGCGAGCACAATCTACGAAAGCATACATCAGCGTCTTCATTTGCTTTGCGACCAAGGCGGTACATCTGGAGCTGGTAGGTGACCTTTCAACGCCATCCTTCTTGTGCGCACTCCGGCGTTTCATCGGTCGTCGTGGCTTTCCGTCCGATATTTATTCGGATAATGGCAAAAACTTTGTTGGTGGAAACAACGAACTACGAGCTCTCCAAAAATTTGTCATGGAAAACCAGAAGGAAATACATGGTTGCTGTGTCAACAAAGGCATCAACTGGCATTGGAGTCCTCCTAGGGCTCCGCACTTTGGAGGACTGTGGGAAGCGGCCGTGAAGGTGGCCAAAAGGCATATGTACCGGCAACTTGGTAACGTCAAATTGTCATTCGAAGATATGTGCTCCTTATTAGTTGAAATTGAAGCTGCAATGAATTCGCGACCAATGGCAGCTACCTCAGAGGACCCAAGCGATATTAGCTATCTTAGTCCAGCACATTTTCTGATAGGTTCCAGCATGCACGCTATTCCCGAACCAAATTATACTTCCGTTCCTACGAACCAACTGGACCACTATCAAGCCATGCAGCGGACATTTCAGCAATTCTGGTTCCACTGGCGGTCCGAATATTTGCAGGAATTGCAGAAAGACACTATTCTTCATAAGCCAAACAAAAACATTCGGCCCGGGCGTTTGGTGTTGATAGTAGATGAGTTCCAGCATCCAATTAAGTGGCCGCTTGCGAGAATCCTAAGTGTTCATCCAGGTGCCGATTCTTTGACCAGAGTGGTGACGTTGAGAACAACCAGAGGAATAACCAGCCGTCCAATAACCAAAATCTGCTTGCTGCCAATGGAGAACTGCGATGACGAGGATCCAAGGAAAACGAACGAAAGTGAAGATAACCAAAACATACGATCTAATGTAAACACTTAGCTAGGTTTGACAGTTGAAATGTAAACATTCAAGGTGGCGGCTATGTTCGCACTGTGCGTAACGTACGTAACACATTAGCTAGGTTAGCATCTCACAACTCTATAGTTTACACCGTCTTGCATATGAATATTAGCGCTGAGGAATTTACTTTGTAGCAATTAGATATAGATTTGGTCATTATATTATTAGCAAGCAAATAGAACACATCATCATCATCCTTCCTAATAAATCGTTTGATTCCAATAAATTGTGTTTCCCCAAATGCGGAGTTTGATTTGGACATTGTGACCCAGGATCAAATCTGAAAGTGCTCATGAACCAAAGTGACGGATTATAAGAACCCAACCCAACAATCATTATTGTAAACATAATAAAAAAACTGTTTTTTTCCAAAGCTCTCGAAGTATCCGTTCAAATTTATTTCAGGAATAATTGATCTGAAGTTTTTTCTGGAGTTCCCCTGGTCGAAATGTTGACAGATGCTGATCACATAAGATTCAATGTCAATCAAGTCGATATGCTTCACCAAGTTTTTTTTAAGTTATTTCAGAAAGAAAAGCAGATAAATTTTGTTTTTAGTAAAATTCGTTTAATTTCTGACAGCTTCACTGTATAAAACTGATTAAATTTACTTTTGAACCGTCCATCCATCGATATCTATCTCAATATCCAGAAGTTCACTTTCCCGGAACTTCCAGTGGTCTACCTTCCATGGTAATTTTACAGAACTCAATTATCTGTCTTAGTTTGTTTCAGTACACTATTCGAAAAAAAGTGTGTGCAATTGAAGGCTTCAATTTCTAGATACAATTTTTTTTTGAGAGAGAAAAGCTTATTTGAAAATTCTTGAAAAAGAATCGTCCAAAACTAGCAGAATTAACTTATAAAATGAAATTTTGGAGTGATATAATTAACGTCCTCCTGTTATATTTTCAACATTGTAAATGGGATACTTTTTAAGGAAATGATCTCGAGTAAAGTGGATATTTAAAGATTTTAATGAGTTTAAAAGATCACTTTTGGTGGCTTTTCAATGCTTTGCAAGATGTAAGTCAATGAGTAAAAGGCGCAACACTTTCTTTTGCTTGATCAAACTTCGTTTATGATTATTCAATAAAGTGTTTGTAGTCATTTTTTTTCATTGAACTAGCTCAGTTTGCTTAAATTAGGTTTCTTTTAATTCTAATTTTTTTTTTTTGGTAGGAGTAGGCGATGTCTTCTATTTCCGTCCACGATAATTTTATAAAATTTTTAATTAGGTATAGTACATAAACAGTCTGGAACTAAATAGAAATGGCTTGGAGTGAAAGCTTGGCGGAAGTGCAGAAGTGTCCACCGAGAGTTTGAAAAATTTAGAGCAGAATACGTGTTGTTTCATATGAAGAATTACAAACCGAAAGCTGAAGAAACGGAGTGTTCAAGCTTGATTTTTATTCTCGAACTGGAACTTTAGGGTTTTTAGGGAAAGCAGTTTTTGCGAGGAGTGTCTCGGAGCGCTATGTGAAAGTTTGAAAAGTAATTCTGGATCTCGAAAATCGAAAATAACATACTTAAATTGTAAAAAGGGTGGAAAGCTGTTTTGATGTGTATTATTTTGCTCTTATGCGATTTACGCGAGATTCATTCTGTACCTATCCGAATGTTTAATCGGCTCTGATTTTTCTATAATCTTTACAATGCACAGTGGTGCAGAACATCAATCTAGCTGTACGAAATTAATTGCGTCCAGGGATGAAGAGATAGACATTCAATGTCTTCAGCAACATTGTTCAGTTTTACATGGAGCATATTCTAGTATCAAAATTTTTGTCAAGGGTCCACCGATAGCGAGATAAAAATGCAAACTTTTTTGTTTTTCAAATTAGGGCTTTGATGTCTTCGACAAAGTTGTTTATCTGTTCAAAATAAATAAGTTTGTTGAATATGTCAAAGTCCTATCACATCACCCTTAGGAGTTACAGACAAGGTAAAATAAAATCTCTTGAAAAAACAGTTTTTGAACCTGACACGTTGTAGTTTGGATAAAATGTATTTGAATCAAAGTTGTAACAAGCCACGATCTACAATTGTCTCATACATTATGATGTGTGTAGAAGTTGTGAAGCTCCATAGAAAGCATTTAGTGTATTTTATTGGCAATTTTGGAAGGCTCGTCCATCGAATGCACATTTTTGCAACACTCCCCTTTTTGTGATTACTTTAGATGATAAGCGGAACCATTTCCTTTTGAAATTAGCGGAGAAGCGGGGAAAGAATATGCTTTTTTTCTTATTATAAAAACATTTTTAATAGAAAAGCCCTAACATAAACTAAACAATATCAAAACTAACTTACTACTATAATTAACAAAACTTCTTAGTTAATCTGTTAAGGTTTGAAACGAAATTCTATACATTTATTTACGTCTTTTATTTGTTTGAAGAGCCTGGAACTAGTTAAAAAAGGGTCTGAAGTAAGCATTAATTTTAGGAAAACATCTTGTATGTTTGAAATTTCATTCAATTCTGCAGCAAATTTTCAGAAAAATTTTAGTTGTTTTCGTTCAGTCAGCCCATAGTCGTTTCCAAACAAGCCTTGACGAAAACAACCCTTAATGCACGGAACCCCCTACTATTCATTTCTTTTCAATTTTACCGCCTTAAATAAAATCTGAATGTTTCCGGTTTTAGCGAATTCTGCATTGTTTTACTTTAAAACTAAATATGTGAAGCCAAAATATGCTTTTAAATATCTATTTAATAGAGATTTTCAGTTTAAACTGGTTATTCTCTTTTGGCAAAATATCATCTTTAACGTTATTCTGATGTAAACTTTATGCAACTCATAGAAATTACTAGGAAAATGACGAAAAAATGCCGATTGCTAGGCTAAACTTGATCTCGTTATAGACGGATTTGGTGATAGTAAACTAATGGTACCACGATTTGATATTGAAAGCGACCAGCAAATATTTTAATTTCCAATGTAGCGAGGTTGTTTGTTGTTTGTTTCGATTATAGTCGTTTTACCATTTTTTGGCATTCGCGACTTTATCAACGTTTCAGTTGGCGGACAGTTATTGAAAAACTTATCCGGTACAACTGTGTTCGATATTTACTCTTGGGCTCGAACTCGCAGACATCGGCTCAGGAAGCAACAGACTTGCCAACTGAGCTATATCACAAGCCCAATGTAGTTAGGTAATTTTAAAGTTTTGTTAAGTTAATTAAGTCTCCCCGAAACGACACTTTATATAAAATAGACCAGATTATACCTGAATGTTGTTTCATTATGATGGTTGCTTTGCACTTAGATTTGGGTTATTCAAAAATAAACTGAAACAATGAAGTGTTTGGACAATTTTTAAAAGTGAAAATTTTCATATGAACTGTTATGTTACTGTTATATTAAAAGTTTAACCACGAATTACAACAATTTTTAAAGTGACTTTTGCTTCAACACCTTGAGTGACGTTTTTTTTTCTAGAGAAGTTTAACAACCAGGGTCATTCTTCCCTAAAGTAGATGCGTATTGAAATAAAAACAAGCACAGTTAATTTTGAAGTCTGAGCTGCCGGTTTGCCGTCGGGTGCAGCGAGCGAGCGTTGCCTTGAATCCACAAAATTTCTCACCCAAGAGCATCCCATTGGACCAATCACACACTCCTGGTGGACCCCGGCGGATCCTCTGTTGTGGGAAGTGACAATTTTTCACAGACCACTTAGGCACCGTGCATTTTCCGAATGTTTGCTTTGGTGGCGTGTCATGCAAGTCAAGAGGAAAAACTCGACTTTTGCTTTCGCCAAACGCATTTATCATCGCCGCCGGGTGCGCATTTTCACACAGGAATTAAATGTTCACTTTGCGTGCATTTTAGTATTTTTTTTTCTTAAGGCAGCGCAGTTTGTCTAAAAATACCCGAAATATTGCAAGTGATGCGGAACAATTGCCGGTGGAGTGGATTTAAGAATTTGCAACTTCTTGGAAGAGTTAAGAAAATTTGGTACTTACACTCTTCGATTTTGCACGTGGCTGGAAATGTTGGGCTCTGCGAGGCTTTGCTTGATGGCCATCGGAGCCCCAACCCTTTGCAGATTCCGTTGGGCTGCGGCCTCTCGAAGCTTCTGCTGTTGCAATTTGATGGCCGTTATGTTGATTTGATTACGCATCAAATCGGCACGTTCACTTTCCGTTAGATTATCAAAATCGAGCACTTTAGATTCGGGAACCGCGAACTCGTCATAGCTGTTGAAGGGGGCCGCATTACTGACCCACGCGTAGCCCAACACTAGTATCAACACCGGTAGCTTCATTTTGTCCACTTAAGAGTAAAAGTTGATCTTAACAAATTCCGAGTATACGCACTTTTGAATCTGTCACTTCACTATTTTTGTTTATAATTTTTCTTGTCCTTCGAAGTATAGAATTTTCACATTATCATCGACCTCAATTGAGAGATTGTGGTCTTCCAAAAACCCACAGGTGAGCTACTGTATCAATCTCAACCAGAACTAAAAAAGGATCCGGAAAATTCAATCCAAATTGAGCGAAAAGAAAATTCTCAACCGTTTTCGTCTTGCTTGGTTGCTTGCTGGTTTTCTGGACACTTGCGTTCGTCAAGAGCTTTGTGTAAGAAATGATTTCTATCAGTGGAGGTATTTTATTTATACGGGAGCTGGCGAACCAGACGCAGACGTAAACGCACACACACGCATAAGAGAGTAGGAACATGCACGTGGTGGGTAGAACTTACTACAAGAAACACATCGTCCGGACGACGGACGTCGCGTCGCATCGCAAAGGTTTCTACAATGGCGTCGTCGATTTTCCACCGCCAATCGTTCTGGGAGGGGCTGCGAGGGGGCGAGAATCGAGCTGAGATTTTTCAATTGATCGTGAGATGTTCGGCCGTTGGGTGGCATAGACAATTTCGGGATTTGATTAGGAAACTCTGAAGGTATTTATGTTGTCAAAGGTCAAAGGAAATATTTCTGATATCTAGTAATACAAGCAACGCGTTACTCAAGCATAAACTACAGAGTGGTGTTAAAAAGTCGTAAATCAGAATCAAACTTCGAGAGCCTTACAGAGTTTTTTTTACAAGGTAAAACTAAGGTCCAATTACTTATGGAAAGATAGTTGTGGTTAAAAGTTTTTCGTAAATGTTACAGAAAAAGTCAGATTTTGAGTGATTGGCCTTAGGGTAACGGACTTATTTTGGACCGGGTACCTATTTTGGACCACCTTGCAGCTTTTTTCCCATTTTTCTCTCATAAATCATGTTGATCATGAAAATTTTGATCAAATAATTAAACCTATTTCTTACGATTCTAATCCTATTTAAGATTCCTTTTTATAAGCTGATAAGGCACGGTAAATTGAAAACAAAGTTTCGATTTTGAACGGATGGGCCAAATCAAGCCCATTTTAGGAGGACGTGTCATTATTGGAGTCAGTTTTCTGCCTAGCTGTGATGAATTTAACAACTACAAACATATTCACAGCTCTAAAAAATCACTTGAAAATTAGTTTGCAAGCTCGAAGAACCAAAAAATACTTGTTGTAAAATTGAGCGAAACGATTTAAAAAATCGTAAACAGCATTATTATTTCATTTGAACAGGATTATTGAAAAAGAAGCAAGGAGCTGGACAAATGACTTCTACTTTCCTTCAAAATATAGTTTTAGATGTTTGACAGAAAGTTTTACGTAAAAACATTCAGTAAAAGCATAGAAACATGAAACATGAGACACACACCTTACATTTAACCCTTTATTTCATGATTTTTTATTTTTCCTTAAAACTTATTTTTAACAGTTGGAAATGATGAGTACATCAAGAAAAAAATTTAAATAAAATACGATTTTTCACTTTTTCCATACATTAATTGTTGCAAATTTGTTACTTTATGAAACGAAGGGTTAAACCATTTTTAAGTGGTTCATTAAAAAAATATCAGTTTCTAGATCAAACACATTGTATGAATTTTCTCAAATTTCTTGAATAGATAAGGTTTCGTATGCAATAGAATGTTAACCCTTCATATCATATTTTTTTTATTTTTTCTCGATAAAAATCACAATAGTAGATATGCAATGACGAGTACATGAAGGGAACAGTAATGAAAAAATAATATTTTTCGAATATTTAGCCAAAATATTAATTGTTGCAAATTTGCAACAACATGAATCAGTTATACCTTTTTCTTCTTCACATAAGATATTTAGAAATTAATGCTTATTATATTGCACTAACCATAGCATAAGGACGTCGCAAATATAGTGCCTGGAAACCGTGGGAGTTGATAATTTGGCTGGGAGTATTTATGCGATAATATACCACATACAGAGGAACATATTCCTCACGGTTGCTTGAAAATGCTAAATGGAAAACTGGAACTTTTTTTCCAGTACCTCCGTTCTGAACATAACCTTAACCAAATCAACACATAAGCAAAATGGAACCAACTGGTCCGAGTCCAGAAGCGAAACAGTGTGGTTTCGGAATTCCGTATTTTATAGGCGTTCTCTTCACCGGAGATCCTGAGAGCTTTTCGACCGACAATTACTCTTGCCAAGGTCTTCTGAAGGCATATGGAGGATCGAACCGATGAAAAATTTAAAATACCTCGAGAAACTTGTGTGTCCATTTTACCCGACCTTGAGGTGTCCGTCTTACCCACCATTTCAGCTTTTTTTTTTTCAAAACGTTTGTTCTTTGAGCCTTTTGACCGAAATTTGCTGATTTTCCTCCAGATGGTTAAAAAGAAGACTAATAAACACTCTACCTTTGAAAACGGTTCACATTTTCGAAAATTTTGCTAGTTTTTAACTATTTAAGAGGAGAGAAAATTACATCAAATAATGGATCCTCAAAGTTTTTGTTTGTTTTGTTTACTATTATGAGACCTTGCTTACTAAAAATAAACAAAAGGTCCCAAAAGGGTTGATACACTTAGGCGAACATATTCCCATCATTGAATTAGTGCCAAACATTGCAGTTCTCGAAATATTGAAAGTGTCCATTTTACCCGCTGTGTCCGTCTTATCCGACTTTCCCCTACCAATAAAATAAAACCGAACGTTTCTCATATTTTCAACGCGATGTGTACAACCAAATATAATTAAAAGTTTAATTTTACTATAGACGGATTTTGTGCCAACTCGACACAGTATCTGGCATGACCCTATCAAAATTTAACGAAACTTTTTGTGTGTATAGCCCTCGCTTAGTTAATGCACTTGGCATACTGTGTTGAACTTACGATTTTCGGATCCTCCAGAAAAGGCTGTACTATTTTAAATTTTTACGATATGATATTTTTGTGGAATAAAAATAACGTAGGATAGTTCAACTTTTAAGTTTAAATCCATTTATTTCAATATTTCTGTTTTCAGCTGGATTAACAAACAAAACGTCTGATTCATCAGTATTTGGTACTGAAAATATCTTATTTCTTAATACCTAATTTCCTTTTTAATATTTCTATCCCAAAATTGAGCTGAGAACTTTTGCTAAAAAGATAGCTAAAGAATGAAAAATAAATGAGGACCCAAATGTGTAGTTAGTTTTTATTTTTGAATATACCAAAAAACAATGGATTACTATAATAGTCTGCTTCTAATTAAGTTTTATTATTATTTATCCAAAACATTTGTTTCTCGTATTTCATGAAAAGAACATAGAAAAAAATGTTTTCGTTAGAAAAACTTTTTTCTCTTAAGAGTGCTCACTTTGCGGTGTTTAGAAGAGTTGTAGACCACATAATTCCTCACCATAAAAAAAATCATCGCATTCTTAGTTGATCCCTTTTTTCAAATAGACTTTGAATATTTAGTTTGTATTTGATTTCAGTGTAGGATTTCCACTTACTTTCACTAAAGAGACTACATACAAAGAGGCGCAGTCTGATCCCTTTTGAAATAATAAGCTTGCAACCCAGCTGTGGGCTGCCTTTAAGACTGCTTGGTTTTGCTCGATTGGAATGACGCTGACAGAAAATCGAAAATTCCAATCGTGACATTTCGTCTCTTTATTTCTTTATTTACTATGGGCTTGTTTACTTTTACCATCAATTATTACAATCGAAGCTCTAATTTCTTCGAAATCAAAACAATCAATTCAACGAAGCAGTTTTTGAATTAAAGCTTGGAAATCTACTTTCACAAAAAAAAAAAATGAATAACACGATTTTCAAAAAAAAATTATGAAAAAGTTTTTGATGGAAATTTTTTTGTCCCTTTAAGGGCATCCGCAGCAATCGCGAGCAAAGTGAAAATGCTCACGGAGTTTAATCACTTCCATACCGCACCGGGGGTTAGTATGAAGGTGAGCAAAATAGGGCCGATGCCGTCGGGACCGACGAAATCACCAAATTTGCTCACTAGAAAGGGGCGAGAGCAAACATGCACTGAAAAAAATTCTACCGTTTTGAGCAGAATTAAACAAACGATGTCGCAGCGTGTAGATGTTTGTTGATATTTATTTTAAGAAAAAAAACGTATCAGATTAAAATTGTGGATGGATTTTTTTTGGAATAACCAGTTAAATTTGTTTCGGGTCGGGTCGGGTTTTTCCAAGAATTGAACGAGAAAGTGTAAATGCTGGTTCTGATGGTGAGTTATTTATTTTGTATTTTATACTGTTTTGGAATTTTTTCTACCTATGAATTTTGAAAACATTTTTTCCTTTCTCACTCAATTTCAGATAAACAAACTTGAAGCATCGTAATTTGTGAGCAAAAATGGCCACTCGGAGTTTCTCGGAGTAATAATAATCGAGACCAGTGCGCTGTGCAGGATTTTTGTATCCAACCGGCCAATATGGGTGGCATTCCAGTACTGTCCCTACCGATTCGGCTTTCGAAACGAGGTCTCTCAATAAGTTTGCAACTAATGGGACCCAGTTTTTCGGAGCAGCAACTATTTCAATCAGCACGTTGGATAGAAAAAGAAGTTGAAGATTTTTTAGAGAAGTATATGATTTTTATAAATATAATTTTAGTTGAATTGTTTAGTTTGTTGAATTTTCGGGTGTGTTAGGGTGTGTTTCGGGAATGTTAAGAAATATAAGTGCCCGGCGTTTTGAAAGCAAAATCGAACTTAATTCGAAAATATATTCTTATCTGAACTTATTTTATTCAATCAAGTCGTCCTACAATGCAATAAGTTTTTAATCACAATCCAGCAAACGGGTGACACGGAATTGGAAACACCGTAAGGGAAACTCAACGCTTTACCGAAAGGATCAATGTTGAATCGGTCTCCGAAAACAACCACCACCGGTTGAAAGCGGTGTCCTATAGATATGATGACGAGGCCAAGCGAAGCAAACATCCTGCTCGGAAGTTCTTGCTGCATCCGTCATCGGACCCGATTACTGGTGTTCAAAGTTGCTTGGCCTTGCTGCTGCTGTACGGCATGTTCAACCAGGATGTAGACTTTGACGTCACGATACGGATAGCAGCTATCCCGTCAACATTCATCAAAATTTCAGCAAAAAACTGACGACTCCGAAAATTTACTCGGTACGTATTAATTTAAGATTAAGATTTTCTTAAAAAGTTTTCTCAGTGCAATGCTAAATTTAAAAATAATTATGCTACCGCCCGGTGCATGAAAGAGTGTGTATCCCAAAACCGGTCCGCTGAAATGAGCAAAACCGGGCCGCGTATACTCACTTATTGGTGCGTTTGCTCTAATATGCACAAGTTGCAATGTGTTACGTAGTGGGTATTTTACCTCTTTTTATTTCAATAGTCTCGAATATTGTTACCAGCCCTTTACGACTGCACTTATGGATGACTTGTGTGCCTTGTTATAACCCAGTTTATAAAAAAAAGAATTATTCTGAGATGGTTTTTTTCTTAGGAAATTCAGTTTTAGTATTTGAAATGAATTTTTCTCAGTGTATAATATAGAAGAAAATATTTTTATTTTCTAAAAATTCAATTATTTTCCAAAACCCTCTCTTAAACCACACGAGTAGGAATTGGAATTTTTGAGCTAAAGATATTTATAAAATTTTTGCCTAAAAAGTTTGGCACTTTTCGAATGTTAGTCTAGATAATTTTTGGGAAAACTAAGTATGCCAAGTTGCTTTATTAGATAAGTTCTTTATGCCCACAAAGATTCATTGGATTCTGAGAGGGTCATGCCAATCTCGTGTCAATTTGACATGAAATCCGTCCATACCTATTCATCAAATACTATTTTTGATCTGAGAGTTCTGAGAATTCCAAAAAAATAAAAGTGTAGTTCTAAAAGTTTTGTTTAAAAAGTTGAATCTATGGAACTCAGCTATGGCTTCCATTCTCCGAGATTGCAAGTTGTTGTTTATTTAATCGGAAAGCTGAAAACATCTAGAATAGACTCATAAATATCCCGAAATTGTTCTATGATCCGTCTGGACCGGGACAGACGTTAGTTAAGTAATCTATCGCGGCTAGACGACTTGCGCAACTCCTACTTGTGCTATCGCCACCTAAAAGCTGATACATCGCCACCGGCATTCGTCTACAATAACAGGAAGTGGCAAATATTTCAACCTTATGAAAACCTAGACGACAATTGGACAAAATAGCTAGGTTGCCTTTTTTTTACCTTTCTTGTGTTGGAAGTCTTGGAAGTGACGAAATAATATACAAAATTTAAATCTTTTTGCCATTGTTGGCAACTACAAATTATACTTTAATCCAGGTACTTCTTGGATGCTGCTTTTGGTAACTTTTAGAATTTTACTGCAAGTTTTCCTAGAACAAAATTCATCAAACTTTAATGGGGATACGCCTCATACTGTTGGCTTCTCTTGGATTCCCACTATCCAACTGACTTACGCATAAAAAGGAAATGCCACTTAACGCACAATTTTCGTTCAATTTCGGCACGCATAATTTAAGCACAAATGATTGGATGTCTTCAATTTCGTTCAGTTGGATGATTTTGCTGAATCTTGAAACTGATTTCAACTCTCGGGACTGAGTTGAGACCTGTTTAGGATATTCGCAGCATCTTAATCAAATCAAATAAAACATAAGTCAATTCATTCAATAGGTCAATTGATTTGTTATTGCAGACAATCCTAGCGGCACCGACACGCGACAAATCATTTGCCTAGTAGTAGGAATTATCTACGTCTAGCATTTCAATTATGATACGCGTGATCCCAGTCAAAATACAGCCATGATTCAAGCTAGAAAAATCCAGCTAAATTCAGCGCACCACGAGTCTGGAGTCTACTAGAGTTAGCGAAATGGGCAAAAAAAAAATCTTCAGCCTACATTATCTTACTCCTAGACAAGCCGTTCGGATAGAGTCTGGCAATCTACATAACTTGCCCTTTAGTGCCGAAAACGTCCCGTTAGGGTTGATGGGCCAGATGTGGGGTCAAATATGTGTAGAGATTTCTTCGAAAGTTCCTTCCAAGAAAGAAGCATAAAGATCTTAGACGATTCAGATAGTTTGAGCTTAAATTTCGATGTCCTTTAGAAACAGATTTTAGTCAGCATACTTCATCCTAAAAAATTCACAAAAATTGTTCTTCTATTTCAACTCAACATCCTAGTTTGGCTAAGTATGCCAACGAATAAACTTTCAGTCACAGTTAGATGACATAGACCAATTTTCCAAAATACCTCAAACTCCCAAACGGGGGTTCAGCAACCCTAGCGCATAGAAACCCATTTCGTCAACGAAGCCGGCCGGCTTCAAGTATCTTGACCGTTGGATTTCGCAGACTCTCGTTACCAGACAGACATCCGACGTTGTTGGACTCTTTTTCAAGGTCCGCCCCAACTGTCGTTGCCAAGTTTGTCTAGTTCTAGATCGTTGCAGAGCCAGACCGCTAGCTATATGAAGCTTGATACTATGTATGCTGAATGAGGTATCTTCGTACGTCAATTCCTCCAGCAGCTTCCACGATCATGGCTGTGCATTTTGATAAGATGATAGACAATTTTTTTTTCGGGAACAAACAAATTTATAACTGTTGCCCGTTTCGGTTCATTAGATCAAGTGTGAAAAAGTGGTCGAGGGGCATTTTTCTATTAAGAGACTATCTATCGTTTGCCGGTGGCGCGGTTCTAGTGTGTTTAAGCCTGGAAGTGACTTTCTATTGGAGTCAAATTTTACTTCGAAAAAACTTATTAGAAAATGCATTTAAAAAAATTTTCTATAATCCTTGATATCGGTATGATTGAATAGGGTCAACAATCAGAAATCGAATATCGTCACAAAAATAATGCAAAATAAAACTTGAAAAGCTTGGATGAAACGAAGACTCAAGAAGAAAAAATTAAGGTAGAACAAAATAATACAAAGACTAATCTTTAAATGAAAAAAAAATCATCACACAAAACAAGTGTACGTCTCGGTGGTCGAGTTGATAGCGCGGTAGGACGATAAAAGCTGGTCCACTGATAGCATGGGTTCGATTCCCATCTCGGTACTGGGTGTTAAATGTTAATCTTAAGTTGTCCACGTCATTTATTCAGTCTGTAAAGCCTAAATCGGCTAAGACGGTGTATGTCTTTTTAAGACTATAGTTATCAAGGCAAGGTACAATAATATTAAACAAGATAAAACGAAATAAAACTAAATAAAAAATGAGTTACAACAATGCAATAGCAGATAAAACAAGATAAAATAAGAAAAAAACTATAAAAAAAACCCATTAAAACAAGATAAATCATATGAAAACAAAACTAAACAAGCTAAAGAAAGGTAAACAGGACTGAAAATGAAAAAAACAGGTGAATTAAGATAAAACAGCTTAAAACAAGATGACACCAATAAAAAATAAGAAAAAACTAAATAAACAAGATAAAACTGGGTTTTGAATTGTTGAGAATTTGTTACTTTATGGAACGAAAAGTTAATGATTAAACAAAAAGAATTTGACGTAGTTTTTTTTAGAGTAATTTTACAGTTGACAGCATTTTTTTCAGTTGGGGGCTTATTCATCTGCCACATCTATGTAATTTTATGAGAGTACGAACTTACACGTTTTTTTTTTCGTATCCAGACGTATCTTTGCCCAGTTAAAAGCACAGGGGTTGAATAGAGTTGTCGTTTACTCATTTTCGTCAGTCTAGTTTTTAAACTACAGTCTATCACATTAGCGATAGCTATTTATCACTCTCCACTTCTCACATTCCCTACCCGGGAAAGTACTTATTTCCCAATGAGAAAAATAATACTTCTACTCAAAATATCTGGCAACACTGTTGAGTTACTACACACCTAAACTGAGAAGTTTCAGTTAAGCATGTGATGATGTAAACATTTGTACCGTGTTTATCATCATCACCTGCTATCCGTAATAATCAATCCCTTCTCGCAAATTTTGAAATACCCAGAGCCCGGCGGCATTTTACTCAGACATCGCCTTTTGTATGACGCAGCTTCCGCTTGATCTTAAACGACTCAGTTTATCAGAGTGACGGCTACTCAGACGATCCGAATGTTGGCACTCTTCGAATTCGAGTGCTTGAAGGCGACAACTGAGTAAATGTTGATCAGTATGTTCAAGGCCTTCCATCACTTGTCGCTTTTGTCTACAATGAATACCGGAAAAATGAAATTCTAATAGTAAATTTCATTTTTCGATAATAATGAAGAAACAGACGGTTAAAATTTCATATCGGTGCACGATAATGGAATATGCAAAGAATGTCAGGTTAATCAAAATCTAGTTTTGCAGCCTTAAATAACACTCATGTGCTCAAACGGAAAATGGTAACATAATTCCGATGGGAAGCAGTTTTACTGGAGCAAAAAATGTGAAGAGGTTCGATGTATGGTTATAAAATTGTTAATTATTTAAAAAATAATAAATTAAGATTTTTTTAAAAATATAAATGTATTGGATGATATTTTTCCTGCTTATTGTTCTGAACAACATATCGAACTAAATTCTGATAAATTTGATTGGATTTCACTTTTACTTCCTTGAAAATGCGGCAAAAAGCCGATTCGAAATCATTACCGCATTCTGAGTAACCCCAACTCGATTGTCGCGAAAAGTGCATTGAGTCAGTTCTGAGTAATGGTCGATTAGTTAGAGCGGATTAAGCGAAACTGTAGCTGAAGGTAACTAAAATTTAGCGAGTTGTTTTCAATTGGGAATTGATGAAAACGAACAGGACTACACCAACAGGATTTTCCTTTGGAGCAGCATCTGAAAATCGTGAGTATCATCAAAGATGATAAGTTTCAAGTGAGGTATGAGAAGCTAAAATGTGAGATGTAAAATTAAGCCTTTTAAATTTTTTGAAAAACCTGACAAAAATCAATCATTTCATTTCAAATTTTCCAATTCGAATGCTTGGCAATATTCAGGCAACTCTGAGCAAAATCTGACCATTATCGCATGAAATAAAAAAAGAAATATAAAATATTATTTTTTCAAATTTGAATTTTTCTTCGGAAAAATCTAAGCCAGTAAACACAGATATTCGAAATTCTAAATCTCAAAAGCTACTGGACCAAATTCAACAAATGTTTTTGAATTACAAAAGTTGTTGTGATAAATTTTGTAGAAAAAAATATGATTGAATTTACAAGGTTTGAGTTGTGCTTCTGGGTTAAGCACATTCGCTGCTAGCGAGAAAACGTTAGATCTTTTATACGGTCCGCAATGTGTTAATGACACTAAGTAACAGCATTGCTGTTATTTCTATAACTATTTTGGAAGATTCGAATCATTTGTCAAATTTTGTCAATCAGCTCTTGTTTAAGTGATATGGCGTGTGGAAATTTCGAAATTGATCGCCTGTCCCGACTCAAACTGCAACACCATTGAATATTTTTTCAGGAAAATTTGCAAAAAGATAGTCACCCTCATTCTTGTTTACGGCGTATCTGTCGTTCGTTCGAACGGATACTTTCGATCGAATTCGAAAAACCTATTCTTGTTTTCGTTCGAACGCGATACGTTCGATGTTGGTGTTACCAGATGAACTTCGAAACTTCTAAGCACCGTTGCCACAAAAAAGTTGTTTCTATCAGTGTATTTTTTCTATTTCACTGGAACTCTTATGGGCAAAAATGAGATAACTGTCGATAAAACTGTTTTGTGGCATCGCTGCTTCAAAATGTCAGCTCTGAGCGTAAGCATTTGTATTTTTGCCGTTGTGAAAAAAAATCATCGGCCCGCGACGCTAGAAATGTATCCAGATTGCCCGATACAAACGGATCTTGGTGTGCTTGTGATCATCCAATTTTTAGAATGGTTTCCGAAGATCCTAAAAAAAACAGCAGTAGTGTCTGGAAGGTCCCGGAGTCTCGGCAACGAATCTAACATACCAATCGGTGGTCGGCCGTGGTCAGCAGCAGCAACAAACGCCGCTTAATATCAAGACTGTTTGCCATCACAAAAAGTTACGATCCGGTGATAATGAAGCCGCTGGTGCTATTTGTGCTGCTGAAACCCAATTCTGCCGAGGTGTTAGAAGGATTGAAAAAAAACGCATAGATCTGACGAGTTTGGTTTAAAAATAAAGCCCAATTTTGAATAAAATGCCTAATTTGTTTTTTATTTCAAACCACTCAATTTTGCCTTTCGTAAACTAAAAAAATGTATTTTACCTCACAACATTTCATTTGCACATTTTGAACCCAAATTATTCTCATCTTCACAAACGCGCCCTGTTCGCAGCATCAGACTCGCGTTTGTCTGGCGGTAGAACAAATACGTTCGATCGAAAACGAGAATGCATACATTCGTTCGAACGAACTATGTTCGAAAAATCGAACTGTTCTGATACGTTCGAACGAAAACAAGAATACTTTTTGGAGAAACTTTCGAACGAATGCCATTCGATCGAAAACCAGAATAAGGGTGAGTGTTGAAAACGTAGCTTTTTTTAATGTTTCGTCAGTCTGGTCATCACATTACTACACAATTCATTAGCGATTGCTATCGTCGCACTATTTACTTACTTACTTACTTACTTAATGATCCCGCGCCGATCCACCGGTGCATAGGGCCGTGGTAAAAGACCTCCACTGTTGACGATCCGGAGCCAGCGTCTTCACCTGGTCCCAGTCAAGACTCTCGTCGACAGTTCGGATTGTAGCGGCTAGGCTTCGCCGCCACGAGTTTCTGGGTCTGCCTCATCTTCGATAACCTTCTGGATTCCAATCTAGCGCCTCTCTGCAAATCTCGTTTTCATCTTCCAATCCATCTCCACTTACGTTCCCGAATCTCGATTTCTAGCGCCCTTTGATGACACCGGCGATGTAGTTCCTCATTTGAGACCCAGTTGCCAGGGCACCAAGCGCGGATGATATTCTGCAGGCAGCGGTTTACAAATACTTGCAGTTTTCGCGTCGTCACCGCATATGTGCACCAAGTTTTCGCACCCGTACAGCAATACGGATTTGACGTTTGAGTTGAAGATTCGGATTTTTGATCGTAGAGAGATCTGGCGTGACCGCCAGATGTTTCGGAGACTCGCAAACGCAAATCGGGCCTTTCTGATCCGGGTTTCGATGTCTTTCCTGATACCACCATCAGGCGTTATCTGACTACCAAGATACTGGAAGCACTACACTTTTTCAACTTGTTGCCCAGCTACCATGAAACTGGAGGGATTTGCTGTGTTGATCACCATCGAATTTGTCTTTCCGACATTGACTTTGAGACATGCTGCCTTGGAGCTTTCGGTGAGGTCGTCGACTTTGCGCTGCATATCCGGTTGTGTTTGAACGAGCAAAACAATATCGTCAGCCAGGTCAAGGTCGTTCAGTTGCTCCATTGTTGAAGAATTCCACGGCAATTCTTGGTTCGGTGCACAGTCGATCGATCCAGTCAGAATTTCATCCATTACGATTAGAAAAAGTGGCGGTGATAAAATACATCCTTGTCTCACTCCAGCATTAACCGGGATTGGTTCGGACAAGACACCGACGTGCAAGACCTTGCACGAAAATGCCTCGTATTGCGCTTCGATGAGATGGACTAGTTTCTCTGGGACCCCTCTTCGCCTAAGAGCCGCCCAGATGTTTTCATGGTTAAGTCGGTCGAATGCTTTTTCGGACCGTCGCAGTATTCACTTATCATATTCCCAATCCGGGAAAGAACTCATTTCTGATTGAGTAAATGAGAAACTACTCATTTCTGTGTGAATACTCTGAGTTGTTCACTCAGAACATCTGGCAACACTGCTGAGTTACCACGAACTCAGTTTAAGTCGTCTCGCTTAACCGTGTGATGATGTAAACATTTGTACCGCGTTTATCATCATCACCTGTCTTCAGCAATCATTGATCTATTGTCTCGATTGCGAATTGGACACAAAGCATGTGGAGAACCAAAACAAATAGTGTTTTGGTTCCACGACGTGATACATCAGAAATCTTTTGCTGATGGATTGTTCTGAACCGCGTAGGTGACCCTATTCTAGAGGATGCGAACAGTGAGTTTCAACAGATTGTTTTGAATGTATTGTTGACACTGTATTTGTTCAATTGTTGATCTTTTTGACGTTGGAATAAATGGCGTCAATAGACGACCGACGATGCAAACTTAGTGTACATACATAATTCGGATAAATTCTTAATTTTTTTCGGGTTTTTGTAAAACAACTTGAAATCGTGCAGTTAACGGCATTTTTTTTATCAAACTTTATTTGGAATTCGGAGTATTGAGACGAAGAAAAAATATAGTGAAAATAGATGTTTAATAAATGATCATGAGCACAAGCGTATGTTGATAGTGAAATTTTTATTTTTCGATCAAGGCACTATGGGGTCACTCTGTGCAAAATGGAAACCATTAAAGTTTTCCTTGGTTTTTCTAATATTTAAAGAAAATTTTATTTATTTTATGATAAAATAAAACTTAAGTATGATTTTTTTCTAACTTGCAATGTGCGCAACTTGCATTTAACCGTGATTTATTTTTTTTCTGGATTCAAAAATAAATGTTGCTGCAAAAACCTGATTTGAAAAAAATATTTATTTACTTACATGGTGTTGCGTCTCACGACATAATCTGATGAACAATATTTCTCCAACAAAATAAAATTGTTATGAAATCGTCTTATTTTTTGTAAAGTTTGTATAGTTTTAATGGTGTCAAAAAATATTGAGATAAAATCGTTGTTCTGAGCAAAGCCTAAAACGGCCGTAAAAAATTCTACTGAAGCTTTTCAAACCTGGATCTGCATTTGTGGGTCAGTAAAACTAAGCTATAGGGCAAACTTACGCTCCATTTAGACTTATTTTCGATCGTTCCACTATTCAAATAATTCCTTGGAGATATTTGGACCCAATGTGCTCACTTTTGTACCTATAGACATGAATCCTCTCAATGTCCTGAAACTTAAAACCCATTGAAAAATAATGAGTTTTTTTTAAGCAAACACTACTTAACATAAATAAAAAGTTGATTTCTGTAAAGAACAAGCTGTGGCAAAATGTGTACAAAATTTAATGAACAGTGTTAGGCTGAAAAGCGATTGTATAAATATAATATTTATTTGAATGAAGAAAATATGCCCAAACCTCACTAATTCGTTATATTTTGTTGTCTGTAAGTTTAAAAAGGACCGATCAACTAGTTTGTTTCCTGCAGCGTTTTTCCGGTGATGCCATTTAAGTCGAGACATGCCTCATCCTCCATTCAATCAAGGATTAAGATTTTACCTAGATATTATAGATTCAGAGATTTATAGCTTTAAAAAAGTTAAATTCTACAATTTTTAGAAATTCAAACAGATAACATTATAAAAATGAAAGTTTTATTGCCTCGTGTAATTGGAGTTTCTGGCTTTGTTTAAAAAATGTGTCCATTAATCAGGAAAACACCCGGAAAGTTTTCATTAAATATCTGGACAAGCCCGAGAACAACCGGGCAATCTGGAATGCTTATGTTAGCTGTTATAATATGTTACACAAGAGACGTAGAACGTGAGAAACATGAGAAAGATGAAATATGAAGTTTGCGTCGTAAAACGTAAAATTTAAGTTGTTAGAATCATTACTCATCATTATTTATATCATTACTCTTTTGCTCTATCTCTCAATAAATATAAAGGGTGTACACGATGAAATTGCCACACAAAAAATTGATTCGCAAAATTCGTGTTTTCATCCGGTTATCATCAAATTTTCAGGGATTGAAAAATAACTATTAAACTTCATTTTATCATTTTACTCGTATTTTATTTACAGTTCATATGCAAATGCCCACACCTTGGCCTTAACCCCGGCCATAAGATTTTGCACAACCTTTTAATCAACCGTTTTTAGCCTGTAATGTAAACTCATACTTTCTTCAGTTTCTCGACTGTCTGCTTCATATTCGCCCAGTACTTCTCGATGGGGCGGAGCTGGCATGAGGCCTAATCCGGCCAGAATATCGTTGAAACGTTGTGGGCCTTCAGGAGAGGAAGAAGCCGCTTCTGGAGGCACTCTTTCAGGTACACCTGTCCGTTCATCGTGACCTGGGTCACGAAAAGTGTACTCCGCTTCTCGCACGTACAGCTGGCTTGCCAAACCAGGAATTTCTTCGCAAATTTGAACATCTACGGAATACTTATTCCTTCACTTCTGGGCTTCCAATCGGTGGTCAATCGTTCCGCGAACCACTTAATAACTCGCGACACCTTGGAATTCGCGATTCCCAACGTTTAAGCGATGGGACGATGCGAGAGATCCTTGTTCTCGTGATAAATGCGCAAGATTCTATCTCGCACGAGTTGTTCTTACGACTCCATTTTCGCGAGTTTAGATCCAGTGCTGCAAATTATCTTCAGGCACGAATGATACTGACTGTGATTTTCTATCAGTGTAAAAAGCTTCATCTGAAATGAACGGAATAGAAAAGTCAACAAATATAAAAGCTTCTGATCGGCTCGGTCATCCTCGTGCCTACAGAAAGCTGTGTGAGTGTGTCTATCAGTCAGTAGAAAGCTCACTCGTAAACCCGAACTAACTTGTTTCACTCGAAAGCTACGAAAGCGTCTTTCGCTTAGGCATTTCTGTCACTCACTGTTTTTGATCAGTGACTGCAGCTTAAGCATTCAATCAGTGTCAGCGAAAGTTGCTGATAATTTCAGTAAGCATTTGTTTTGCCATTTTTGCAAATTATGAATTGGGATTCAAAAAGAAAACGCGAATTGAAAATCGCTGAGACTATACGTTTACTTGAAGGGGGACAAGAGGATGGATGTGTATAAAAAAATTGAATTTATGGTAATTAATAATGACAAAAATATGATAAAAAGAAATATTTTAAATATTTTTCCATTGTATTGTAAATTTCATTCCTATTTGTCAGATTTTTTTTGTCATAGTTTTGTCATACTTTTACCACATTTGTCATGTTTTGTCATTTTATTGCCAACTTTTTGTCATAATTTTGTCCCCCACATTCGTCTACACGCTCCCTCGCCAGCGTTCGTCTCGCCAACCCGAACACTTATTTCTAAACCTTCCCACCTCTTCACACCATTTGAAACAGACGTATTTTTTATCAGAATCCTTCAAAAATAGCGATCTCAGCAGTAATTCTGAAAATTGCGCATGTCTAGCGAGTCGAACAATCTTTGTCACCATTCAACTAAACTTAATGATAATAGAATGGAGCTTTTTTCACTTTCAGCAATGTTCGCTTGAAACTGAAAATGAAGATTCGATAACCTCATGAACCTGCAAAGAGCCTGAATGTATACTAAGCACCGATGTTGCCGATTGGTGAATGAGTGTGCAGAGAGCTTTCAGGACTGAGCTTTCTGTTCATTCTCGTATGAATCTAGTTGGAATTGAACTGACCGATACACTGCAATAAAGTCAGCTGATAATTTCTCACTGACACTGAAAATTTGCAGCACTATTTAGATCACAGGACTTTAAAATTTGCAGGATGCATGATGAATCTAGTATGGTGGTCTCACATGCCAAATCGCACGCCCAGCCATATTGAAAAAAGGTTTGACAGCTGGCTGAAGTGTTTGCGAAAAAGGGGGTCCAGGGATGCCAGGTGTTTGAGATACAAAATCAAAGAAAAAAAGTCTATGTATGTCTGTGCATGTCCTAGACCAAAGATCAAAAGATTTAAAATCAAATTGGGTTTTAGTTTATTTCCTTAATTACAATACACTCAGCATTTTTCGGATGCTCCGAAATAGCTGTGATTAACCGTGATAATAGGAGGGATCTTTTAAGGGTGCATCAAACAACCATAATCCTAAACCGGATGTTACTTGTCCAATCGATAGCATCAAGGTCGGACTCAGGGTGTTCACCATCGAAGCGGCAGTTCAAAATGGCAAAAAACTTCATCTGGTTTTCCCAAATGATACCCATCAGATCCAGATTACACGATAAGATCTTCTGGAGCAGCGATGGCAACAGACGAGGGTTCTCCTGAAGCAGCTGTTTCACCTCGATGAAGATCAGATGTTCCTGCAAGAAGGCCAGCTGCTTCTCGGACGATGGAATGTCATTCTTCGCCATGTTACTGTCGTACTCGTTTATCAAATATTCAGAAACTTCTTTAAATTTCCGTTTTTTTCACTTCTTTAATGCGCGACCGTTCTTCTCAAGTTTCGTTAACACACTTACGAATCATATGCGATCCTATTCCACCATCTATAAACGATATGACCGCTCTCATTCTTTCGAAGTGTTTCTCAATTATTCTTCGTCAAGTTCCTACACACTAAACTGGATTTGGTAATATTTTCGTAAAATATAATCACAGATTTCAGACTAATAACATTTTCTGTATATTCCCAAAATTTTATTCAATGTTTGATATTTTCCAACTATTTCCTTATATTCACTACAGTTACCATGCGATTCAATGACTTTCTGCGCTTCCAGACAGCTCTTGGAAGAAAATAGTGTTGAATAAGCATGATTCTGTTATAAGTAATGGATAATTAATGTTACTCACTGCTACCGACAAAACTGGCACCGTCGTCTATTGGTGCAACGTCTTCCAGCTTTGCTTACCAGAGAACTCAGCCGGAAGAATTTTTTCGCTTCCATGGATAATCTTTGTAAAAATCATGGCGAAATCTTGAAAAACTTACTAATTTTGCTTGAAATCTAAGGTTATTCCATCTCTGCTATAAGAAATTACTCACAAAAGAGAGTAGTGCGTTTGTTTTCGAATACAGACCTAAAGGTACTCTCTGGAGCCACCGTTGTATAAAAAATAGCGACAAATCAACTACCTTCAAAGATTCGAATGTATTTAGAGGTATCAAAAGAAAAAAATATTGTAAAGTTTTTAAGTTTAACACTTATGCGGAAATTAATCAGGCTTCAACAATGCTCGAAAAGTGATAAAGGGTATCGCTTATCCTCAAGTATGGAAGCAATTATAGAAGATTTGTTTCTGATTTATAGAAAATGATTTGAAGATTTTTCCACTCCATTGAAAAAAAAGAACAGTCAAACCGTCAAAATAAAACGGTAACAATGAACTCTGGCGATCTTTTTGACAAAACAAGTTCACTGACACCGAGTAGATAGTTATGTCGGGAGCAGCCGCGAAAAATAGTCAATCACAATAATCACTCTAGAAGCTCTCAAAAAACGCGCCTTATTTGCATAGACTATCGCCACTCATCACCACGCCACGATTGTCGCCAATCCAACGAAAAAAGAAGCTGGTTCGCCACTTAGTTGCAATAAGTAGAGTCACACACAACTAGGTATTAAGTAGGAATATTGTCTATATCAGCAGTGCGCGACTATCAGCTTCAGCCCAGTAAGTAAGTAGGTAGACTAATCAATCTGTCACAGGATTGAGAACAATTTCGTCTACACAAATAGGAGAAAATAGCCTCAGTCGAGACGCTATAATTATGATTGGCCTACCAATCAGAGATTTCTCGCAGCAGCTTCAACCTAGGTAGATGAACCCAAAATGGACGCTCATTTCCATCTGCGCGGAATTGATCCGAATAGTTATCTCACGCGTGATTTTTTCTTAATGCAGTTAGAGAGATGCGTGTCAACAGTCCTCTAATAGAGAAACGGATTGCGATGTCTGGGAAAGCTACCGAGAGGCACCCTAATTACGCACAATTGATGGCTTTGACATGGTTGTCTCGATTGGTGCGAACATTTTGCTCCATTGAACAGTTGGTAGATTGAATTAAATAGCTATCACCAATTGCAGACGAGCAATTCGTGCCAGTTATCGTAGACGTGGGTTTTACTTGATCTATAAAAATGTAAATTTTCATTGCCTTTTTTGCTCATTCTTTCAGGAATTGTATTCATTTGATTTTGATCACTACACGTTTCTATGGTTTAACCATCTAAGCAACGTACAACGAATCGTTACCATAGATTTTAACAAATTTATCGATCGTATGAGATCTTTTGAATTTGTTTACAAATAACAAACATTTTCGGTAACACTGAAATTTTTTTATTGTTGGTGAAATGAAGCGAACTTGGAGACATTTTAATACAAAACGTTTATTCTCAATATGACCAAGGTTCCAAAAACACAGAAAACTCATTAACTTTATAGATTTTGAGCGAATTTTCATCACAGAATCTGTGATACAGATCACCGAGTTTTGAAAGTTTTCAAACATTTCACAGAATTTTGTAATTCTTTTCGTGTTTTTTTTTGAACATGTACATCTTCTTGCCAATATTGATCTTGAATTTCTTATACAATTTTGTTAAAACTTATGCGTTTTGTTTGTGTTTGATATGACTTTTCAATAAAATTGATGAAAATAGAGTAACAGAACGAAAAAGTGCGGTTGATTAATTTTCAATCTTTTAAAAGACACATATTCAAAACAAGAGGCGATGAACAAAACCAAATTGTATAATTCATTTTAAACCATTTGTTATAGAACGATAAATATTTACTTTTAATGCAAATTTTGTATTTTGCATCCAAATGTTTAATTCACTTTCATATCTTTAAAACACATAGAAAAATCTTGTTCATGTAATGGGTTGAAATTAACCAAAATTAACAATGATTTATTTGTACGTTTCGGAGGTCGAATGGTTAGCGTGCTAAGACTGTAATCGACTGTAATCTTAAGTTATCCATGTCATTTATTCAGTCTGTAAAGCCTAAATCGGCTAAGGCGGTGTATGTCTTCAAACAAGAAAATATTTGAAAAAAATTAAGAAGCTTTTGTCAAAAGTTCTTTTAGATGTCACAAATGTTACCTTCAAAACCAATTATTCAGAAAAGAAATAAAATTTGATTAAGACACAGAATCATGAACCAGGAATAATGTGAGATTGAAAATAAAGAAAAAATCATGTTTAGAGCATCGCTCAATGAAATTTACAATTCAACCATGAGAGCGTTTTTTGTCAGTAATAATTTGAAAATATTTTCATTAATCATTCAAAGAAGAAAATGCTGAATTCAGGGTATTCCCTTTATTACAGGAGAATTAAAAAAAAGTACATCGAATCAAAAGTATGAAATTTGGGCGTATCCAGTTGGAAAAGTTTTAATTTGAATTTCAAATATTAGATTTGAGTAAAAACTCAAATTTGCCGTTTGATCCTATTTATTCCAATAATAATCGAAAAACTAACAATTATTTTGCTTTCTTCATACTCATATTTATGTTTATGAAGCTTTCCATATTACCTGGTTTTATTAAAATCATTTCCACCCAACCAAGGTCGAGAAAAGTTTCAATTTAAAAGGATAGTTTCTGTTTTTTTAATAATAAGAGAAAGTAATGTTTTATTTATTGTAGGGAAGGCATTCCTGATTCCCCAGATTAATTCAGACATCCCTTGTTTTCAAAGTTAAGTGGGCAAATGAACCAAACTAAGGTCTAAATTAGGCTCAATTGTTGAGTGTTTTTTTATCCAAATTGTTTTATTTTATAAGAGTTTGATAACAGATTTGAATGCTGCTGACGTGTTTCGGTTAAAAAAAAAATATTTTTTGTGGTTTTAGTCACCCTTTCGAATTATCACCGAATTTTGCTAAGATTTGTCCGGATTTTATATAGATACTAGCTGATTTCACCCGGTCTTGCTTGGGTTCTCCTAAAATATAAATCAAAATGATTGTCTTTTTCAAAGTTTTAAGCCTTTTTATCCATCATTTTAACGAATTTGACCATGTAAGTTTTGTAAGTTTTGTTAATCATTTTAAAATTTTGATTGGGAATTTAAACTAAGTTTATCGTTTCCATATTAATGAAATGTAATGAGGTTTTTTGAAATAATAGTTCTTGAATTCTCATTCATCGTGTCACGAAAAATATTTATAGATTGTAAGATATTTGACACAAAATTTGGG
Source organism: Uranotaenia lowii (assembly GCF_029784155.1). Classification (NCBI taxonomy): domain Eukaryota; kingdom Metazoa; phylum Arthropoda; class Insecta; order Diptera; family Culicidae; genus Uranotaenia; species Uranotaenia lowii. The sequence continues at coordinate 63,849,611 of NC_073693.1, read as the reverse complement.
AAAGTTTGATTCGGCCTGGTTGCCCATATTTCGTTGAAATCTTCGCCCGAATTTTGCCCGGAATAATTCATTATTTTTGTAAAATGTAACAAAAAACATAAATTAAGTTTTTACAATTTTTAATTTTTACGTTAAATATCGAAAATTTTTATGGCAAGTTTTATTCTGATTTGTGTTTTGAAAGCTTCAAACACGATTTAACATCCGCTGATGTGGTTTGATGAAAAAAAAATTTAAAACGCTCATTTTTATATTTATTGAATAATTCCGTGGTTATGACCAAATTTGCTCGGATATTTCCTGGTATTTTAGTAAAACATTTTGAAATAAAATATCCTGATTTTTTCATACAGTTGCCCAGGTTTTTTTTCGGTTCCTATACGTCCGGAAAAAAATTCTGGCAACCTTATTTTAAACCCTTCATTTTAAAGGAAGCTTGAAGAGATTTAGTCTTTTTATTTTATCTTCAAATGATAACAAAGTATTTTTTATCTTTTCCATGTGTTATCTAATAAAATCCAATATCTCAAGCTTGTGAACATATGTAAACGACCTCTTTTGAAGATTATCTCCCTTTCAAGATCTCCCCATAGAATGCTATATTCAAGTTCTATTTCGTTTTTCGTGTTGAATAGAAACTTTGGAAAATACATCCTAAACTCTTTCAAATGATGATTAGGATTTGTATGAAGAATCCTTAAGTAACAAAATAGGAAACTTACTTTCATCGATGGTTGGAATCTCGAAATTTACATAAAAATCTGGTGGACTTAGCTTAAGATTGCCAAAAGTTCTCCCGCACGTATCCGGGCCAGGCAAATCCGGGGTATTTTATTTAAAACCTGACGAAACTCGGGCATTCTATTTCCAAATTTTCAAACCAAAACTCGGGTAATATCCGGAAAAACTTGACTTTCTGAACTTGAACATATGAGCCAAAAATCGAAACCAGTTTCAAAGTCCTCAATCATGAATCCATAATCATAATTCGGATGTTTCGGATTTAAATGTTTATTCTTTATTTAAATTATGTACTTCTTATTCGACTTGCAAATCTAAATTTCTGAATGTTGAACCTATACAGCCATTTTGAAGCTTTGTTTTGTTTGAATTTAGCAAAAATAAAGTTCATGAAATCTGAATATGAATTTGATACAAAAACTAAAAAGGTTTCTAAGTTTTTTTTCTTATTCGGAAAAATATAAACTGAATGCCAAAAATGCGTATGAGTTCCGAAAATCATTAATCAAATTTTGAACGAAATGTAAAACCAAATTTAGACGACGATTTCAAACTTTTAATGATGATTCGAACTGAAAATCAAGAATCCTAAACTGGATACATAGTCCGAAATATGAAAACACAAATACAATTTCGATTTTGATTATAAGGAACCAGAATTTTTGAAATCTTTCAAATCTTGTTTAAAATTGAGTATTCAGAATAGAATAACTATCAATGAGTGAGAAAATTTTGAAAAACTGTAGTTGAATTCTGAACCTGGGATCAGCTTTCGAGATTTTGACATCAGTTTTTAGTCAAGCATGTTAATATCGAATAACCTTACCCCATCATCAAAATTTTATTAGGAATAACAAATTCTCAGTGCAGAATGGAGAACCTCGCTTGCTCTTGATGGACTCTCATGGGGAGGGGAGGGGGGGGGGTTTAACTCCCAAATCCCCTCCGTTCCTACAGCCATGCTTTAGGGAGCCTCCTTAACTTATATTAGAGTGAAACTATTCGAGGTATCCCAAGCAACCAAAAGTTCCCTTAAGAGGTACCATAGAAGCTTAATAAGCTTCTGCAGGTGTTCCTAGAGAATGCTAATCAGCCATAAATTTAAGTTCTTAAAGAGACTTCAAAGTTCGTTTCAGTTGCTGAAGAGAATTCTATGCAGCTCTTAAGGGAATATCAGAACTTCTAGGCGATGAAAAAAAATCATGACAACCAGATGACAGATGGCTAGATTGTCGGTCTAGCCTTTTATTTCGTTGATTTTAAATGTTTACCTTTTTATTATCACAATTATAGTTTGTCTCTCTTTGAGAATTGATCCACTGCCCTGGTTGCAAAGAAACCTCCCTGTTAACCACTTGACCAAACCTGCTCATCCTCTACTCTACTGTTTAAAGTTATATTTTAATTAAACTACCAGAGAATATTCCATAGCTCGCTAGTGAATGGGTTTTCAGCATATTTCATTCATTTCGCTCTATTCTTATGAGACTTTCGGTGGGTTAAAAAATGTTAGACAAGTTTTTCATCATCAGCTTTTTTATTAAATCACATTAGGAAAATTAACAATCGTTTCTTAAACACACAAATGCCATCGGTGGGGGATCAGAATTAACTTTCTTGCCAACAACAGCCGGCTGGGCCTCCGGAAGAATGCGAGTGTAATCCGAATAGCCTCTGGCCGCGGTGATCGACTACGGAAATACTTGGGGGGCATCCATTAATTACGTAACGCTCCTACGGTGGAGGGGAGGAGGGAGTAAGTTTGAGCGTTACGAATTGTGACATAGGGGAGAGGGAAGGTATGCTCATCGTTACGTAACGATTTTTTCCTTAAAAATTTCAGTTTAATCGCAGCTTTTTTATGTCATACAATTTTTGCAGAATGATAAGCATACCAAAATCAGCTTAAAATTTGTAAGCTTCACAAGATTTTAACTGGTTTTTAAACTTTCCTCTTTGAAGATTCTGAGATAAACTCCTTAAAATGTGTATTGGATATCCGTGGAATAACCGTTGTAGAGCAGAATAATAGGTACATTTACTCCCAAGAACTCAATTCAACCTTAAGACCGAAATTTTTATTATTTTTTCTCCATTTATATAAAAAAAATGAAATTTTGGTTATTCCGTCGAATATTACAAAGTAGAGTATATTTTGCATAACAAGTTATGCTCCTTGAACAATGCTGAAAAAAGTAGATCTCCAGTTAACAAGCACAGAGCACATCGTAATAAGACATTTTATTTTATCTGAGAGTGATCATCAATGAGTACTAAGAAGCTATTTGGATGGATATTAAGTCCGTTTTGATGATCGTTAAAAAATTAATGGTAATATCTATTCTTACTTTCGAAAATCAGTATTAAAAAACATGAGAAGATGGGGGGGGGGGGGGGTAATTATCAGCGTTACGTAATTTCGTGACATTCGAAGCGTTACGATTTGTGACATACGGGGGGGAGAGGGTCGAAAAAGTGCATTTTTTGCGTTACGTAATTTATGGATGTCGCCTTGCCTCAGATTGTTCCCAGCTCGTTGCTGACATCGTATTGAGGGGCACCGGTCTTGGTCAACACTGTGCTCAATCTCTGATTACCTTCCTTCGCAGTATTTGGCGTAAAGTATGCTCCAATCAATAACTCTACAGCTTAATTTCAGTGAAGATTTCCTGAAATACATTCAACTTAACTAAAATCCCTTTCCATTTTGTCTTCTTCGGGGATTGTTATTCCTAATTCCTTACGTAAACATCACCATGAATTTTGACAGAAAAATTTGACAAGTCGCTCAAAAGTCGCAAAAGTTCTTTTAAACTCCCTAGAAGAACCATCAATGGTCCATAAGAATGTGCTGAGCAAACATAAAGGAACTTCTTGAAAGAAGTTGCGTTAAATTCGCTTAGAAGTTCCTTTTTCATTATCTTTTACCTTTCAAAAGGCCCTAAAGGTTTCTTTGCAACTTCAAAGGGACATGGGTACCTAAAAGTCTCCTAGAGCTTTTTCTCTGCCAATTGTGAACTTCTGAATGCCATGTTAAGTAAGTATGTGACTTTTGGTTGCTTGGGATTATTTCAAAGGGAACCTTTTACCTGTTTACTTAAACAATTTGATACCGATTTTCATTTTCTTCCCTAGTTTTCTAGAACTAAAAGTAGTATGATGAAAGTAACGTTTAGATTTTAATTTTCCTTGTGAGCGACCTTGAGCCGGAGCCCCGGAGCAATTGCTCCCATTCAAATTTAAAAAAAAATAACGGATAATTTTTATACATTTAAAAATCCTCATCCTCGTATAAAAAATAAGGATTTTAAAGGTCCAGGTTTTTGTCCTACTTTCCAACAAAACTTCCAGCAAATTAAATTGCTGAAAAAACAGCAAATGTTAATGCTGGTTTCCAGCAATTCAAATTGCTGGAAATCAGCAAAACAGATAGCTAAAAATCAGCAACTTCTTTCAAAACAACCTGCTCATTTAGTATCAAATTTATATTTCAATTCAAATTTAAATATTGAATACAGGCTGAGCATAAAACAATCAACAAAAAGAATTATTTTCTCCCATTTTCCAATGAGGGATGTATTTGTTTTCAGAAACATTATTTTATTTTGCAATATTCCAGTACCGGCTCTTCGGTGGCAGCTTTGTGCCAAAGTGTTGTTAATCCGCCACCTGGAAAAATAGTTTCTATTAGTTTTTTTTATGCAATATTTACTTATAGTAAAAATAATTGTATTAAAATAACCAAAATTCGTAAAAGATTGTCCTTGTTTCAGCATGCGAAAACTAACAGACTCTAATTTGACAACTCGATTGCTGATTTTCCAGCAAAAAAGACAAAGACGCGACCGAATGCTAAAAAATCCAGCAATCAGAAAACCGATTGCTGGTTTCCAGCAAGCATTTGGATTGCTGAAAGTTACCAGCAATTTTTTTTGCTGAAAATCGAATGAAAATCTATGTGTGTATATCTTGAATCTCCCAGTATCCCAGTTTGAAAAAACGATATAACCCATGCGTGATATAACACAGATTTTCATATCTGTCACAATGAAAATGCAGCCGATTCATAAGTTATCATTTTCTACATATATGCCAATAAATATTAAAAAAATTATACTTGGTATTCATTTTTCGAAAAATGGCCTAGATTATATCGTATCTGTCAACATCGCTAGTCAGTGATTTGTTTTTCCCTGATGCAAATCGAAAGCTTTCTACATACGTAAATAATACGCACTATCAAAGCGAGGACATATTTAGACTGGAATTTGCGCCTCTAGCTAAACTGTCGCAGCATCGGCAACTTGACAAATCATTATCGCCGTCTGCCGATTGCATTAAGCAAAATGTTAGAAAAAAATAAATACATAAATCTCTTCTCGCAATCGAACGATGGATGAACTAGTCAATCTTTTGGGGTACGCAAGGAAGATTGAGGATTCGGATGCTGGCGATGGCTGTTTACTTATGCTACACCTAGAGTCTCGACAGATGTCAATTTGTCTGGACTGGAAACATGAACGTATTGACGAACCATTGTTTTTATTTTGAATTATCTTTTCCTTTTCCGTACGTGAGGAGATTAATTTATGACCTTTTACAAAAGGAGGAAGGTCTCTAGCATAGGTAGCAACATTTGAAAAAAAAAACAGAGGTATGAGTCCTTTACATCCTTTTTTCATTTCTTCCAATACCATGCAGCAGCCTAAGGTTTCAGATGATAGAGAATCTAACGGCAATATCCTAAACCAAAGCCAGTCTAACCAGTCAAGGCATTTTCCGAAGAAATAGATAAAAAACAGGATTTTTTGAATATTTTTTTTCAAAAGGGCTACATGTTGTCCATTTAATTAGGTTTTAAATATTGAAAAACTGACTGGTATAAATATTCATGATTCGGTTGACAAAACATTAGACAAATTATTATGAAAGACAAAAAAAAGCACCAAATTGACCGTATCATTATGTAATCTGCATGTTTTTTCCCACATTCTGGCCGCCGTAATAACTCATTCAAATCGGCAGCTCCTAATTTACCTTTCCGGTGGAAGGCTATAATTTTCACATTTAAAATCAGCTACCGAATTTACTCTCAGTCTTCAGTGTGTTCATTATTTAGTTAGCCTCCGTTGCGTTTTGCCCCTCGGGGGATCCAAAATGGGCATCATCAGTCATCTGTTGCTTCATGTGGTTGGTTCTTCCTTCTGCCTTCGCCCGACTTCATCTCATCGAAATCCGATTTGGGCACCTTCTTCTACTTCTGTCCGGGATTATTCATCCTGTCTTCAGAGACCAACCCAACGCATCGACTGGTGGTTAGTTGCGAATCTGCCTTCCTTTTCTTGGGGCACGAGGAAGATTCCTTCTCGCCTTCAGACACTCCACCCAAACAAGGAACACTCTTATTCAGTTATCCTTTTCGTCCAGACATTCAGACGCATAAAATCATATTTATTGTTATTATTATTATCATTGTTATGGTGTTTTTGTTGTTGATGATGTTGTTGCTACCGGAATATAAACATGTTGCATTCGCTCGCACATCACCCCAGGCACCTCAGGCGGTTCCACGTGCAGAACGATGGTAGGCCGTCTGATTGCTAACCACCTCCGTCTGATGATGACCATCCAGTTTGCGCCTTGTTTCTTTTCTGCTTCCCATTCTTCCTTTCTTCCTTCCTGGCCACCAAAGAGAGACATGGTGCGAACATGCATGCGAAGAGATAGATTTTCACGCTATTGCTGTGTTGATTGAAATGGGCTGAACAAGCAAACGCAGAAGATGCGTTTTTCATGAGACGGAGTGCGTTTCATAGTATTTAATTTAAAAAAAAATCCATTGAAATTTATTTAAAAATAATTGAATGCATAGGACAGTGGTTCTGGTGGGTTGGTTATTCAACGATTTTTTTTCGTCTTTTACTATAACGCGTTATTTTTATTTTCTGTTTTCTTGGTTATTCGTCTATAAGTGATTTTTCATTTTTTCATATAGCCATACTAAAACCAGTTTATTTATAGACATTGAGCTACGAGTAGAACACGCTAACTTTTGGCAACCCCTTAAAGGCGTAAAATTGTCCCGTTATTCCTACTTACTCTGCTTCAACTCAAGGATGATATTTGCCCTTCTGCGACTTCCAGCAGAAGGTAGAAGTTTCTAAAGATCATGAGAATTGACAATGCTCTTGTCTCCTGAAATACTTATTTTTCAAGGGAAAATATACACCGTTGGAATAAAATTCTTGTTCAACTTGTCGCCAGATGAGGTATGTCAAAATTTGAAGTGCAATCAGATACATGGTTTGTCATATCATCGGTATAATCTTCAATCCTTCTCCATCTTGTTAGCCAAATAAATGATATCACATGTACCTAACTGCAGAGATTGCCAGGGCACGCCAGGCAAAATAGGTATTTTCAGTTTTGGAAAAACTATGTATTTTTTAAACATTTGTCTTAGGAACACCTTCTTTTAGAACACGTTTCTCATTTATTTTCGCATAAAATTCTTGGGTTTTCGTTTGAATAATGTGTGATTTTTCAAAAAATAAAATTCATCATCCATTGGCTGAAAAAAAAATTGAAGCAACAACTCCCTCAACTTTCTGCAATCATTTCTTTTTTTAATCGCTAGAACTCATACCTAATACTAAAAGCTTTGAAAGCTGAAATGACCAGTTTGGCAATAAAAAACCATCAGCCAAACGAAGAACATCAACTTGGGCCCATATTTACCTCGAACATCAAAAAGCCATTGGATTTGTAAGTGCTTGCAAAATTAAAATTTCCATCAGGTTGACCTGGTTCTATTGCCTTATCCAATTTATAAAATTTACATCCCACTTTAGCTAAACATCAATTAAAGAATCAAGTTTTTACTTCAATAATATGCCTAAACCACGTGTAACCTGAAAGTGATCACCATGCCCTTTGTAGCGGTCGCACCACTTAAAAATTTAAATTCTTCAGAACCGAAAGACTAGCTTTCGGTTTCGCCTTTCGGTATGCAATACATTAATTGTGGGGACAGTGAAAACTAGCCTCCCACGCAGAGCTGCTTTAGTGGCCAAAGTTGAATTGGCATTAATGTCCAATGACAGCAGCTAGGCTGATACTTCGTCGTGGGTTGGTTTCGTCACGGAGGGGTAACACCTTTCAAGAGAAATCAGCGCATGGAGGTGGAGGCTTAGCTGTTCATCACTGGGTGTTTTTGGCATGCGTAAAAGTGGGATGGGTCTACCACGAAGAGGATGTAAATAGGCCAGTAAAAACAAAAATGGCCAAAATCCGCAAACACGGAGGAATTTTAAATTTTTTCAGCAGCTACTATCGAAGAAGCAAACAACGTTCGGAAATAGCACCTGTTCCGCTGATTACTTGGGAAAAATGCTGCGTTCGCATGCGTGGCATAATTTATGGAAGCCCCTGGCTCCTACAGTCCTGAAGATAGTTCACCTGATGTACGTACCTAAAAAGCAAAAAGAAAGAATTAGTAAAGGTTCAAATGACTTACCTGTGGACCGATAGCTGTTTCCTTTGATGCACCAGAACCGGATGTTCTTCAAAACGGGTGATTTTAAACGCGGACGTCGACACTTCGGTAGCTCAGCGGTCCCATCATCGTCGCCTCTAGCTTGCTGATTTTTCCAGTTGTTGATTGCTGAAAAGAAAGAAAATAACGGGATTACTTGCCAATATTTGTTGATGAATGATGAGTTGAGGGCTGCTGTGTTGATTTTAGTTCGTTTTAGACGAAATAGCAGCGACATTTACCGTGTTTTTGATGAAAATTTGTTGGAACGTCGAACCCAGTTTCACTCGCGACAAACTTTTGTTCACGTTTGAATTTTAATGTCTCTCCTCGCTTGCTGGGATGAATTATTGGTTTCGTTGTGTTAGTGAAATGAACTCTTGGGGATTAGGGTGGTACGATATGCCGAAATAATTGATTTTTTTTCGAAAGTTTCGAAATATTAAATATCAATTGGCATTTGAGTATTATGGGAAAATAAAAAGCGGAAATGTGTCTTGGTTGCCCAAAAGCAAGTTTGGGGTGTAGAACATGGAAGCTGTGGAGTATGTTTGGAATTATATGGAGTATATGTGCTTGGAAAAAAGGCGAGCATAATGGAATGTCAGTGGATTTCGGCACGAATTATGTTTCAAACTTTCGATTGGAGTTTCGTGTACGAAGTTCACTTGTTGAATATTGGGGCTTGAAACGGAAGAAGTTTTGGGGAAATAGACTCAACATTTTTACAAATATGGATTTGAAGTTGGTTGTAGTCTATGGACCTGGTTATTCAGGGGGATTCTTCAGTTGTTGAAGACAACTTTGTGATTGGTATTTGGATGTTGAAACCAGATTCTGAATGCAAGAGGGAGATTTCAAAATTCGGATGCTCTTTTCTAGTAATTGCGAATATATGAGTTAGTGTACATTTTGTAAATAGTAGCTTTAGTTAGGTTTAGATTTATTTTTATATTTTTGTACATAGTTTTCAATTCTACAAATGATATAAATTTTTAATTAAATTCCCTTACGAAAATTTGGTTTTACTCCGAAAACGAAATTTTCGTAAAACAAGTCCGGTGTTATGTAGCGGTCGCACCACTTAAAAATTTAAATTCTCCAGAACCGAAAGACTAGCTTTCGGTTTCGCCTTTCGGTATGCAATACAGCATTGATCGGTTCGGTGTCTTCATCGATTTCGATTGAAGGAGGAAAGTCAGGCTTTTCACTTGAAGGTGGAATTGCATAATGCTTCTCGAAAGGGTTAGGAAAGTTGCAGCGAGACCCGAAGTCCAGTCGGCAAAGCGAGCGACAAACAAAAACTGCCAAAATCCCGAAGATATTCAATAGACCTCTCGGGATTAACGTATATCCGCCACGGGTCAACGCCCGAGATCATCTTCCCTGATCTGAGGCTGCACGCTGCAAGATCATTCAATCTGGACAGTAAATGTGCGTGGAAGTGCGTTTTGATTCGCGAGTCGATTTCATTCCTTTTTTCTTTGAAAGGTAATAAAGTGATGTGGTTCCAAAATTTGGAGAAACTAAATTTCTTTTTCTATATGTAGCCCCGCATCTAGGCTACATATCGCGAGCTAGGGTTAAATTGTGCGTTTGCTAGAAAAAAGAGCAGGTAAAGTCGTGCATATACCGTCGTGCTAGTGCATGTGCTAATATATGTAGGTGCCGTACAGGCAAACTCATTTCGCCACGGTGCGCCTCTGGACCGTTATTATAAAAAAAATTGTCCATCAAATCCAAGTACGGGGCTCGATTCCTTAGGTCATTCTGCACCTCTGGGTAAATTTAAAAAAAAATCCCTAGCAGAAAATCCGAGAAATCTTGATTTTAAGGTTTTTGTTGAGAAATTTCAAAATAATTCATATTCAAATTATTCAATATCATCAAAAAACCTCCAAAAACGTCAAAAAAGTGGTCCAAGTCATTTCCAACCAGTATGTATTTGTTGCCGTTGATAAAATTATGATTATTTACAACTGACTTAACTCTCCAAACATGGCTTAAGTGTATTATAAGTATGGTTTATTAGTGGTTTAAGGTTAAATAAATCTTGTAATCATCATTGGCTTGAAACTACCTACAAGCGAATGACCAGCGAAACAGTCGACCGGCACAAAAGCGGGGACACAAGTGGGCTTTGAAAAATCAAAAGGATTCATCTTCAAATTCTCAACGTCAATTTTTGTCCTCAAAATGGATGTTCACGAAAAGAACAGAAATTTGGTTTGCGTACTCTGCCTTTCTAAGACATCGTCGCTTCGACCGATAAGTGCAGGTATAAGAGTTGTTATTCGAAAATTTCTCCAAGATTTTGAATCCAGAGAAAATTTGTATCCGTCGGTCATTTGCGGAACATGTCGCGCGTCGTGTGGAGAGTTCAGCAAGGGAGGTACAAGGGTCCCCAGGATTCGAAGTTACAAGCTCGAAAATTCAATCATCACGCGATCTCAAGGAATGTGCAAATGTGAGATTTGTGTTGCTGCCGGTATACATGTGGGCAGAAGGAACCTGCCTGGTTTTGAACCCAAGAAACTCAAGCGCGGAAGACCCAGGTCCAGTCCAGACACAGAAGACATTGATGGGTGTAAAGCGGTGGTAATTTGTAAAACTTGCTACAGTGAATACGGAAGAGGAAAAAGGCACCATTGCACTCAATCCACCCGAGCGTCGAATTTGAAAATCATTTTAATTTTGAATAATGGAGAGCCCTCGTCAAGCTCAGCGGATGCGGCAGTAGCTGACTATATGCGTTCAAAGCCAGATTCACCAGGTAAAACTATATTTTAAAATAATCACCTGCAGTGATGGTTTGAATCATTTGACTTATTTTTGAATCATTTGGTTATAACTTCTTTTGAAAACATTTTTCCATGAAATGATGTTCTAAACTTTAGTAGATACAGATCTAAGCTACAACTTTCTTGTATGTCATAAATATGTATCTTCAATGTGGTATGAATTGTAGGATTTAATCCAACCCGCTAATCCAAATGATTGTGATTACGATCATTGCTCAAAAATTTAAACTTTTCGATTTCTCATTCATAAGGCATAAGAGATACAGGTTTGTGTTGGTCACAAAAGTTGCAGCTAAGATCTAGTTCTACTAAAGTTTAGAACATCATTTCTGGGAAAAATGTTTTCAAAAGAAGTTATAAGCAAATGATTCAAAATTAAGTCAAATGATTCAAACCATCACTGATCACCTGATTTAAAAAATCAAAAAAAAAAAAAAATATTTTATCCATCAAGATGGAAAATGTGTTCTGCGAAATCTTCGTGGAAGACCGTCTGTATTCGAGAAAGTTTCAACTTGTCCAGAACCTCCCAAAAAACTACGTGCAGATGATTTGTTTAAGGTCAAAGGCGAAAACAATCTAAGCATGAGGAAAACAATGGGTAATTAGTATTTTATTCATAACAATGGTTGTTTTATATAATCTATCTATTATCTAGGTGTGATTAAAAGTATTCGAGCTTCTGGAGTCGATATAGAATCTGGAGTGCGGTTGAAATTGATTGAAATGAACCGGCAGCTTAAAGACTTGTTTGATGTAGTTCAGTTGTCCAGCATCACAGGAAATGTAGCACCTTCGTCAGATCATGTTGTTGCATATTGCACTGATGTACCGGAACTCATTAACCGTATCAAACGTTCAAGACCACCTGTTGATGATTTTGTGGTGAAAATAGGAATTGATGGGGGTAGGAGCTTCTTCAAGATAACGTTATCTGTGATCTCTCCGCAAATGGAACATCTGGCTGGCTTCAAGGATGGCGGCGTGAAGAAGCTTTTCATCATTGCACTTTCACCAAATCTCGCTGAAAAGTATGACAATATTTCCCCCGTTTGGACGAAATTTCTCAAATTACACGAGCTCGAATACTTGGTTGCTGGGGACCTCAAGATTATAAATATTATAATTGGCATAATGGCCCACTCTTCGAAGAATCCATGTCCATACTGTGAGGCTTTAAAGAGCGAGCTCGGTGTAGCAAACGGAACCGCGAGAACCAAAGGAAGTATAAACGAAAATTGCACAAGAAAAAAGAAATTGAATGGAAAGAACTTCGCAAGCTGCGTGAATGCCCCGTTGGTCTCGGGTAGTGATGAAGACAAAATCGCGAACCTTTGCCCGCCTCCACCGTTACATATAACGCTTGGAATTATTAATACAATTTTTAAGTCACTTGAGAAGAAAGCACCAGACTGGGTAGACTTATGGGTGGAACAAGCACAGGTGAGACACCAACAGATGACGTACGGTTTCACCGGAAGAGCTTGCCACGCGCTATTGGATGCTACCAATTGTTTGGCAGACAACCCTGAACTTTCAGATTACGTTACGGTTGGTTGTTCTACTAAATAAACTTTACCAAGTTTTTAATAAATAATACGATTTTCAGGTTCTGAATAACTTCAAAAACGTGTATGCAAAATGCTTTTCCTTTAAACTCGAGCATGGGTTTGAGGAGGCTATTGCAGATTTTGCCAGCAGCTGGGAGAAGCTGAATCTTCCATTCACATCTAAATATCACATCACAAAGTACCATGTGGCGGATTTCTGTCGAGAAGCCGGAAGAGGACTTGGGCTTCACAATGAGCAAGCCTCCGAATCCGTACATGCTGATTTTGATGTGATTTGGCAGCGATATAAAGCTCCCAAATCATCAAAGGTTTATAACGACCGTTTGTTAAACTCTTTGATTGATTACAACAGCAACCATATGTGTTAGTTTTGAGTTTTTAATATGTTCCATTCATTATTTTTAGTTGTATTGCTGTTTTATAGTTTACTTTTACTTTTTACTATTTCACTGTTTCCTTTTCCTACTAACCAATAAAAGCACCACTGATTTGAAATTCATTTTCCCCCATAACTTCACGGAAACAATAATTTAAACTAAACTTAAACCCCTAATAAACCATACTTATAATACACTTAAGCCATGTTTGGAGAGTTAAGTCAGTTGTAAATAATCATAATTTTATCAACGGCAACAAATACATACTGGTTGGAAATGACTTGGACCACTTTTTTGACGTTTTTGGAGGTTTTTTGATGATATTGAATAATTTGAATATGAATTATTTTGAAATTTCTCAACAAAAACCTTAAAATCAAGATTTCTCGGATTTTCTGCTAGGGATTTTTTTTTTAAATTTACCCAGAGGTGCAGAATGACCTAAGGAATCGAGCCCCGTACTTGGATTTGATGGACAATTTTTTTTTATAATAACGGTCCAGAGGCGCACCGTGTTCGCCCTATAGCCGCTTCCTGTCACATTGGGCTAGCATTCCAGCCTTCACGTCCGGATTCTCGGGCCACACCGTCACCTCGAGCCCGAAATCGCCGACTGATTACCACCCGGTGAACAGCCAAACCGATTCCAGAACACCACGTGTTCCCCGGAAAAATCTCAACGATCAACTCGCACAGGTAACCTGATCAACGATATCAAGCCTCGGTCTGTGGTTGCCGATTGCAACGAAGCGGAAAAACCCACCCCCATCCCTCGGGATCGGCTTCCGTTCGGCATCGCCGACCCGACGGCAACCAGGAACACAGCATCGGAAAGATAGATCCACAGCCTCATCATCGCTCAACTTTAACATCATCACCGGTGGCTACGTCATCCCGCTCCCAGAATATTTAAGGTCGAGCAGAGCGGCACTAACGTCGTAGAAGGTTTGATAACCCACACACTCGGTGAGTCGAAATGAATATTATTCTTTTCTCCCTTTGGTTCTCCCATTAGAGCGCCGTCCACGGCTGCCGCCACAATTTCGTCGAAATATCTAAGAAAATTTCCCGTTTGATGCTGTATTGCATACCGAAAGGCGAAACCGAAAGCTAGTCTTTCGGTTCTGAAGAATTTAAATTTTTAAGTGGTGCGACCGCTACACCTTATTTTTCTTATCAAACGGTAACTTTTAAATTAAATTTCCATTCAATTATAGTACTGGAAAGGAATACTAATTTTGAATTCTCTGCTGAATTTTAATTTGTGATTTTTACTTTTCGTCAGCAAAAGCAGATAGTTTTAAAATTTAAAAAAATGTATAAATCGTAACCATCATAAAGTTAGAAGAGAACGGTAAACTGGCCAAGGAATGGCGAGAGTGGAAAGATTCGCTGGAGTTTTATTTTAACCGACCAGAAAATCAAACGGTCCAAAATGTTACATTTTGGGGGTCCTGAGTTGCAGAATATTTACAAAAGTTTGGAAGGCACAGAAGATTTTTCGCTGGTTATGGTAGAAAAGCCTTGGTATGATGTAGCAATCAGTTGTTTGGATGCGTATTTCAAACCGCGTCGCCAAGATGTTCTGGAGCGACATAACTATGAAGCAAGGTACGATTTACAGGGTGGCCACAGAACCGGGAAAACCGGGAAAAAACCGGGAATTGAAAATCGAACCGGGAAAACCGGGAAAAAACCGGGAATTCAGACCCAAAACCGGGAAAATTGACAAAAGTAAACCGAAATTCAGTTTTGGTTCCAAGATCAGGGATTCAATCCAAAATTCAAAATTCAGAATAATTATTTGAATTTCCAAGACAGAATTGAACAGTTAAAACAATGTGTAAAAGGAACTTCATAGTTTTTTAAATTTTGTCTCTTCAATTATCCCTCTAAATTGAAAAAAAAAAATCACAAATTTTACCGAAAATTAGAGTTTAAAACTGCCTCGGAGAAAGAGATGAGAAATCCAAAAAGTCTCTTAAATATTGTTCAAGTATTGCGCATCATTTATTAAAAATCAATCATGTAAAAACAAACGAATCAAAGTTAAATTTTTGTTTCAAATTTGTAAATTTAAATAAATGCTAATATTCTTATTTTCGAATGATAATGTTTAATTCGAGAGTTTAAAAAACCATCACGAGATCCAAATATTTTTTTAAGTTGTTCTTTCAAAATCACATTTTTTCTATACCTGGTCATAATTTATCCAGAAAATTTCGCATTACACTTTTTAAAGCTTGGATATGTTGAGATTCCTTTGAAAATTTGCGAAAATTGTGACAAAAATCGAAATAAAATACTCATATGAAATTTAAGTAACACTGTCCAGAATTTTCACGAGCTTTTTATGAGGGTGTGTTAATGTCGGTAATAGACACTTAGCAAATTCTTTAAAAATGTTAAAATGATTCAACTTTGCATGGTACTTCACTTAAAATATACATATTTGTGTTTCGAGAAAAGTATTTAAACAAAATAACACAATATTGCGATAAAATTTATTATTTTAACTTTTTCCTTTTCGATGGTACAAGGTGAAAAATTTTACGTTTTTCGTTTGAAGAGGGTTAAACTGCTGATTTGACTGATTTGAGGGCGCACATATCCAAATAAGCAGTTTGGTTTTTTTCTGCTAGCTCTAGTTTTTGAAATACAAGGGTGATTTTTGAAATATTTTATCAACATTTCAGAACTTTTCTAAGAAACTTAAATCGAAGGTTTCGAATCAATGATACACTTTTTCGAAGACCGCGAGTAGTTTAATCTTCTGAGAAAACTGAGTTTATTCATCACAGTATGGTAAAATATGAGAATCGAAAGATATTTTGGATTTTTTTTAATCAAAATAAATCAAATATTTTTTCTAAAGTACAAGTCAAAAAACTCGCAGTCTGCGACAAAGTTGTTAATGAAATTTGAATGAATATTTTTTCTGCTGTATTTTTAACACTTCAGGAATTTTTTTCAAGTCTTGTTTCTTTGAAACTAGAAATGCTAGTTAATATATTAATCCTCTATCAAATGAAGGATAAGAAATAGGTCTGAAATCAGTTTTTGTTTTTTAAAGAGGGTTGTCTGTTTATTAGTTATAAATGATTGATTTAGCTCGAAACTTAGTAAAACCCAATATCACTAGATTTGATAGAATCTGACAAATCAAATGACTATGTACACTGTTAAGTCTCTTTTATTTCCAAACCCTTATTCGTACACTTTTCAAATTGGTTTTTGCATAAATCCTTAGAGTTAGCCTTAGCTTAGCGTGTGGTTGCAAAAACTTACAAGATTTTTCTCCCTGACACAGGGGTTGTCTCCAATTAAACCGGAACAGTTATTTGTTCATAATTTAACCCCAAGACACTGACTCAAAATAAAAATAAATATTAAACAATTACCTGTAACTTAAGTTCACATTTTGCTACACAACAAAGCTAACCATCTACTGAGTGAACCTTAAAAACGTTGAGAATTTTTTTTTGAAACACAAATGTTTTATTTTGGGGCCGTTCAGATACCACGTGGACAAGAAAAATGAGATTTTTGACCCCCTCCGTGGACAAGCGTGGACATTTGGCAAACCCCTATGTCCGCGTGGACAAATTTGAAATTGTTTTTTTTTTTCTAAATCTAATTTGACAGTTAGAAAACACTACTTTTTGCCTTTTTGTTATTCAAATGGCTGATTTTGAAAAAAAAAAAACAAATAAGCATTTCCTGATAAAAAATAATTTCAAACATTTCAAACTTCTAAATAATCATATTTATCACTTGCTTTCGAGTGGCTACTAATTGTCTATAAACTTAAACTGGAAAGCTTTGCAATTTTAAGGTTTTGATTTAGACCTTTAGAAAATATTTTGAGTGTAAGTATGTCCACGTGGACATGACCAAAACCCCTACCCCCCTCTCTGTGGACAAGCGTGGACATTTCCACACTGTGTCTAGATACGAGTAATGGTTTTTAAAAATTTACCCTTAATTAGTCATGGGTACAGGGAATCATGCCTACAATCTTATATTTACAGATTTTTAGAAACTGTTAAACGGTTCATTCTCAAGATCGGGATGATTATTGGTACACATTTAAACATTAAAGATAAGTTTAAATAATCAAACAATGCCTAAAAACAAGTGTTCATAATTACGTCGTATTTTGAAAATATGGGGAAACTATAAACAACCCTCTGGAATCAGTGAGATAAATTTTTAGTAAAAATTTATATTAAACTTGAAGATGCATTTATTTCTAAATGTAAAATCGCTGGAAACAATATTTTAACTGAATTTACTGCGCCGAAAGAGTAACATGATTGAACGCCCTCAGAACAGTTTCGAATATTCTCAGAAACTTGGATTTTGTGAGCTGTAGTACCGCACTTGGTATCTGTAACTTATGAAAAATGATAGAATGTCACATGAAGAATGATTGATTGAAAAGTCCTGACACACCGTTATTTTATTTTTTGTAAACATGACTTTAAAACCCATAACGATTTTGTGTAGGATGTTTTTTTTTTATAATTTTAAAGAAAATGTGATGAAAACCTTAAAATAGAATCGAGTTCGTCTAAGTGTTCAATAATTTGAGTGTTATGAAACAACAAATCAATGAAATATGTTGAAAATTTTGCTATATTTTGACGAAAATGGACAATAAAAGTCTGGAAAACCTTTAATTTTTGACCGGGAAAACCGGGAAAAAACCGGGAATTTCAAAGTAAAAATATTGTGGCCACCCTGGATTTATTTCAGTCGATTTTTTTTTATTTTATCATTGCAATTCAAGATACAATCTTTTCAAACATTGCAATCAACTAGATACGAATGAGAGTTTTGCAAGAGTTTTTTTGTATCTTCGAAAATGTATAAAAATTCATATGTTTGACTTTATTTATTTTTGTAAGTAGAAGGAGAATGTGTGGCTGTAAGCATGATAGTCGCACAGGAAAGTCGATCCGAATTCAAGATGCCAAATTGTTCTAAATCAGTTTTCACGGGAGTGGATAATCGCGTTGTTCAGTTTCAGGTTCTTGTTGAAAATTGAATTATATTAGATGTGAGGAGGAACAGAAAAAATTGTGCTTTTGGAAATCATCTACACTAAACACTCGTCTGTATGGGGGCTAAGTTTTTGCTAGTTGTTCATGTTTCCATACTTCAATTGAATGTTGACTAACATTGCGGTGAGTTTTTGTTTTTGTATTTTCCATTGATGTTGGTTTCTGTATGAAACAATTAATCTTTTCTCAACAAACATGAATCAATTATGATATTCCATTGCAAACCGTCACATGAAATTGCATAATTTTGCCTCGGGAACTGAAATGCAAATTCAAGTGCAATTACACCATCTGACACTCTGTAAGTACCGACCCAAGTAAACGAAAAAGTGAGAAGTTCATCCCTTCGAGAAACGACGAAAGACTAGACATTGTCAATCATTGCCAATCAGACAGCCAAATTTTGACGGTCGGCGTAAAAATATATCGTTATCATTTTCGCTTTCGTTATCGTTCGTCCGGTTCCAAAATTCTGGGACCATCTTGAAGTCCTGCAGAGGCGTGTTGTGAATAATAACCTGGTCCGGCCGCGTTGGTTCCATGATAAATTTTCCCGAATATTGCTGGGAAGTTCTGCCAAAAGTGTCATTTGAATTGATAAGAAACAAGTTTGTGATTCGTGGTTACAAAATAACATATTTAACAGCCGTCTGGCTGGAGTTCCTCGAGGAGTCTGTCCGGGACAAGAAGGGGGCTGTCTCGAATTGAATGTAGGTCCTCAACTGGATCTTTCCCCAGACGAATGCAGCGTTTGCAGATCGTCTGGGCCGTCCTGTCTGGTTGAGTTCGATCGGGAGTGCAGAAAATATGGGACTGGTCGATTAATCATCGACTCAGTCTGGATGTCTGGCTAAGTTGCTAAGTATGTACGTAGCTGCTGTAAGCCCGTTTGTGAGCACAATGTTAGAAAAACATCATGTTGTAGGACTTCCGTTGAATAGGAACAGACTCAAGGTGCAAATTTTCCATTGCCAAATGGAAACCTGGAAGGGCAAGATGGGGTAACTCAATTTATTAGAAATGTGAGTAGAATGAACGCAGAAAATAAAGACTATTTAAAACAGACGTGAATTGTTTATCGATGATTATTACACACATCTACGAAATCTAGTTTGAAATATAAATGATTAAAAAAAATTGTTTTTCAATTTGTTCTGTTTAAGTATTGCTAGGTAATTATCAGTCTCTAATTGAGTTTGAGACATAGTCATGATTTGTTTCTATTTAGATTTCAACTACGAAGAAATGTTCAGAATTTCTTGACATTGTCAAAAATTGGACTGAGTCATTCGGTAGCTCAGCTTTCATTGAGACCATTTTTGAAAAGAAATTCCCGTTTATTTTCATAAGAATAAGTCTTATTTAACTTAGTTATCCTTTCTACTGATGACGTTGTCTCCAGAGGAACAAAAATAAATTCTCGTAGCGCAATGGGTTTCTTTTGTAACTCTTATCAAAATGCTTATTACAAATTCCCTGATTTGGAGCAAAAGGTAGGTTTGTTAAACAATGAAACATCTTTCAAAAATAAAAAAAAAACAGTACATTGCGTAGAATTTTATGAAAAGAATAGTATACTCGTTTCTCGAGTTTGAATTTCTCAGCTTCAATTTGACTCGAAAATCATTTATGATTTTTTGCGAATTTTTACGTAATGTTTACATGATAAAATTTTAACTTTTAGTTTTGTATGGTAAAATTCAATATTTCTTGGGAAAAATCAACATCATTTTTGTTTTTTTTTGTAGAACCGATTTCAGTCCCAAATTTTTTGATTCCGATTTTTGATTTTGATTTTCGTAGTCCTATTTTTGGACTATCCTAACCTATATGGATCAATCCATGTCAAGTGTGCACAGTACACTGCCAAAAATTTGTATACGAAATTTCAAACTTGAGAAATATTATGCCCTGCATCCTTAAATTGATCCTAGGCCTATTTAGTACAGGATCTCATGCCAAATTTGAGCCAGATCGCACAACGGGAAGGGGTCGCTCAACAAGCCTGCAGTTTGTATGGGATTTTGAAACATTTTGTTCAGGAGGAACATGAAAATTCAGTTTTTCATCAATAACTTTGTCTGTGATGTTTCAAAATCCCATACACACTTTAGGCTCGTTCCCCCCCTCCCCCCGACCCCTTCCTGTGATGCGATCTGGCTCAAATTTGGCGTGAGATCTAACCCGGTTTATGAGTTACGGATCATTTTCACCCCACACAAATTCATTTTTCCTGAATCCTTCAAGGTTGTCGGACTTTTGAGGCCACTTACTTGTAACGGAAATACTTAGACCATTCATAACATTCACACCCGAACGCCGGAACGGAAGCTGATTTATCTTCCTTTTTGCCCATACTGCTACCTATGCCAAACCATAATTATGCTATTCAATAGGGCGGTCAGCCCCCACTTTTAATACTACCATGAACACTAGACTGGTCAGAATCGGGCCAAATAGTATCAAACGACTTTGGGTTCCTTTTGGGCCCAATAAAAACTGTTAAATTTTTGGTGGCTCTAGGATTTGAAATGGGTTGTAGCAAAAAAATCGAAATTTGTAAGTAAATAAGTATCAACAAAGTGAATTTTTCTTTCAAAAATTCCTATAGCCTCACTGCTGCATTGTATTCAAATTTTCAAGCTGCATCTTATCGATGAAGATAAAAAAACAACTTTGCTGAAGACCGTAACTCTCTAAGACGATTTGAAAATTGAATAATTTAATTTCATTTTTTTCCACATTTGTTCAAATGGCACCCCTGCGCTGAATGTGAGATAGGAGCCATTATACGTAGGAAACTAACCGACGTGTTTTCCATTATGCAAAAGTGTTTTTGTTTCTTCGGTTTGTTCTATTGTTGTGAAAGATGTGTGTGGAAAATGACCTGTCAATAAATTCAATGGACTCCACTGCTTGTGCCTCGCGAAGTAATGCATGAAAAGTAGTCTTGCACAGTGGTGTCATATAAACAGATTTTTCTGAATTATATAGATTTTTCAACGTCAATACAGATAAGATACAGATACAGATTTTTATACAGATTTTTAAACATAAATTCAGATTTATAAAGTTTTTTTTTTAATTGATAATCAATTGCTGATAGTTTCCATGGGCTAACCGAATTAAATCTTTTTAAGCCTTTATCTTTGGTTGTGCAGTCCTTTAATTTCAACAAGTAAGCTTATCCATAACGACTATATCCATGTTTTTTTATTTATACTAGATAAGTATAAGGTTACCAGATTTGTTTCAGCACGTATCTGCAACCTTTCAATGCCTAATTGAATGTAACCTTCATGATCAAATGAGGAACGATTAATAATGACTAAATGTACGATTTCTGTAAACTTAGTATTAAGATAATCACTAAGACATCTATGTCAGATGATTTAATTTTCATAAACAATAAACAATAATGAATAATGAATAGTTAATTTAATAAGGGATTACAGAAAGGTTTATAATCTTTTGTATGAGTTCATGTAAATTTATAAATTTATCAGTTATAAAAGGAGAATTTTGAAATTTCTATATCAAATTTAAATCATTTAAATTCAGGTACACAAAATCATCCAAAATCAAATACTAAAACTAAGAAACCTAAAACTATTTTCCCTTGTGTAAGCTGAATTCGAAAATTCTTGTCTCGTTTCGGGTTTGACTTTTTATGACTTAAACCAAATTCTAGGTTATTGAATCCGATCAAAATTTACCAGTAACAATTGTGTTATAAAGAATTTTAAGAATCCAGAAAAAAGTTGAGAAAAATTACTTAAAAGAAATGAGATTCAGTATTCAAAATAACATTCAAAATTATTTTGTTTCTAAGAATTATAACATTAAATCATTGACGGGCCAAATCTCTTGCATTTCGCTTTCCGATTTAGATAAAGTCGCATCCATTCCTCCTTACTACAGAACCGATATTAAATATTGAACTCAAATTAAAGCCATAAAACTGACGATCGATGAACGCATCAGGAACGTATCTACTTCGGACGATATCACGTGTGTCCGAGTAAGTCAACGTCTTTTAAAACGATGAATTCATAAAATATGTTTATGCTACTATGCTATTTTTATTATAGATCCTAGAAGAAGAATTGATATAATTCGAAACATCGGATGAAGAACACATAAAGTGATTTAATTTTCTCTAGAAGACCGAAAGCCAACATAACCTCAAAAATCACCTCCGGTCGCATAACAAAATTTGTAAAACAATGGCAAGTTTCTATAACCAAATGGACAATAATTACGGCACGGAAGCAAAACAGTCACTGAAAACATACGCTATTCCAAACCGAAAACTGGGAAACATGACGACCAGGAAAGACTTCCTGATGAAATGCCGCCGAACAGGCATGTTCCCGATTTAGACAAATTACAAAAATAGCTTAAAAGTCTTATTTGTTTAATGGAAGAATGCTCAAAAAAACTTTTAAACTTGGGCTTAGGGTTGTGGAGAAATACAATGTTCAATTTTAAAGTATTTCGATTGAACTCTGTATATGTAAGTTTAGCATAGATTGAAAGTTTCGGCTCCACATTCAGTAGTCTAGTTCGATTAAAGCAAGTTAAAATCAGAATTTTGGAAAAAAAAATATGCTGATTTTTTATTTTATTCATATTTGAAATTACGTTTTCATATTTATTCATTATCAATTTCAGGTGATAAGGTTAAATTTTCATTACTCTTTGGTTTAGACATTCTATCTTGCATTTAAATAAAGTGACAACTAAACAATAAAATTTTTTTTTGAGATTGACGAATAATTTTCATATCGAACATACTTTCAACTAACTTTATAACTCTATTTTAAATTAATGTAATTATTTGTCAATTTTAGTATAATAAAAACGTTCAAACCATTGAAACACATACCCATCTTGCATATTTAAAAAAAACTAACACAGAAAACAGAAACAGAAGTTTTATCTATCTATATATATAAAAATGAATTTCTGTCTGTCTGTCTGTCTGTCTGTCTGTCTGTCTGTCTGTTCCCTATAGACTCGGAAACTACTGAACCGATTTGAGTGAAACTTGCCAGGGTGGGGTATTGGAGGCAGGGGAAGGTTCCTATTATGGTCTGAGACCCCTCCCTTTCTCATGAAAGGAGGGAGGGGCCTCCCGCATAAAAGACAATTTTTTGCAAAACTCGAAAACCAATCAAGCAAATGGTATCAAATTTGGCATGGGGTGGTATTTGGGAACGAGGAATATTTCCATGAATGTAAGGTACCCCTCCCTCCTCTCAGTGGGGTGATATAAAGGGGGGAGGGGGCCTACTTTACAATTTTTCAAATAACGGGAGAAATAATCAACCTAATGGAACTAAATTTAGCATGGAAGGGGAATGGAATACGAGAAATGGTTCTATGATTATTTCAGATCCCTCCCTCCTTCCAGTGGAGATACATGAAGAAGGGGGGGGGGTGCAAAACCCTTTTTTATTGCATAACTTGAAAACTATTTGAGCAAATGAATCCAAATTTGACTTGGAAGGGTATTTGGGAACGATAAATAGTTCTATGAATATTTGGTACCCCTCCCCCCATCCAGTGAGGAGATAGAAAGTGGGGAGGAGGCTTCGTTACAATTTTCAGAATTACTGGAAAACTAATCAAGCAAATTAAACCAAATTTGGCATTGGAAGGTATTTGATTACAATGAAAATTTCTATGATATTTTGAGAGCCCTCCGTTCTTCCAGTGGGAAAATCTTTAGGGAGGAGGGTGCTTCCATACAATTTTTTATGCCACTCGGGAACTTACCCAGCAAATAGAACGGAATTTGGCTTGGGAGGTATTTGAACACAAGGAATGTTTTTGTGAATATTTGAAACTACTGCCTCCTTCCAGTGGGGTGATAGGAAGGAGAGGGGGTGGCTCCTTTACAGTTTTTCGCATAATTCGAGAACCAATAGAGCTAATGGAAATAATTTTGGCATAGGTAAGCATTTGGATACGTAAAATAGTTATTTGCTTATTTCAGACTTCTTTCTCCTTCAATTGGGGATATAGTTAGGAAAGACGGGAGCTCACATACGATTGTTTGGCATAAACCAAGAATTTTTCTTACAAATGGAACGATCCACTCCTTCCAGGTAGGGGATAGGTAGGAAAAGGGGCTTTGATACAAATTTTATAGCATAACTCGACAACTAATAAAGCAAAGAAACCAATTTTCGAATGACAAAGTATCCGAGCACAAGAAATGTTTTTTCCTGTGGTTTAGCAACCTTTCCCTCCATTCAGTGGAACGATAAAAAGTGGGAAGAGGGTCTCTCATACACTTTTTTTTAAATATTTCGATAACTAATCGAAATAATGGAATCAAATTTGTATGTATGGAGTATATTTGTGTACGGGAAATGTTTCTTCGATGTGTTGAGACACCCTTCTCTTGCCAAAGGGGAGATATAAAGTGGGTGTTCGGTACGAAGAAAAACTTGACAAAGCGCGCCATCTGGTTCTGAAATCAACATAGCAGCAATTTACCGTACCCCTCGTCCGTCAACAATCGAGCTTCGAGTGAAAAGGGAAAAACGCAAATTTCGACCATTTCTGAAAAGCTTGCTGCACTTCCGCCAAAGAGAACATAAAAGGAAGACTCTGACAGCCGCGTGTTCTCTATTCTGATTGGCCGGCGAGAACAACCACATCAGCTATTTTTGTTTACATTCCTACCAGTTTAGTGCTATCAGCGAAGAAAGTTTATTTTATAAGTTAAGCTAATTTGAAGTGAATAATTAATACTATTAAGACAATAAAAGTGGACTATTAATACTTTACGAAAGTTAATAAAGTGTTATGAACTCATACTTACCGTGTTACCTGAAAAGTGAACCTGAAAGAAAAGTTAATTCTTACCTGTGACCGCACCCCGAAGAAATTTATACTTACCAGCGACTGAACCTGGAAAAGAAAGGTGAATTACTCGACGTTATCCGCTTCCTACCGCTGCTATCGACATATGGTCCTTCGAGCCGGATGAGCGTCGAACTCCGCGCATCCTAGAACACTTCTGAAGCCTTCATCTTTTCCGGAAAGGGGAATCACGTGTCCGGAACACAAGCGATACTTACCTGTTGCACGTCGGTCGCTATCCGCATCCTGAGCACGATCCTGTTGGAATTAATAAATACAAGGCATTGAAAAGCCTTGCAAAAGGTTAGTAGTATTCCAATATTCTTACTTTTACCCGTTTTGTGCTACCTGGTCGCTTTTGCAGACCACCATGTCCAACGAACGTCGGCTGAAGAATCTGAAAACCCGGCAGAAGAGTCTGCTTGCATCGTTCTTCAACATCAAGGCCTTCGTGGAGGCCTACGAAGAAGAGCAGCATGAATGCCAGGTACTCGGTCGACTCGAGCACCTGGTTAGTCTCTGGAACGACTTCAATGCGGTGCAGGCGGAACTCGAGACTCTGGATGAAGCAGAAGTCGACAATCATCTCAAGCAACGGATTGAATTTGAGTCGTCATTCTTCGAAGTGAAAGGCTTTCTGCTCTCTAAAAATAAAAGCTCTCCTTCGCCGCCCACTCCTTCCTCTTCTCATTCTACGCCACACGTCCCTGCTTGGTCATCGCACGTACGCTTACCTGACGTCAAACTTCCGGTATTTAATGGCAACATCGACAGTTGGTTGAACTTCCACGACTTGTTTGTCTCGCTGGTCCACTGCTCTCACGAACTATCTAACATCCAGAAGTTCTACTATCTTCGTTCTTCTCTATCCGGAGAAGCTTTGAAACTTATTCAAACCATCTCAATTAGCGCAAACAATTATCTTGTGGCTTGGACCTTGTTGGTTGACCACTACCAAAAACCAGCAAGATTGAAGCAATCTTACGTGGACTCACTCTTCGAATTTCCATCCCTGAATCGCGAATCTGCTATAGAGTTGCGCAATCTCGTCGAGAGATTTGAGGCGAACGTAAAGGTTCTCAAACAACTTGGCGAAAAAACCGAATTTTGGGACATACTTCTCATTCGAATGCTCAGCATCAGACTAGACCCTACAACGAGACGCGACTGGGAGGAATACTCTTCGACTCTACCTTCAATTTCCTTCCCCGATCTGACTGGTTTCATCCAGCGGCGTGCAAGCGTTCTTGAAACCATCGGAAAGAACATCGAACAGATGCCGAGCAACGTCATCAACAAAAAACCTTCGCAGCGGCCAGTCACCAGCCACGGAGCCAACCAATCCAGCTTCCGCAAATGCATATCCTGTTCTGAGCATCATCCCCTGTATTTGTGTTCTGTTTTTTCGAAGCTGAGCCTTGAAGAGAAGGAGAAGGAAGTACGTCAACATCAGCTATGCAGGAACTGTCTACGTAAAGGTCATCACGTGAAGGACTGCTCATCCACTAGCACCTGTCGGTACTGCCGAGGTCGTCATCACTCCCAGATCTGCACCAATGGAACCTCCGGAGACTGCAACACAACCAAGCCAAGACAACCATCGAAGCCCACGAACGAACAGCCCTCTGTATCGTTACCTGCCGCTCTCAAGGACACTCCATGTTTTGCTGCAGCTAAAGGCATCCGTAAAAATGTCCTCTTGGCTACAGCGGTACTAATTCTCATCGACGAAAACGGCACGGAGCACTCCGCTCGAGCACTTCTCGACTCTGGCAGTGAATCGTGCTTCATCTCTCAATCGTTCTCTCAACTCATCAAAGTTCATCGCCAGAAACTCAACTGTCCCATCATCGGAATCGGTCAATCCATCACTCAAGCTCGTTTCAAGGTTCGATCCACCATCCGCTCACGTGTGAGTCAGTACTCTGCCACGTTAGAATTCCTCGTATTGCCGAAGATAACCATTGACCTCCCTTCAACGTCCGTAAACACCTCATCCTGGAGCATTCCATCTAGTATAGAGCTTGCCGATCCATCGTTCTACAAATCAAGTCGAATTGATCTCATTCTGGGTGCCCAAATCTTTTTCGACTTAATCAAAACATCGGAAAGAATCCCGCTCGGTGATGGCCTTCCAACCTTAGTCAACTCCGTTCTCGGTTGGATCGTTACCGGCAAAAATGAGGAACCTCGCACTTCAATTCGTCCTGTCGTGGCTAACTTGGCTAGCACCAGCGATCTCAACCAGCTAATGGAACGATTTTGGTCTCTTGAAAACGACGACACATCACCCAACTACTCCGTTGAAGAAGCAGCTTGCGAAAATCATTTCCTGCAACACGTTTCTCGCACACCTGAGGGCCGCTACTGCGTCCGCCTACCGACCAAAAGGGACATCCTGGACAAACTGACCGACAACCGACGAACCGCACTTCGACGCTTTCACATGCTTGAAAGTAAACTCAACCGGAACCAGACCCTCAAACAGCAGTACGACAGCTTCATGGACGAATATGAATCGCTAGGCCATATGCAGAAGGTACTTGACCTAGACCAACCACCCACTCCATGCTATCACCTACCTCACCATGCAGTAGTCCGAGAAGAGAGCACCACAACGAAGGTCCGCGTAGTTTTCGACGCGTCATGCAAGACGCCCAACGGTCCTTCTTTAAACAGCGCCCTCATGATCGGACCCATCGTTCAGGAAGATCTACGTTCCATCATCATGCGTTCCAGACTTCGACCAGTGATGCTGATAGCCGACATCAAGCAGATGTACCGACAGATTCTTGTTCATGAAGATGACACTCCCTTGCAGCGAATCGTTTGGCGAGCCTCACCCGACGCACCGATGTGGACCTACGAGCTTAAGACCGTCACGTATGGCACTGCCAGTGCCCCGTACTTGGCGACTAGAGTATTACAACAGCTAGCAGACGACGAGTGCGACCAGTTTCCAGAGGCAGCGAGAGTACTCAAACGGGATTTCTACGTCGACGACCTTTTTTCTGGAGCTGATTCCGTCGACGAAGCCGTTCATCTTCGAAAGCAACTTCATGCGCTGCTGATCAAGGGTGGCTTTGAACTCCGAAAATGGGCATCGAACAAGCCAGCAGTTCTCGAAGACGTAACTCCAGACAATCGTGCTCTTCAAGCATCAGTGGACTTCGACAGAGACCAATGTCTGAAAACTCTCGGGTTACACTGGGAGCCCGCAACAGATCACCTGCGCTACTAAATCAACCTCCCCGAATCTGCAACCGACCAACCGTTAACTAAAAGAATCGCTCTTTCGCACA
The DNA here is from genome assembly GCF_029784155.1 of Uranotaenia lowii. Taxonomy (NCBI): domain Eukaryota; kingdom Metazoa; phylum Arthropoda; class Insecta; order Diptera; family Culicidae; genus Uranotaenia; species Uranotaenia lowii. Next base: position 63,821,343 of record NC_073693.1, on the reverse strand, counting down.
TAGCTCGCCTCTTTGACCCTCTAGGATTGTTAGGTCCGGTTGTTACTTCCGCTAAGCTCTTCATGCAAGCTCTCTGGGGATTAAAAAACGACGACGGTACATCCTGGGACTGGGACCAACAACTTCCACCTACGGCCATAGACTTTTGGCAAACTTACCACTCACAGCTTGTTCTGCTCAACGACCTTCGTATAGACCGCTGCATTCTATGCTCGAATCCCTCAACAGTGCAACTGCACATCTTTTCCGACGCGTCTGAGCGTGCCTACGGCGCATGTGCCTACATCCGTTCAACAAATTCATCTGGTGTCAACGTCGCACTTCTAACAGCAAGATCCAAGGTAGCACCTCTAAACCGCCAAAGCATTCCTCGCCTCGAACTCTGCGGAGCTCAAATTGCCTCGGAGTTGTATAAGAAGATCATCACATCGCTTCAACGTCCTCTCGAAACTTTCTTCTGGGTCGACTCAACCACCGTCATCCACTGGCTCAAATCACCACCGTCCACTTGGGTAACATTCGTCGCTAATCGAGTCTCGAAAATACAACTGGCCACCGAAACCTGTTCTTGGAACCACGTCCCGGGATCGGAAAACCCAGCTGACTTGATATCACGGGGCATGCCAGCAGACGCCCTTCTTCAAGATAACCTATGGTGGAAGGGGCCAGACTGGCTGAAACACGACGCTCATCAATGGCCATCGCAACAAATTACTCCGATTCAAAACGCCGACATTCTCCGAGAAATCAGAAAAACACCAGTCACCGTAATCACCGCAGCATCTGCAGAATCATTCATCGACGAACTCACCGGTCGATTCTCCTCCTTTCGTCGGATGATTCACACCATCGCCTTTTGTAGACGGGTCAGCAGAAACCGCAGGGCCGAAATAGCAACAACATCCAGCAGCAAAGTTCTCACATGCGAGGAAATCGAAGAAGCGGAACACGTACTCATCTCGCTCGTTCAACAACAAGCCTTCAGCAGCGAATGGATCAACCTACAAAAGGGGAAATCTGTCCCGACAAGGTCTCGCATCAGATGGTTCCATCCGTTCATATCCGACGACCAAGTCATACGCATCGGTGGCAGGCTCGATCAAGCGCAACTGCCGTACAACACCAAACATCAAATTCTCCTCCCTGGCACGCATCGGTTTACCAAACTACTGGTCGACTATTACCACCGAAAACATCTCCACGCAGCTCCACAACTCCTTATCAGCATTCTTCGAACCCGGTATTGGGTATTAGGGTTAAAGTTACCAGCACTAGTAACTATGAAATAGTAAAATTTACGAATTTTCGGGAAAAACGTCAAATGCAAGGGCTTTTTGTGAGGATTATTAAAATCAATGTTAGAGAGTTTTAGTAACTAGTAAAAGTTACCAGCACTAGTAACTATGAAATAGTAAAACTTACAAATTTTTAACACATAAACATTGATTCCAATAATCCTCGCAACAAGCCTTCTCATTTGGCGTTTTTTCCCGAAAATTTCGAAATTTGACTATTTCATAGTTACCAGTGCTGGTAACTTTTACCAGTAACTAGTAATTTCTAACATCGATTTTAATAATACTCGCAACAAGCCCTTTCATTTGGCGTTTTCCCGAAAATTTCGAAATTTTACTATTTCATAGTAACTAGTGCTAGTAACTTTTTCTAGTTACTGAAACTCTATAACATTGATTTTAATAATCCTCACAACAAGCCCTTTCAGTTGGCGTTTTTACCGAAAAATTGTAAATTTTACTATTTCATAGTTACTAGTGCTGGTAACTTTTACTAGTTACTAGAACTCTCTTACACTGATTTTAATTATCCTCACAAAAAGCCCTTTCTTTTGGCGTTTTTCCCGAAAATTCGTAAATTTTACTATTTCATAGTTACTAGTGCTGGTAACTTTTACTAGTTACTAGAACTCTCTAACATTGATTTTAATTATCCTCGCAAAAAGCCCTTTCATTTGGCGTTTTTCCCGAAAAATTGTAAATTTTACTATTTCATAGTTACTAGTGCTGGTAACTTTAACTAGTAACTATAACTCTATAACATTGATTTTAATAATCCTCACAACAAGCCCTTTCTTTTGGCGTTTTTCCCGAAAAAAATGTAATTTTTACTATTTCATAGTTACTAGTGCTGGTAACTTTAACTAGTAACTAGAACTCTCTAACATTGATTTTATTAATCCTCACGAAAAGCCCTTTCATTTGGCGTTTTTCCCGAAAAATTGTAAATTTTACTATTTCATAGTTACTAGTGCTGGTAACTTTAACTAGTAACTAGAACTCTCTAACATTGATTTTATTAATCCTTGCAAAAAGCCCTTTCATTTGGCGTTTTTCCTGAAAAATTGTAAATTTTACTATTTCATAGTTACTAGTGCTGGTAACTTTTACCAGTTACAAGAAATCTTTAACATTCATTTTATTAATCCCAACAAGCCCTTCCACAGTTCCTGGTGCATAAAAAAAGCCGTTGGCTCACACAGCACCACAATAGCAAAGTCAATACACATCATTTGGCTCAAGTGTTACAATTTTGCTGAGCCAACAAGCTCAAGAAATTTCGGCTCCTTGAGCTAACAAACTCAAAGCAAAATGCAAAACCTTGTCTCCTAGAGCCAGAAGAGGTATGAGCTTAATTTGAGCATTTATTGGTGGGCTAGAATTGGCTCCAGCTTTCTTCGCTCTCGAGCTTTAAGAGCTGTGATGCTCAGCCGCTTGAGCGAGAGCATTTCAATCCCTGCTGATTTGTTTTAATTATAGTCATTCACAAAACTTTCATTATGACAAATAGTTTATCTCAAGATCCCATTTCGACAATGGTTTAGTTAAAAAGGTTTTGGAGTTTCAAAAATTAGCTGCTGATGGGTCAAATACAAAAAATACCTGAATGATCGTTAATCGACGCTAATTTTGAACGTTATAGCTGTTTTATGATAACTCTAATCGAAACGCGTTCCTCAGATGAAATATTGTCATAATCAAGACTTTAAAATACTCAAATTAAAGAAAATTTGGTTGATAAAGACCTAAATTATTGACTAAAAACGATTTTTTTTATCATGCCGAACAAAATCTACATAATTCCATACAACCTTCAGGTGCGTTGCGCAACCCCTTCCCTTTGAATAATCTGACCAAAATTTTGCATGAGACCTTGTGCTAGTACATATTAAGTTTACCATGTTCAAAGATTTTTTGAATCTCATTACATTTATTTCATGGAACTTATTTTGTTTGAACATAATGTCAGAAAGAAATAGAAGCTACTAGCGGTGTTTTTCATAATAACAAGATATATGAAGAACTAGATCTTTTGCAACATTTTTATTCAAATCACAGATAACTACCTGCTTTGTGAATCACAAATATTCTTTTATAAAATCGCTGAGGATTACATTTGTTTGATAGTTTGTTTATTCTTGAATCAAGCGTTTTTTAAGCGCTGTTTTATATGTTTTACTAGAAATGTTTAAAAACAACTAAGTTAATGCAAAAAAAAAAATAGTTTCTTTAAAAACTTGATAAAAAAATTCGTTTATTGAAGCACATTGTTGTGTTGAACTTGTATTGAAGAAATTGTGTTGAAGTAAAAAGTCTTGAACGTTTTCGAAAAAAAGTAACTAAATTTTCGTGACGTCACAACGCATTCTTTACCCGGGTGCAACTCACAACCTGCTAAACCGATTTTCAATCTAAAAATTGCATTAAATTCCACTCAAAAAGTTTGAAGAGACCTCCAATTTTCGACAATATGTGAAATTTCAGTAAATCATAAATTTTAAAACAGTAGAATCTTCGTGACGTCACAACGCTGAAAAATAGATACCTTTATCAACGATCTAGAGCGTAAACTTGCAATAACTACTATTTATCTTATATCATATTTAAAAGATGGCTTTTCTACCATCATTTTGCAGTAATTTTTTTTGACATAGCTAGATTTTTGACAAAGTTATGTTATAAATAAAGAATATTTGCAAAAATCAATTTAATTTCATATTAAATTTTTTAATTTCAACGTTAACATACTCAATTCTAAAAAAAGGTAGCTGAAAATCTTGTAATGGAAAATGACATTCAAGAAATAACCTTTCTAACGCTATGTAATTTATTTTTGGATAATCTATATATATAAAAATGGATTTCTGTCTGTCTGTCTGTCTGTCTGTCTGTCTGTCTGTCTGTCTGTATGTTCCCTATAGACTCGGAAAGTACTGAACCGATTTGCTTGCAACTTGGCAGGTGGGGGTATTGGAGGCAGGGAAAGGTTCCTATAATGGTCTGAGACCCCTCCCTCTCTCATGAAGGGGGGGAGGGGCCATCCAAATAAAAGACAATATTTTGCATAACTGGAAAACCAATCAAGCAAATGGTATCAAATTTGGCATGGGGTGGTATTTGGGAACGAGGAATATTTACATGAATATTAGGTACCTCTCCCTCCTCTCAGTAGGGTAAAAGGAAGGGGGGAGGGGGCTACCTTACATTTTTTCATATAACTCGAAAACTATTCAAGATTTTGGAACGAAATTCGGCATGAGAAGGTATTTGGATACGAAAAATATTTCTATGGTTATTTGAGACCCCTCCCTCTTTCCAGTAGAAAGGGGGAAGGGCCTCTTTCATAATTTTTTACATAACTCAAAAACTAATTAAGCAAAAAGAACCAAATTTGGCATGGGAGGGTATTTGGATACGAAAAATATTTCTATGAACATTTGAGAGCTCTTCCTTTTTTCAGGAGATATAAAGGGGGGAGGGTGCCTCTTTTATAATTTTTACATAACTCAAAAACTAATTAAGCAAATGGAACCAAATTTGGCATGGGCGGGTATTTGGGAACGTGATATGTTCTAATGATTGTTTGAGACCCCTTCCTTCTTCCAGCGGGGAGAAAGGCAAGAGGGAGGGGAGTTTCATTCAATTTTTACTGCATGACTTGAGAACTTCAACAGCAAATGGAACCAAATTTGGCATGAAACGATATTTGGGTACGAGAAATACTTCTATCAATATTTGGTATCATTCATTCCTTCAAAGAGATGGATTAAAAGGGGGAGGAAAGGTCTCCCTTACAATTTTCAGTATAACTGGAGAGCTGATCGAGAAAAAGGAACCATATTTAACATGTGAGGGTGTTTTGATACGAGAAATGTTTCTATTATAAATTGAAGCCCCACCTTTTTTTTTCAGCGGACAGATATAAATGGGGAAAGGAGGGCTTTCATACAAATTTTTTGCATAGCTCGAGAATAAATCGATCAAATGAAACCAAATTTGGCATCAAAAAGTATTTCAGTTTGAAAAATACTTTTATGAATATTAAGTCCTCTCCATTCATTCAATGGGGAGAACGGAAGGGGGGATGGCAATTCCTTTAAAGTTTATGCATAACTCAAGAATTTACTACGCAAATAAAACCAAATTTGACATGGGTAGTATTTCAGGAACTTTTCTATGTGAAACAATTCCTTTCTGGCAGTAGGCGAACAGAATTGGAGATACAGGAAGGAAAGAAAAAAGCTTATATTAAACTTTTGACGTAGAATTACGTCTTACGGCAACACTATAGGGGGGCAAATTGAAATTCGCGAACGGATCTCGCGTCACGAAAAACGCCTCTTTCAGAGACATCATATCTAAACGATTATGACGTCATCACCAACGCCTGCTTTGATGGGTTTTGGTTTTCCCTACCTACAAAAGGTATAAAACAAAGAGCCCTTTGGTCGACTCGGTTTCAGTTTCGTTTTGCCCGTCGAGGTGAACAGAGTTCGCTGCTCTTTCGATCGGTGTTTGGACCCCACCAGTGGTAATCCAACACCGATATCGACTAGCAGTTCTGTTCAATAGTGCAACAGCATGGACCAGCATGAAGCAGCCAGCAGCGGAGACGATTAGCGGCGGCTGAGCCGACTAGTTGCGGAGAGCTTCAGTGGAGGAGGGCCTCGGTGGGAGAGAGAAGCAAAGGAAGCTAAGCTTCCTGCCCACTTATAAAACCACAATGTTTTGTGATGTGAGATGTGTTCTGTAATGAATGTGCGTGTGTATTGTGATGTTTATGGTGTGTGGAGTGCGTGATCACTATTGCGTGTCATAATCAGCACACACATCACATACCACATTTCTCCCACACGCTCAAAGTTTTCACAACACATCCCTGGGAAATTTTCATGATTGAAATTATTTCCAAATGTAAGAGTAGTGATCGTCCGTTTCGATATAGATTTACCTTAAAAACAAAGCGTCTGAACTCGATAAGTTTGCTAATGAATGAACTCATTGCGGATCAAATACGAGATATCTCGCTTTTTCGCTCTCCTCAAGTTTGCTATACTTCAAAGCATCATTCAATTGTAAAAAATTTAAAAATCAAACTAATCGACAAAATACAAAACGATTGGTAACTCAATGATACTAAGATTATCCAATTTGTCCAATGGTTTCTAATATGAAGAGTTTCGAATTTTGTTGTTCCTCGGCATAAATTTCTCACGGAACTTAACATAGAGCCTTTTATGATAACTAGTTTTCCACAACTCGTTTTAGTTATTGACGTCGAATGAATGGTTCGATATACATATATTCATTTTATGCAAAATGCATGTATTTTGGCAACGTGCCTTGTGAGGTAAAATTAACATTTTCGGACGAAAATAATCTTTCTAACAAAAAGAATCTCTATTTCGCCAGAAAAAGATGATTTTTTATATGGTTGTGTTTTTTTGTGTAAATTGTTACACAATTATTTCCTGCTCAAAAAACCCCAAACTATAAAAGATATCAAGCTAACCAGACTTATTTAAAAATAAATGTGGAGTAAAACAATGAATGGACATCAATTATGTTGGGTTCGTCTCAAAATTTCATGAAATTATTTCAATTAATGCGAAAAGACTAAGCGCAAGACCATGACCATGCAAAATTTTCATGATTTCATACCGGTTAACAAGTTTTGGGAAATAATTGTTAGAAATTTTAGGGTTTTAAATTTAAAAAAATTCACTATTGTTTTCTGTTAAAAAAATCAGTATAATAAAAACCGGGAAAATCTTCACTTTTATCGAGGAAGAAAGCGGGAAAAACTTTGGAATTTCAAATCGAAAAATCGCTAGTAACACATATTCGTCCTTTACTAACATCAATACAGATTTGATACTGATTCCAACTAGAATCGTGAGAAGGAGCTTTCTTCAAAGAGCATTTTCTCTCTTCTGCACTGATTCAAGCGTTTGATCAAAGGCAGCGGCAAGTATAGAAATGTCAAACGAGCTAAAGCGGGCCACAGACTACACAACATTTGTACAAATGCGATGAAATTTTGTCGTTGTGAATACGATTTACATTGTGTATGTCACTGCTTGAATGAGCGCCCAAACGGTTGGAGTAAAATCGGTCGGGATCGAAATATGTTAGACAGGGAGCACTTTCGGAGTGGAAAGGAGAGAAACGACTTGTTTGAAGGTCAATACTGGAATGACTTTATTTGAAACCTTAACTTCTATTTATACTAATCAGTTCCCTAGAGATTCATAGGGAACCATAGTTACAATATTTGTTTATTGATAATAACACCAACATGCGTGTGTTGTTATTCATCTCATCGATTACTTCGATGAGACGAATCTCAACACTCCTCCTCAACACACGCTGTTCTCAGTTATCCAACTGCAATCTCTCCGGTGGCTCCTCCTGAAGTGGCTACTCCTCCTCGACACACACCGAACCTTATCGCCTTCAGCACGACTAGGTTTCGCTCTACGACCTTCCACTGGTTTCGCCCGACGACCATTTCCTGGCTCACTCGACGACAACCTGCCTTCGGTTCGCTCGACGACAACCTCCCGTCGGCTTGGCGCTCCTTGCAGTCCGTAGCCCATTCTCAAGGCTTTTCGCGTTCCCAGCGGCCTGACGACCCTCTTCGGATTCCCGGCTCGACCACCTCCAACGGATTCCCGGCTCGACCACCACCAACGGATTCCAGGTTCGACGCCTCCTTCCGTCTGGCCGACACCCTTCTTGCTACCGATGCCGTTTTTCACGGCTCGACGCCCTTCGCAGCGAATCGAAGCTCCTCCTGAGGCCTAACGCCTCCCAGTGGCTCCAGCCCGACGACCTCCTCCACTTGGCGTTCCAGTCCGACGCCCTTCCATGGCACCTGTTTGACGACCTTCCGTAGTTCCCGGCTCGTAAGTCCACCAGAGGTTCCTGGTCCGACGACCACCACCTGGCCTACAACTTGACCACCTTCCACGGCACCGGCCCGCCAACCTTCCATGGCTCCCGGCACGACGAACCGCCAGTGATTCCAGTCCGCTCTCAATGGCTCCGGACCAACGACCCTCCAAAGCACCTGCCCGACGACCTCCCTCCCGTGTCTCCTGGCTTGCGACCTCCAGCTGGCTTCCCGGTCCGACGACCTACCAGGCTCCTGGTCCGACAACCTCACACGGTTCTGGCTCGACGACGTTCCTTTGGATTCCCGGCGCTGGCTCGTTCTCCCATTGGCTTCTTGGCTGGTTCTACTTCCACTGATGATTCCACTCCTCCTTTCCACTAGTGCTGGGCCCATAACCTGTTAGACAGGGAGCACTTTCGGAGTGGAAAGGAGAGAAACGACTTGTTTGAAGGTCAATACTGGAATGACTTTATTTGAAACCTTAACTTCTATTTATACTAATCAGTTCCCTAGAGATTCATAGGGAACCATAGTTACAATATTTGTTTATTGATAATAACACCAACATGCGTGTGTTGTTATTCATCTCATCGATTACTTCGATGAGACGAATCTCAACAAAATATTTTGTACAAACCATCCTCTCAGCCGGGGTGGAGATGGTTTTTTTTTTGTTGCTGTTCCTGCTTTCGCCAGTAATCGTTTGTGTTCGCGTGAAATATGTTTGTATCGTGTATGGGCGAGCATAGAATCAAACAATCGTCGTGTAATCATCGAATTTGTACAGGCTAGTTGTGTTGTCTATGGCCCGCTTAACTCGCGAGCGTTTGATTTGTATGTTAAAGAAATCGTTGCCTATTCATAGGCGTATTATTTAATGCGTTTCTTTGCTACGGATGGTTTTAATTGAATGCAAGGGTTTGACTTATTTTAGCAATATTCAAATAATATTTTGTATTTAAAATTGCAAATACCTTTTACTTGAACGGCCTTTTGACTGACACTAAAGTACTGTCCAAATGAAAATTTTGTATAAGACAACATATGAAAGGAAGCGGTATCAGGTGTCGATTTATTAATATGTTTATTGGATTTTTAGATGAACAGCTGTTGTTTAAATTTTTGTACTTTTATGTATCGAGTTTTTCTAATCAATCAAAAAGAAAATTTGTAGATTAAAACTTTCTAACTTAAAGAAAATTAGGTTTATTAAATAGCAGAACTGTCGTTGCAAATTTTGATGCTTAGCGTCTGATAATGGTAGCTTATTCACATTACTTCCGCGCCAAAACATCTATAAGACATGGATAGTTTTAGTTATGCAAATGCATAGTGTTTTAGCGCCCATTTAAGACTACTTAAAATACCAACCAACTTAATTGCAAACTTTTAATTTTATTCGAAAAATACATTGGTAAGGTACAAGATAGGTTGTCGTAATTCTACGTTTGCGGTCGTGTATATACAACCTCTTCGACTTTTTTTTTAACAAATTAATTCGAGAAATGGACAAAACATAACATGGAAAATCACTTTGAGATGATTTTATGATTATCCTCCTTTCAGTGAGTAGGTACATAGGAGGGGGGATAAGCTCAATACAATTTTGATAGCATAAGTTCTCAATTCATGCTACGAATCCAACAAATGGACACAAATATGGCATGGAAAGGTATTTGGTTACGAAATATTTTCTACGATTGTTATAGACCCTCACGCTTTACAGTGTAGAGAGGGAAAGAAAAGATTTAAGTCATATTTGTGTTGCAATTCGAAACTCCAGCTCTCATTATATAACGGTTGCTTTTGAATTATGTAATAATTTGGTTTAAAATAATACTAACAAAACAATACAAAATTGAATTATTTCTAAAAATATCATTTATTTTTGAAGGGTGTAGCAAAGCACACCGGGTCAGCTAGTGGAAAATAAAAATCGGTTCTCCAGGTGAGGGGTGCTTGGAATGGGTCAAGTACATATTCGCAGACGTATAGAATGTTTCTATAGTTGGCGATATTGACTTACCTTTGTTTCTGAATTTTTCAAAATAATTCTTTGGAATATTACGGGACAAAAGGTTGTTAATTGATCCTATGAAGTATCGTACTAACAATCCTTCCTTCATTCTTCATTGACTCCTAGGACGTGGCCGGCGCCGTTATTGATCGTTTTCAAAGGGAGAGCATGAGTTTTGTGCATTGTGAATGAACTGCTAGTCCCTAGCACCATTCTTTTGATTGTTCTGCTTAGCCACGCCAGCGATCATGGAATTTAAAGTGCGTAAGATGAAAAAAGTCTTATCAAATATGTAATCTGAAGTTTTAAATGAATGTTCATATCTCAGCACTTCAAGTTCAATGATTTAAGGTGGATACAAGTAGTCAACTAAGCTAAGCTAAGCTTCACACTGTTTTCTATGGATTGCAACTTAGATATCTGTTTCGATACCATTTCAGACATAAACTCCATCTTTTCAATTTTATTCTCATTGCAAGCATCAATACGAGTGTATTACACTTATCTCGTTTCATTTTTTCGCTTCTTACAATTGGTCCTTATCGTCAGACGTAATGGCATCATAAAATTTACTTGTTTGTCTTCTCGAATTTTCAATGTCACTGTCACTGATCTCATTCCAGTTAATTAGAACTTTTATATATTCTGCTTTGTCGTGTCTGGGCCTTTTCGTTGACCAGCAGCCGTTCGTTGATTGCGCTGCAAAAATCCATTTGTCGTACTTTCCAATAACGAGATTCACCGGAAACAAACCATGACAGGAGAGCACTCCGTTTATGTAATGTTTTGCCAGTTTCTGCCCGGCCAGCAGCCGGTTTCACTTTTCTGATAATTTCTATAATGAATCTTTGCACTTGAATTGCACACAGGATGGCAGTTGTTGTTTTTCCATTTTAGGTTTTGGGGTTTGCCCTCCAATTTATTTTTCAAATGTTGGTCCGGGAGGGGAAAGAAAAAATTACCATCAAACGCGTTTTTCGACATTTATGCATGGTTGGAACCAGACAAAGTCGAGCCAGAAGATTTGGACGTCATAAAACCGAAAATTGAACTGGTCCTTGCCTAATTTGTGAATCCTTGCCAGACAGGCATCGGTTTTTGGGGTTGCATTTTGGAGCTGCCCTTGAACGGTGGACATTTTTTCAATAATGTTGATAATGAACGAGAGAATCCTTCCAGGGACGGCCCTGTCTGGAATCGTACAGACATGGTCATCATGTACAACATTCATTGGAAGACGACTCCTTAAGACTTAACCATGAATGGATGAGATGTTACCTACAATTTGGATTCATGTTCGGGATATGTTTATGTTTGTTTTATGTTGGGCACTTTAGAACGTGCAGAACGTGCTAATTATCGGGCATTGGTATGTATGGTCACAATACAAGAATAGTTGTTTGGACATTTTGGGATGGAAATGAAATTCACACAAACAAGAGTCATTCAATTAAATTGTTTAGAATAAGCATTAAGTTTTTCTAGATACATGAACAATATTCAAGTGAATGTCTTACTAATGAACGCTGAATCCGCGGTATAAAATTAGTTAAAAAAAATCCATCGTGGCCCCGCCTGCAAATCAGGTCCTGATCATCATACGATGTCTATACATCCAACAATGTTGCGGCTGACTGATCCATAATGTTTACGGAACATTTGAGGTTTCGAATAATAACATTTCCAGACGTCCAATTTGAATAGTGTCTCGTTCGCATGGGACGAATGTTTCTTGCCCAACGGCAACGGTTCAGAGCAGAGCTTTCCTGCTGAATCCGTAACAGGGACGTTGAAGCTTAATGTCAGATCAAGACGAGGTGCTGCTGCTCGCGGAAGGTGACCTGATATTCTAATCTCAGTTCGTCTGGGTCTGGACAACGCATTAAGCTAACTTAGACAAGTTTTGAATTTCGTGTGTGGAATGTGCCCAAAAGTTGTGTACAAAACAAGTTGAGTACCCCCTCCCCCCTTTCCAATTAGAATGGCAAATTGTCTGGTGTCTGTTGTTTGATGCTCAATCAACATACTGTTCCATAAATAATTGCTGAAAAATGTGTTTGACCTCTGTCCGAAAAAAGGACCCGAGCAATGACTTGACAGCATCTCAATTGCAAATCTGTCAAACGCTCACCTGAGGTTTAATATAGGCAGCAGCGTACGCACAAATGTTTCGATAAATAAGGTAAATGCGTTGTCTGTCTGGATTGCAAATGTGCTTTTTAGGAAAATAACTTGGACTTTCTTGGAAAACAACATTCCTGGAATTTTAAATTTCGATCAACATTGTTGTATTCCGTCTAAATTGATTACCAGTCTATTTCATCCGAAGACTACATATCGATAAGAGTTAAGATAAAAAAGTTATTAGGCTTCAAAAATGGGCTAACTATTTTAAGGCTGATATCCATCACTGTTAATTAGTCGGGGCGGTCGAATATATTGACGCCTAATTAAAGCTAGCCCATTTTTTAGGCCTAATAACTTTTTTATAAAAACTCCTATCGATATGCAGTCTTCGGATGAAATATTTTTCATAATTAAGGCTTTAAGAAAAACTGTTTTTGAACCAAAGTATTGATGAAAAACTGGGTTTTCATGTTTCTCCCGAACAAAATGTCTCAAAATCCTATACAAACTTCAGGCTCGTTGAGCGACCCCTTCCTGTGATCCGATCTGGCTCAAATTTGGCATGAGATCTTGTACTAGGCCTAAGATAAATTTTAGCCTGCAGCGTATAACATTTCACAGGTTTTGAATTTCCCATACATATTTGGGGCAGTCTAAGGTGTATCTATTCAGATCAATGAAAATATAAGCACTCAAACTGATTATCGTGAAATTTCTGATGATTCTGATTTTCTTGTTGTAAAACAATCAGAGATTTGTATGGATATCGTTGGAATTGATGGTCCAGGATGATATGTTCCACTAGACCAGGGGTCGGGGAACTTTTTGAATCATTGCCCCAAAACATTTTTATTTATGTTGATATTACCCCATGACGAAGAGCAAAAAAACGTATCCGTGAACACTGAGCAAGCTCTCACAGCGTGTCATTTGAATGCCTCAGGGGGAAATATTCACTTCTGCATATGCCGCTAAATTCTTTACTTTCGAAATAGAACCAACAAATTCATAAAATTGCAAATTGAAAATATATACTTTTCACTCACAAAATATTCACTGTTACCCCCAATAATTTCACTTTTACCCCATTTGGGGTAATTTACCCCGGTTCCCCGACCGCTGCACTAGACTGAGTCGATTTAGGGTCATTTTCGAATTTCTCAAACCCTGGGGTCTAAAAAGCTTTTTCTTGGTCCAAAACTCATTCATGATTTTTTGCAGAATTTTTAAGTAACGTTTACATGAGTAAATTTGAACTTTTAGGTTGTATGGGAAAATTGAATATTATGTACTGAAAAATCAACATCATTTTCGTTTCTTCTGTGGAACCGAGCCAGCTGATGGTTTTTGTGCCAATTTAAAAAAAATCCTAAAGAAAATTTCCCGCTGAACAACTTTGTCGAAGACCGTAACTTCTTATCTTATAAGGAAAAAAAGTTATTAGCTGTTTAATAGGGGTATGTCTTTTCGCATTGATAAACAATAAATTTAATTGACATCACTGCTTGAGCCTCGCGAAGTATTGCATGAAAAGTAGTCAAGCAATACCTCGCTAGGCACCCTGCAGCGATGTCAATTGAATTTATTGTTTATCTATGCGAAAAGACATACCCCTATTAAACAGCTAATAACTTCCTTTACTAATAAGATACGAGGTTAAAGTCTTCGATAAAGTCATTCAGCGGGAAGTTTCCTTACGGAATTTTATAAATTGGCACAAAAACCATCAGCTGGCTCGAATCCACAGAAAAAGCAAAAATGATGTTGATTTTTCAGTACAAAATATTCAATTTTCCCATACAAACCTAAAAGTTCGAATTTACTCATGTAAACCTTACATAAACATTCTGAAAAAAATCATGGATGAGTTTTGGACAAAGATGAAGCTTTTCAGACCCCAGGGTTTAAGAAATTCAAAAATGACCCCAAATCGACTCAGTTTAATGTTCCACAATTCATAAGCAAATTAGAAACCGTTACACGAGGCATCATGAAACAGCAGGGATAGATGCAACATTTGTATACCACAGCACTAATATAATATTAATTTTTAATCTTAACCCTCATCCGCATTAGATTTCATTACCCTAATCAGAACTAGGAGTATCAATTTGACACCACAAGCTCAAATCGTTATAACTTTTGGCGTGTTAAACCGATTCAAACAAAACTTACATCAAAAGAAACCTTGTAATGTCAGTCAAATATGTTTAGAACGTTATATACAGCTAAAGTTACAAGTTTTCGCGTTATTCAGCATGAAAGAAAAAAATCCGAAAAAACATGCCTTACGAAAACTGCTGTAGTTTATATGTTACACATCCAAAAAAATATTTGCCTTATGCATATGAAAGCTGAAATAAATGCCTACATCATGAAGACAAGAAATATTTTTTTAAATTGTTTTTAATGAAATGGTCACAAAAAGTTCAAAAAAGTAGTCTAAAAACCTACTTTTCATTCGATTGCTAGTAAATACTGTTTGAGCGATGGTAGAGTTTTAGAAAAAATATGACAACAAACTGTATTGAAATTCTAACATTTTGCTGTGTTTAGATTTTCGATGCAATAAAAATTTAAATTACTGGAATTTTTCAAAGTTCACTACTTTGCGCATTTTTTTACAAATTGAAATTTCATCTGTTTTTGTGGTCCACCGTCAGGTTGTACCCGGATTTTCAGTGCTCTAACTTTGTTTGGACCAATCATAAGTATATTCATTGGAATGCAAATTTAATCTACATTCTAGTGAGGTGCAACAATTCACGCTGTGAAATTTCACAAAAATATGAAAATTATAAACGTAAAATCATTCCTGAATTTCTAGAACCACAAGCAGCACGTCCAGCAAAACGTGTTTGTTTGCTCTCCGAGTAGGTACGGTGGGTGGTGATTTGGGAAGAGAGCCAAGCCGAGAGCCGAAATAATGCCGAAATCCAACCAAGAAACGCACGACACGCATCATCATTTCATCAACCCATCATCGCACCAATAATCGCAAACTTGATTCGAGAAATAGCATTCGAGCAGAAGGTTGTTACAGGATGCGTTTAATGCCATATTCGTTTTCATCCTGGTAGTGCACCGGTTGTGCACCAAGTGCTGTCAAAGCGTTTTTTTTATATGAAGATGACAGCAGTTGGTGCACAACCATCTTTCCACCAAATGAAAACGAATATGGCATAAGTAGCATCCCGGTCAGGCTTCCGAAAAGTACTGGCGAGCGACAGTATTCTTGCGAACGTCGCACATGCACCTCGATGAAAGCTTCCCGAATATTTCTTCCCCTACAGTTTTAAAAGGAGCAATCGTACGATGTACAGCGATGCCTCATGCGAGAGGATGTTCGTGGGTATGAAAGTTGTTTAAGCTCCGTGACAGTTTTGGGAATATCTTCGTGACAGTTTTCAATGCGTTGAATTTCGCATGACAGTTCTACTTACCCAATCACCCTCCCCTTCTCTTTTCGCCTAACCTGCACCGGCACCACACATCGCGTTACGCGCCGATCGTATGCTGCTGCTCGGTGCGAATAGATGGCAGCGCATTCGATCGGGCATGGGTACGGTATGGGCACGACAGTCACCCGTACGGTATGAGGCACGACAGTGCTCTGCGACGTAGTTCCACCTCCCCGTGGTGCAGAGTGGAAACGTGTCTGCTTTATGCAGATGTACGGCCGAGAGAACTACACCCCCCCCCCCCCCCCCCTTATGAAGACCCTCGCTAACGAATTTGGATTACGACAATGGAATTTCTATCGGAAACCGACTCCATTGGTGAAGGTGTGAAGCTAACCGTGCCGATGTACCTGGAAGGCTGGCGGGTCGTTAAGTCACGCCAGTCTCTAACGGTTGCCTGTGGGGCACCGGGACACACCCCACAGTATCCCAGTCCTTGCTGCGCTAAGCAGGTCACTGGCGCAGTGGACCGTTTGTTACCTGATTACTCGTGGGATCAAATATGCCAAAAAATCAGAAAGAAACAAAAAAGGACGGAACGGATAAAGGCGAAAGCCCGAATCCGTTCGGCGGGAGTAGCCTTAGGCGTTCACCGGTTAGGCAATCTGCCAAACCGGTGGACCCGACGGCAACGTCGGTGGAAACACCGTGCGATGAGCGAGCGGACCCGTACGAACAAGTACAAGAAGCGCTGGAAGACCTACTGAGCTCCCCGGAACTCCAATATCCAGGAGCTCCAGTAGAGTTGGTCACGGCCATGGCTGGCATCGCTGACCTTGTGGAATGTGTGAAGGGGAAGTCCAACATCCACAAGGAAATACGCGAGAAGCTAGCCAGGGTGATGCAGCTCTTCATCGCAGCCAACAAAGCTGTGGTGGAACGGCTTGCGGAGCCCGAGGCCGCCAGACCAAAAGAGCGATGGCCGGCAGAGACCCCTCTGAGGGCGGACACCATCCGCCCAAAGAAGGTCAATGCCTTTGCCCAAACAGAGGGCAGCCTTGCGTTTGCTGGCAACAGCAAGCGTAAGAGAGGGTCTCCCGGGGAACTCAGACCCGGGGACCCTTAGAAAAGAGCGGAGGATCCGTCTGTCCGGCAGGATCCTGCGGCCAGCGCTTCCAAGCGGGCGGAAGGCCCTGCCGAAAAGGCAGATGAGCCGACGAGCGCAAATACCGGATGGCGGACGGTATCGCGCAAAAGGGGAAGACCCAAAGGTACGGAGACGGGAAAAGCCAAACCCCAACCCCAACGACGCAAACGTCGCGTCAGGGAGAGGGGCGAGGCGATTGTCGTCAAAGCACCTGAGGGCACGTACGCAGATGTCTTGCGACAGATGCGTACGAACGAAGATCTCGCCGATTTAGGCGAGAAAGTTCGGAGGATCCGTCGGACACGCACCGGCGAGATGATCCTCGAACTGAAGCGTGGTGCTGGAAACTCCAGCGGGACCCTTACGGTTAAGGCAGCCGAAGCTCTTGGCGACAAGGCTGAGGTGCGTGCCCTCTGTAAGGAGGTGACCATCCGGGTTAAAAACCTGGATGAAGTCACAACGGAAGACGAACTGCGGGTGGCACTGGTCGAGCAGTGCAAAATCTGCTCTGACCAGATGACGGTTCGTCTGCGGAATGGCCCTCCCAAATCTGGTATGCAGATTGGGCTGGTCAAACTTCCGGTTGCAGCAGCAAACGCCGCACTTAGGTGTGGGTGGCTAAAGGTGGGATGGTCTATCTGTCAGATATCCATCCCCCAGCAACCGGACCGGTGCTTCAAGTGCCTGTGGAACGGTCACAAGTCGTTCGACTGCACTGGGCCAGACAGAAGTGGCATATGTTGGCGCTGCAGCGAAACCGGCCACAAGTCGGCTAACTGCAAAAAGCCTGCTAAATGCCCTGTCTGCGCTGGAGACCACGCTGTTGGCAACCCTAGGTGCCCCGCCTACACAAAGGCGCAGGCGGTACCACCCCGGGCGCCAAGAGCATAGAGGTCGTCCAACTTAACCTCAACCACTGCTACACAGCACACCAGCTGTTGCGGCAGATGACAGTTGAGGAAAAGTTGGACATCGCGCTAGTGGCAGACCCATATCGCAGAGCTGCGAATGGCATTAATTGGGCGACTGATGATGCCAAACTGGCCGCGATATGGGTTACAGGTAGTTTCCCCATACAAGAAGTTGTGGCGACGGAAAACGAAGGCATGGTGGTGGCCAAAGTTAACGGGATCTACTTCTGTAGCTGCTATGCTCCCCCAAGGTGGTCCTTGGAGAGGTTTGGCACTATGGTTGACAAGATGGTGGATGTGCTAATGGGGAAAAGCCCCATCGTTATTGCTGGCGACTTTAACGCGTGGGCCGTTGAATGGGGTAGCCGCCTCACAAACCCCAGAGGTCAAACTCTTTTAGAAGCCCTGGCGAGGCTTAATGTGGATCTGGTCAACGTAGGGAATACCAGTACCTACCAAAGTTGGAACGGGAGCGAGTCAACCATAGATGTCACCTTCGGTAGCCCGGGGTTGGTAAGCGATTGGATGGTGAGCGGGGCCTACACGAATAGCGATCACTTCGCAATTCGCTATCGGCTAGGCTCAAGTACGCGGACAGGTAGACGCGAGTCTCGTACAGGAGAACGCCTCTGGAAGACAACGCAGTTCGACCAGAACGTCTTTGTCGAAGCGTTGCACTGGGAGAGGAACCTGGACAACCTGTCCGCGGAAGAACTGACGAGGGTTCTAGCTCGCGCTTGCGATGCTGCGATGCCGAGAAGGGCCAAGCATAAAAGCACTATGCCACCCGTCTACTGGTGGACGGAGGAAATTGCGGGTCTGCGTGCCGACTGCCATAGGGCAAGGCGCAGGATGCAGAACGCAAGGACCCAAGAAGAGCGAACGGAGCGTAGGCCACTCTTCACAAGCGCGAGATCGGCCCTCCGCAGGGCCATCAACGCAAGCAAGAGGGCACGTTTCAAACAGTTATGCCGTGACGCCAACGACTGTCCATGGGGTGATGCCTATCGGATAGTCATGGGCAGAACTAAAAGTGGGGGCGCACCACCTGAAACTTGCCCCGATAAACTGAGAGTCATCATCAATGAGCTGTTCCCACAGCAGATGTTACCCGCTGGCCAACAGTCCCGTATGACTGGGACACCAGCGCCGAAGAGAGGATAACGGTGGAAGAACTTCGCGAGATCGCCAAGTCTCTCCAACCGAGGAAGGCCCCCGGACCGGACGGCATTCCGAACGTCGCGGTGAAGGCCGCGATCAGGGAATTCCCCGATATGTTCCGAACATCGTTGCAACGATACGTGACGGAACGGGTGTTTCCTGACACGTGGAAACGGCAGAAACTTGTTCTTCTGCCAAAGCCGGGTAAGCGTCCAGGAGACCCATCGGCATATCGGCCGATCTGTCTACTGGATACAGCGGGTAAGGTCCTGGAGAAGGTGATTCAGAACCGACTTCAGAGATACACGGAAAGTGAGGGCGGACTCTCGGGGAAACAGTTTGGTTTCCGTCGAGGTCGCAGCACCGTAGACGCCATCCGCTCGGTCATCGAGGTAGCGGACAGAGCCAGGCTGACCAAGAGAAGAGGGCTCCGCTTTTGCGCGGTTGTCACTCTGGATGTGAAGAACGCCTTCAACAGTGTCAGTTGGACAGCGATTGCGTCGTCGCTCATCCAAATGAGGATCCCGGCATATCTGTATAGGCTTGTGGAAAGTTACTTCCACAATCGCCAACTGCAGTATATGACCGGCGAGGGTTTGCGAACACAAGAGGTTTCGGCGGGTGTTCCACAGGGGTCAATTCTCGGCCCGGTTCTGTGGAACATCACTTACGACGAACTCCTACGAACGAGCCTCCCATCGGGAGCCGAACTCGTAGGATTTGCAGATGATGTAGTCCTCTTGGCGAGGGGCTCCTCAACAGCGGAGGTTGAGCTACTGGCCACGGTAGCTATCCAGGAAGTGGAACGCTGGATGCACTCCAAGTGCCTGCGTCTAGCCCACCACAAAACCGAGATGGTGCTTATCACCAACCTGAAATCACCCCAAACAGGTACCATTGCCGTTGGACCGTGCAACATCGTGTCTAAACGTGCAATTAAGTACCTAGGGGTGATGATTGACGACAGGCTCAGCTTCACGAGCCATGTCGAACACGTGTGCAAGAGAGCGGCAATGGCCACGGCCGAACTCACACGAATGATGCCGAACTCCTCGGCTATCCAAAGCAGCAAAAGGCGGATCATTGCAAGTGTGACCACTTCGATCTTGCGGTACGGAGCAGCGGCCTGGAGGCAGGCCCTGGGAGGAAGCTGTAACCTGCAGCGACTGAGCAGCGTTCAGCGGCTGATGAACCTGCGGGTTATCAGCGGATACCGGACCATGTCGTCCGAAGCCGCCTGTGTAGTAGCGGGTGTTATGCCCATCTCGGTTTTGCTAGAGGAGGATGTCTATTGCTACGACAACAGAGACACGCCCAACGTTCGAGATCTCGCCAATGAGGACTCGATGTCCAACTGGCAGCAGCTGTGGGACAGCTCAACGAGAGGAAGGTGGACCCATCGTCTGATCCCGCACATCGGGAGCTGGATCGGAAGAAGGCACGGTGAAGTGGACTTCTGGACGCAATTCCTGACTGGTCATGGATGCTTCATGAAGTACCACTACCGGTTTGGACATGTGGCTTCGCCATATTGCCCAGATTGTGGTGACGTAGAGGAAACACCCGAACATGTGGTGTTTGTCTGTCCGAGGTTTGCGGCGGTACGTACTTCCATATTTGCCGCCTGTGGGCCTGACACGACAGCAGATAACGTTGTACAGAGGATGTGTGCGGATTCCATCACTTGGCACGCGGTCAGCGATGGGTTCACCCGGATCATGACTGCCCTGCAGAGGAGCTGGAACCAACGGCAGTCCGCGAACGGTGTAGGATGACTCCATCGGCGGGGAGCATCTGAGTAGTGTGCGTCCGATCCCTTGATCGAAGCTACAAAGATAAGGCAACATCTTCTGCGTAGCGGAGGTCAGGGGTGCGCCGCGAACGTGTGTAGGATACCCCAATGTCGGGGGGTATCCGAGTAGTTCCGCTTCCTAAGAGGGAAACTGCGGGGATAAGACTTTACCTTCCTCGTAGCGGATCTCGAGGGAAGAGGGTTAACCACTGTCGGGGGATACCCACGGGTAGAGAGGCTCTCGACGCCGGGCGAGCCTCTCGAGTCGGTGTAGGATGTCGTCACCGTCGGGAAACATCCGAGTCGTAGCGTTCCAAGTCCCGAATGTGTGCCGTGACAGGCGCGAGTCTAGGATAAGCTGCTCTCGATTTGGCACACAACGGGCAGGAAAATCCGCGGGCCAAAAATCCTAGGGTTGCCAACCAGGGGGGATAAAGAAGACCGGACAACGGTCGGAGTAGACTGACCCCATCGACGGGGGGCTGTCGAGTAGAGTGCGTCCGACCCCACGGTTTGAAGTTACAAAGATAAGACAATACCTTCTGCGTAGCGGATGCCGTGGGTGCGCCGCGTTCGTGTGTAGGATGCTCCACCTTCGGGGAGTATCCGAGTAGAGCGGTTCCCAACGACAGAAGCTGCGGGGATAAGACTTGACCTTCTTCGCAGTGGAAATCGTTGGGAAAGGGTTATTCCACGTTCGGGGAATACCCACGGGTAGAGTGGCTCTCGACGCCGGGCGAGCCATTCGAGTCGGTGTAGGATGACGTCTTCGTCGGGAATCATCCGAGTCGTTGCGTTAAGTCCCGCGCGTGTGCCGTGACAGGCGCGAGTCCAGGATAAGCTGCTCTCGATCTGGCACACGACGGGCAAGGTGGCAAACTTCGAACCCTGAAGATAAGAGGTCGGGCTTCGAGTCGTTAGAGGAGAGGTCAGGCCTCAAACCTTCAGGCGGAGAGGTTTGTGTGGTCAACCCCGAGTCTTTATGATAGGAGGTAGGGTCCCGAGTCGTAAGAGGAGGGATCAGGCCCCTTACCAACAAGAGGAGGGGTACAAGTGGTCACCTCGAGTCATTACGAGGAGAGGTCAGATTTCAAGTCGTTAGAGGAGAGATCGGGCCTTGAATCGTGCAGAGGAGAGGTAAACCTCGAGTCGATGCGAGGAGGGGTCGGATCTCAAGTCGTTAGACGAGAGATCAGGCCTCAAGTCGCGAAGAGGAGAGGTTTGTGTGGGAATCTCGAGTCATTGCGAGGAGATGTCGGTTCTCAAGTCCTTAGAGGAGAGTTCAGGCGTCGAGTCGTAAGGATGAGAGGTTTTGCTGAAAGTGGTCTCGTTAATGAGTATTGCCTTTGAGCGCATTAGCGCGAATAGACCTCCCACTATTGAAGCATAGTGTACTAAACAGTTCGAGGTGGGAACCAGGTCTGCGGCCCCAGGTGGAGTTTAGGGAGTAGGGGGTATACACGGAGTATATCATGAGTCTGCCCATTGTACCCATGGACCCAGAGTAGCAAACTGGGGGGACGCGGTGGCTCGCCGTGCCTTGGAATACAATCCGTAAACCGGGATTTACCACCTGTGGTTACCAACTAAAAAAAAAAAAAAGTCACCCGTGACAGTCCTGCCCAAAACTGTCACGCCCTGCAGCCGACAGTTAGGATGAAATTATTTTCGAAACAGGAGGCATGAAGGGATGAAAACTTGTCGGTTGGGTTCGCTACAGCTTAAAGCACAACATTTTCAGTACCTAACGCATGCTTTGATCCGATTGTTCAGATACAGCCTGGGTTCTCGCTCGTGTGCGATGTAGCCGACGCGTTTCGATTCTTTACCGACGGTATAGCAGCGAACCGAGTGGTGAGGAAAACCGAAACACTTTGTTTGGCAAGATAAAAGCTGTCATAGCAAAGCTGTACTTTTGGCAAGCCTGGGCGAGACAACGTTTTTCTACGAGATAACCAACGATCTTCGGTATAAAAAAGTAGCGTGGAATGTTGGCTACCTATCTCTTCGCAAAACGCCTTGAATAATCCTGAATTTTTGGTCGAGCCTTAATAAAGTTGATTATTTTTACGCTTTCGTCCAAGACTTCCTTCAAAGATGTTGATAGTTTCTTCATAGCGAGTGCATGTCGATGAAGGATGTCATGACTACTACCGCAACATTTCTTTGATCTTGGCAACGACTCCAGTAGTATTTCCAACTATCGCTTTCGCACCGTCCGTAATGCAATTCCTCAAGGAATATTGTTGTCCGTAACATAATCATCAATTAGCTTGAAAATGTCAGCCCCCGTCGTGGATGTTGGCAACGGTTTGGAAAGGATCAAATCTTCTTCAAAACATTCAGAACCTTGATAACGAACAAACATCATCAGAATTGCTAGTCCTGCTACATCGTGGATTCGTTAAGCTGCATGTCGAATTTTGAAGTTCTTAATCGTTTTCAACTTCTTCAGCCATGTCACAAATTCGTCGAGAAACTATATTGTCAAACATGGGAATCGAATTTACCAACTCCACTGTTGTATTATCAACCATATGGACGACTTCTTGAATACAAGGTTTGATCAAGTTTTCAGCAATAGTACGCGCTTCTCCAGCTTTTCCAATCGGTAGCTTGGCAAGTACAGCGCAAGAACAGCATTCTCATTGAGTGTTTTGCACGCTCAGTCCTGCAACACAACGTAGTTCGATCAAAGCAGTGCATTTTGACAATCGACCATTCTTTGCCAACATCCCTGCAGGGATAGCGGAGCACTTTCAAAAGCTTCACGGAGCACCAAGTGCTCCGCGGAGCACGACCTGAAAACCCCTGCTGTAGAGTATCTTACTAACATTCCTTCCCTTTTACCCCATTGACTACTAGGACGTGGCCGGCGCCGTTATTGATCTTTTTCAGAGGGAGGACATGAGTTTTGTGCATTGTGAATGTACTGCTAATCCCAAGCACCATTCTTTTGGCCCTTGCACAAAATTGTATGGAAACACGTAAAACACATCAAATATATGATTGTTGTGTTCAAATATAAGCGCGTGGAGACAAATGACATTCGTTGCACTTAGTTCAAGCTTCAATGTGGTTCATTAGTTTTAAAAATTCACTTGTACGTTTTTGCAATGAACGCTCGTGAAGTTGAGTAAAAATAAAACTTAAAATTGCTATAAGTTGGCTAGAAAACGTCGTAGAATGTTGAAATCTTATGCAAAACGTGTGATTTGAATATACCAATAAATGTTCAGAACATTTTTTTCGTGTAAATCCTCATCTAACTATAGTTTAGTTTAAAAAACTAACTTTTAAATAACTTTCAAAATAAAACCTTTATAACTCTGCTCTAGAAACAGATAGAGTTTTGATGTATTCAACAAAGTTTTATATTTTCACGTATTCTACAACTTTGTAGTATAAAGTAAAGCTCTATCTATTGAAATAAAAAAAGTTAGAATTTTCATTTTTTTCATTGTGAACTTTGACTAACTTTTTATGCTTCCAAATTATGCAGCATATTTGAAGAAGCAAATGTTCTGAAGACACTTAAGAGATAAGATAAAAGACAGAGGCGCTACGAAAAAAGTTCCACTTTTAGCCCTTTTGGGCCAATGTGCATTGGTGAGGTAGAATTTCTTCTGCTTAGCCACGCCAGCGATCATGGAATTTGAAATGCATAAGTTGAGCAA
This sequence comes from Uranotaenia lowii, assembly GCF_029784155.1. Taxonomy (NCBI): domain Eukaryota; kingdom Metazoa; phylum Arthropoda; class Insecta; order Diptera; family Culicidae; genus Uranotaenia; species Uranotaenia lowii. Next base: position 63,796,917 of record NC_073693.1, on the reverse strand, counting down.
AGCCTAATAAAATATGTTATGTAAAGTTTTTATTTGTTTTAAATATTGATTTCTACACAGCATTTCGAGTTCAATGATTTAAGGTGGATATGAGTAGTCAACTGGCTGGCTTGGCTAGTGAAGTAGACAATGTGCAACTCGAGACCCCATACACCCAACCCTCGGGTAGTGGTCATATCACCTCTTGTCTGCAACTCCGATTCTCTACCTCCCCGTGGTGCTAGCTGGGGTGCGAGCAACCTTAGCGGAGATCGGGTACCCAACCCCGGTGGATGCTTTGGTCGCATGCAGACTGAATTAGGGGGCTTCGCACGCGTCTGTTCTCCATGTCAGGGGCGGCGTGCGGAGTGCAACAGCGTCCTGGTGGTGTTCGGGACCCAAAACAGCAACATCACGACGGTCCTCCTGCGAGACAGTGGGGTTAGCTGCAGGCCTTGCGAGCCTGTGACTACAAAAAAACATAAGCAACGAGCAACGAACAACAAATTTCGGATGGAAATCGGCAAAGACCCACGCGACGAAAAGGGACTAGCGATTGGAAACTTGGAACATGGAACTGCCGATCTCTAAATTTTGTGGGCAGTACCCACGTGCTCTCCAACAAATTGAAGAGCCGCAAATTCGACATCGTAGCGCTGCAGGAGGTATGCTGGAAGGGCTCCACGGTACGAACGTACCCAGATGGTCGTGCCATCTACCAGAGCTGCGGCAACACACAAGAGCTTGGAACAGCTTTTATAGTGATGGGAAAGATGCAAAAGCGCGTGATCGGGTGTTGGCCGATCAACTCACGAATGTGCCGGTTGAGAATCAAGGGCCGGTTCTTCAACATCAGCATCATCAACGTGCACAGCCCTCACCTCGGAAGTACCGGTGACGACAAAGACGAATTCTACGCGCAGCTGGAGCGTGAATACGACCGTTGCCCAAAACATGATATCAAGATCGTCATCGGGGATTTCAATGCTCAGGTCGGCCAGGAGGAGGAATTCAAACCGACAATTGGAAGGTTCAGTGCACACCAGCTGACCAACGGAAACGGCCTCAGACTTATTGATTTCGCCGCCTCCAAACGAATGGCCGTACGTAGTACCTTTTTTCAGCACCGCCTTCCACACAAGTACACCTGGAGATCACCGTACCAAACGCAATCACAGATCGACCACGTTTTGATTGACAGCCGGCACTTCTCGGACATCATCGACGTCAGATCCTGTCGGGGCGCCAACATCGAGTCGAACCATTATCTGGTGATGGTGAAGATGCGCCCAAAACTCTCCGTAGTGAACAACACGCGAAACCGGCGCCCGCCTCGGTTGAATATCGCGCGACTGAAGCAACCTGAGGTCGCGGCAGACTACGCACAATCGGTCGAAGCAGCGCTGCCGGCAGAGGGCGAGCTTGACGTAGCCCCTCTCGAGGACTGTTGGGATACCATCAAAACAGCCATCAACAGTGCTGCGGAGAACGTCATCGGTTATGTGGAGCGATCTCGACGGAACGACTGGTTTGACGAGGAGTGTAGGAGGGTGATGGACGAAGAGAATGCCGCGCGGGCGACAGTAGTGCAGAGAGGCACCCGTCGAAATGTGGAAAATCACTGACAGCGGAAGAGGCAGCGAGTCCGACTTTTCCGGGAGAAAAAGCGCCACCTGGAGGAGGAGGAGCTCGAGGAGCTGGAGCAGCTGCATCGTTCCCAAGAAACACGAAAGTTCTATCAGAAACTCAACGCATCCCGCAAAGGCTTCGTGCCGCAAGCCGATATGTGCCGAGATAAGGACGGGGGTATCCTGACGGACAATCGTGAGGTGATGAAAAGGTGGAAGCAGCACTTCGATGAACACCTGAACGGCGCACATGCAGGAGATCAAGACGGTGGGGGAAGGTACATCGCCGGCGTAGCCAACGACGAAGACGAGCCACTCCCAACGATGAGTGAAGTTAAGGAAGCCATTCGCCAGCTGAATAGAAACAAGTCGGCTGGGAAGGATGGCATCGCAGCTTAACTCATCAAAATGGGCCCGGACAGGTTGGCCGATTGCCTACACCGGTTGATAATCCGGATCTGGGACATAGAACAGCTACCGGAGGAGTGGAAGGAGGGGGTAATATGCCCCATCTACAAGAAGGGCGACAAATTGGACTGTGAGAACTACCGAGCGATCACTGTCCTCAATGCCGCCTACAAAGTGTTGTCCCGAATCCTACTTCGCCGCCTAACGCCACAAGCAAACAGATTCGTGGGAAGTCATCAGGCCGGCTTTATGGAGGGACGGTCTACGACGGACCAGATAATCACATTACGGCAAATCCTCCAAAAATGCCGTGAACACCAAGTCCCTACGCACCATCTATTCATCGACTTCAAAGCCGCATACGACACGATCGACCGTAACGAGCTATGGAAAATCATGGACGAGAACGGCTTTTCCGGGAAGCTGATCAGACTGATCAAGGCGACGATGGATGGAACGCAGTGCTGTGTGCGGATTTCGGGTGAATTGTCGAGTTCATTCGAATCGCGCAGGGGGCTTCGACAAGGTGATGGTCTATCCTGCATGATGTTCAACGTGGCGCTAGAAGGTGTTATTCGACGAGCGGTGGGCGAAATGCGGGGCACGATTTTCAACAGATCCAGTCAACTTATCTTCTTTGCCGATGACATTGATATAGTCGGCAGATCATCTGCGGCGGTGGAGATCTACCGCAAACTGAAACGCGAAGCAGGAAGGATTGGGTTGATGATTAATACGTCCAAGACGAAGTACATGCTGGCGTGCGGATCCAAGACCGACCGAACCCGCTTGTCCAGTAATAACAAGGTCACGATCGACGGCGACGAGCTGGAGATAGTCGAAGACTTTGTCTATCTCGGCTCACTGGTGACTGCAGACAATGACACCAGCCGTGAGATCCGGAGGCGAATTATCAGCGGAAGTCGTGCCTACTATGGACTAAACAAGCAACTGCGGTCGAGAAGACTTAGCCCTCGCACGAAGTGTAACCTGTATACGACGCTTATTAGACCGGTTGTTTTCTACGGGCACGAGACATGGATATTGCTCGAGGAGGACCTGCGTACACTCGGAGTATTTGAGCGACGAGTGTTAAGAATCATCTTTGGCGGCGTACAGGAGAACGGAATGTGGAGGCGAAGGATGAACCACGAGCTCGCGCGACTCTACGGCGAACCCAGTATCCAGAAGGTGGTGAAAGCTGGCCGGATACGCTGGGCGGGACATGTTGCGAGAATGCCGGATGACTGTCCTGCAAAACAGGTGTTCGCTACGAATCCGGTAGGAACAAGACGAGCGGGGGCGCAACGAGCGAGGTGGTTAGACCAAGTGGAGCGTGATCTGGCGAACGTGGGGTGCCCGAGAAATTGGAGAACGGTTGCCATGGACCGGGTGAATTTTAGGAATTATGTTCGTCAAGTTATGTCGTAAGACGGAATACTATGTTAATAAATAAATAATGAGTAGTCAACAAAGCTAAGCTATGTTAAGAAAAAATAATTTAAAATAAAATCGATCCATTTCCGAGATCATTTTCCATAAGTGTTTGATTTGTACTTCTGAACGAACTAAAAAAGTTTGAACAAGTAGCATAGAAGTTCCAAGTACTTTCAAAAATTCGGGTACCAATTTGGACTATCGTGCTTTGTTACGCACTCCTTACAAGCGTTTTTGTTCCATGCAGAACTTCTCATGAACTTTTTGGTTCCATGATAAACTTTTGACGACCTTGTTGATTCAATGTGGAACTTCTATAGAACTTCAATGCAAATTAAAGTATAATATTAAATCACTAGTTTAACGACCGACGCATAGGGCTGAGATAAAAGATCTCCTCTGCTGGCGATCCGGAGCCAGCGTCTTCACTTGCTGCCAGCCAAGGTTCTCGTCAACTCTGTGGAATTCGAGGCTAGCTAGGGTTACCATACGTACTCTTTAAAGAGTACATGTAGTCTTTTTGAGTCGAGAAATGGGCGTACTCTTCTTTTTGTGAAATTTTACCAAATGTACCTTTTTTTTTGTTGAAAGACATTTGATCTGAAAAAACCTACGCACTTCTTCCATTTTATGAGGTTGTTTAACATCTTATTCTAAAACTACGAAAGGAATACGACTTACAACTAATTACTTCAACATCCTGTAGGGGAGAATGAGGATACTTGATCCCTGGGGATACTTGATTCCTTAGCTTTATCTCGAGACTGGAATGTCTTACAAAGATCAAATGTTCTAGAAAAATGTGCCAAAATGAGCAAAATAACAATGCTTGTAGTTTACAAATTTTCAACAAAATAATTGTTTGAGTTATTGAACTTTGTTTGAAAAATTTCACAAAATGTAACTTGAAGATCTTTTTTCATCACTTTAAAATGTTCCTTACATAGGAAAATTATGAAAAAAATATTTGTTCCAATGTATCAATCGTTCGAGCGTAAAATGAACTTTATAATGCCATATTTTCAAAGCAATGGAAAACTCTCAACTTTTTTCAGAAAAAGTTTTCTAAAATGTTGATTATGGGTACAATTGATCCCCTAGAGTTGGCTACAATTGAACCCCCTTCCAAATGGCATATTCTTCTTCTGAATTGATTGTTATGATTGCTGATTACGAAATTACTAATATATTTATCCAAAAACTAATATTTATCAAACAATTGTCTGAAGAAAAGAGCAAACATAATTAATTTTCTCTTAATTATTAAAAATGGCGCCTTTAAGTATGCAATGTCATTAGCGTTGAGACAAAGTTATAGAATTTTCTTCTTATGTCTGCTATAAATTGTGAAATGAGAACAAACATGACCAAAATAGTCAATTAACATTCTGTCTTGGGGTTTTGTTTGATTTTTATACAAGGATTAGGGCTTCCTGAATAAAAGATCAAGTCTCCTTCAATAGGGGATCAAGTCTCCCCTAACTTCAGAAAAATCGCAATTTTTTTACTCCCACGAAAATGCTTCTAGTTCATCAACGAGATCAAGTATCGTTCTAATTTTTGGAGCATAAAAAGTTGAAGTTACAAGCTGTCAGAAAATGTCAAAGACGGCGAGTTGCTAAATTTTTCCAAAAAGATATGGTGAACATAAGAAAAGGGGATCAAGTATCCCCACTCTCCCCTATTCATTAACATGCATTTTTCAAGTCGATAAGCGCCTTTGAGTATGCAAACAGTGATAAACATGTACACAATTTAGGTAATATTGTTTGTTTGTTTGTTTTGTTTATTTTATAGAGGCCTTAAATTCTGAATTCATTCGCCTCTTTTATTTAGGTAATATTCTTAAATGCGCACAAATCTCAAATTTTTTCAGGTATTATTTTTAACACTTTACCAGCGTTATGGCATTCGTGTCTAATTTCAAATAATGATTGTAAAGAAAAAGTACGCGTCAATTAAAAAATAGCTTTTTGAAATGGATTGTTTTATAATGTTTTTATGTGGTTTATCAGCATAACATCTAAATAATGCAATCTCTTCGAATAATCCAACTTTTGCATAACCTCAACAAATTGACAGAATTTGATTGATTGGAAATATCTCGGTTTCCAATTAAAGTAGAACCCCGCTTTTTCGAGGCAGTAGATAAAGCATGGATCATCCAAAATCTGGACGCACTGTTTATTTTACCATAGCGCTCCTAGTTGTCGTTTTTGACAGTACTTTGTTTGGAAATGTTTCTTCTATCAGTGCTGAAAATTTCATTGCGATTCGTTTTGTTTCAAAAAAGTTACACGTGATAGAAGCCGCGAGACGAAAATTAATTTTGGACACCCACGTTCAAAAACCCGATGTGGTCTGTTTCAAAAATCGCGAAATCTGATTTGAGGAGGCTTCCTGACCAAAAATTGTACAAAGCCACTGGTCGGAGTGGTGTCCCCATCAAGTTCAAATTCGTTTTTGCCAATAACTTTGCAGAAAAGTGTTTGATCTGGCAAGATATTTGGAGCTGCGGCCGAAAAACCCCGGTTTTTTTGTGAAAAACAAGACCATAGACTCCGAAATGTACAAGGAGGAGTGTCTGAAAAATGTTTTTTTCCTTACATTAGATCTCATAAAGGACCAGTAAAGTTTTCGCTAGATTTGGCTAGCTGCCACTACAGCGAAGAGGTATTAAAGTGGTATCGGGCCAACTGGTGAATTTTTTCGAAAAGGACGTCAACCCACCCAACTGCTCTCAATTCTGCCCTATCTAGAAATTTTGGGCTATTGTTAATCAGAAGATGAAGAAGAATGGTAGGACGACTCGGGAGACAACAGAGATGAAGAGATTGTGGAACAAAGTGGCCACTGAGGGCAGTGAATGGGCGCTGAGGTCAGTGAATAGGGTGTCCAAGCTTAGATGAGTGGTTCTGGACGAAAAGTTCGAAATTTCATCAAAACAACATCGGAATAATTTTTTTATTATTTTTCCTTAAAAGTGCAAAAAAAAAGCACCCTACAATTTAAGTACAAAACATTTTTATTTCGTTTACATAGTTCCGAGATAGACCCTTTATAATGCGTTCAGATTTGTAGTGATCCATGCTTTGATACGAAATATGTACATCCTTTTCCTTCTGTTTTGCATACCAACCGGGTGCAGAGCTCGATAATTAAATGGATTTTGAATCAACCTGATGACTGGGATCTCAGGAAACCGAAGTTATATCGTTTCTTTTGACTTTTTGGGTAAATGATCTCAATGTAATCTTTTTGGTGTTGCGGGATCTGGTAACCCTAGGCTAGACTACGCTTCCACGAGCTTCAAATCTTCAAGCATACAAATTTTTCAAGAAGGTAAATATAAAAATCATTCACAGTTAAAGCAACATCAAATTAAAATAAATAGGTATAGAAATTCAAAGTAAGGGGGAGTATATTTTTTTTCATGAACCTTCTTTATTCGAGGTCTCATGTCGAGGATGAATACCGTCAACTGGGGCAACATGCAACAATTTTCAATTTCATTCGCTTTTAAAAAACTTATGTTCACAGTTAATCTAGGTAGCTCTTATGCATCAAAAGTTTTAAGGATGATGGGACATCAAATTGGCATAATTAGAAATAATATTGGTATCTTTTAATTTTCTAAAAACATGCGATTTTCACCCTACTTAGAAAAGGGGTAACTTGCAACAAAATTTGTTTTCAATGAAAAATCTTATTAACACGCATGAAAATTTATAGTTTTTTTTATAAACTTGCGATGCATTAAAGACCATTACGCATAAAACACAAATTGCAGTAATTTTTTGCTCTGTAAAAACTAATTTTCACATTTTTTCTGAAACCAACGATGCTGCATACATTTAGGGGTTAAAAAATACTACGAAAAAAGTTGACAACATAAATATAAATGTTTGGATGAATGATCAATATTTACAAACGCATGATCCAAAACATTCATATTCCAGCACATGGAAACGAGATTAACAAGGTGTTTCTTTGATTTGCATTTTGTTGCATTTTACCCCAGACATCTAACTGAATTATAAAAATATTTATTTAAAAAATTGAGTGATTGTTTGAAAAATATTTTTACACCAACAGTGTTGGTATAGGATGAGGAAACCAGTAAAAAGTTTGTAGGTAATATTATCAAACCAATCCGTCATACTGAGTTAAGTTTTTTACGGCATCGAAAAATGATAAAATTTGTACATTTATTGCTCGTTTTTCAAATTTCATATTAAATTAAAAAACTTTTAAAAACTAGCTTAAGATGCGAGAAATTATGTCATCATCATTTTGTTATCATAAAAAGATAACTTTATTACAATACATTGAATTAAAAATTGATTCAGTGTGGTGTTATATGAATGTTGCAATGTTGTTTTATGGAACTTTTGATTACTTGGGTTCCAGTTCTTGAAAATTATAATTTGAACGTCATTTGAAGGTAAATTGCTTTTAAAAAATATTTCTGTAAAGTGTAAATGAAGATTGCTTCTATGCAGAAAAACTATTGCTATGGGAACTACAAAGCTGTTGAAAACTCATGATTTAAGAAATTATTTTTATTTTTCTACACTACAAATTAAGGGATAGCAAAAAATAATTGTAAAATTTGATAAAATCTGCGATAAACTGTAAAGATTTACCATTTGTGACTCAGATTGGTAAAAACACATTATTCTTAAAAACAACCGTAAAGAATCTGTTGCAGCTCACAAATGCAGATTCCACTTAACTTCCAGACAAGAAAACTATCTCAAATCACTTGATGACATATTTTGACTCAACCAATTCGCGTTCTCGTCCTATTTTGTTCACATTTTTTTTTCTTTTGTTATGCTACTGCTGCTGTAAGCAATCAGTTGCATAATCAAGAAACTGGACGAGGAAGCGTTTAGGAAAAAAGGAAGACAAGGAGCTAAAGGAACCATATTTAGAATTGTATAATACTAACACACATTTTAGCGACAACGATGTAGTCCCAGACGTCGAGACGGAAAACAAATTGGTTCAAATGGTTTTATGCAACTCGGTCTTCTCCAGCCAGCCGATGACGACGACTGCAAGAGACACACGGCCCCGTCGCCCCGGTGGGAACTCAAAAATGATGAAAGTGCATCTCGAGAAGACTTATCCAACGGCTGGAAGAAGTTTGAAATCAGAAATGTGCCAAATTTGGAATTGGATGTACGTGAATTATAGACACTAAAAAATGGTTTTAATGGAGAACTTTTTTTTACCACTCATTTGTGCTATTGTGATTTTCTCAAATTCGATTAAAAATAATCCAGTAGGATTGAGCTAAGTGTTTCTATACAACACAAACCACCTGAAATATCAGCACAGCGCCAATAGAACAACCAATCAATATCACGTGCATATCAAAATAGAAAAAACTTTTATAGGCAAACCGCCCATCATCGGATTGCATTCAGGATACGGAAATTAATCATTCATACAACTTTTGTCTGGCGGCTGCCACTTGCTCGATAGGAAATAGTCCGGAAGACCTGTCTGTTGCTCTGTAACACTCCAGATGTGCATAAGAAAAATAAAAATATAAAAATTCTACCCGACCAGACCAGACAGACGAAAAACTGCCCGGTGCATATGCAATCAACTAGCAGCAGTGGCACCTCAAAGTGGCAAATGTTCGCTCATCAACAGACGGGTGCATCGTCGTCGGCGCGATACCTACTCGTAGTCGTTCGTAGTCTTCCGATTTGCATAACTAGGTCTGCTCGCGCTCTGTCTTTCTGTCTGTCTGTCTGTCTGTCTGCAAACGAAGCTGATTAACCGTCACCGAGAGCACCCACTAAAGAGACCAAGAAAATGCATTTGTCCGCAGGTTTGCTGGAAGTGCGGAGTTGTGATCTGGATGCTCAAGAGTAAAACGGCTCGAAAAAAAATCTTGTTGCTATTTTCTGTTCTATAAACTTTGGAATCCATTCCTCATGCATTTCCAAAGGTCTCTTGTTTACGGAAAAGATTTTTATCGGACAATTTCATGATCTTAATTTTTTTTTATCATTTCCATCAGTTGGAACGGATGTGTGCATAAAAGATTCAAAGATTAAATGACACAAAGGATAAAATCAATAATTTATAAGCTGGTTTCTGAAAAAGTAGAGCCAAACAAGCATTAGTGCAAATTATGCTAGGTCCACAATAAATCTTCAGAATAAAATAGTTTAAGAACAATTTAAAATAATTGAAAAAAAAAAATATATTCAACTGATAATTGACCCTTGTTGAACAAAAATTTAGAGTATGATGAAAATGCTTCAAAACAAAATTCTTTTGGTCCATTTCGATTTCTTCTAACCTTTTATCCGTCCTAAAAGTTATGATCTTGAAATGTTTTTACTTAAAAGGTTATCACTTTCATTGGCAATGCCGATAAATTGTTAAAAGATAGTTTTAATTTTTTCTGAAAATGATCTTATACATGAATTAACAATTTAAAAAAAAAAAACACTTAAAATTCGGAACATATAATATTCTTGGCTCGATTATTCAAGACTGGTTTTTTAAATTCGTCGGGCTGAGACGAAAATATTATGATGAACGAAATTTATTTTCAGCATAAGTAAAAACGCAATTTATCGACATTTGTCTCATATTTAGGGCAATAGACGATGGAAGTGGTGCCGAATTTGGGTGATGGTGATGGTTTTCCACAAGTGCAAGTGGGACACCTCTATTATTTACAAGGGTCGCATTGTCCGAGCCAAGGTCATTAAAGTACAAGATTTTCTGACTTTCACAATAAGTAGGCGAGAAGAGCGCGGTGAACTGTTGTGATGCTCGTTATCTTTCTTCACAAACTAGCAGGGTGCTCAAATGAAAAGGCAAGCTTATTTAGGTCTCAGCTGTTCTATGGATTGAAGGTAAACAAATTAAACGGAGTAATCAATATGGCTGATTCTGAAATTTAACCAATCGAATCACCTTCTATTTACCCCCCTTGGTCCGAGCTTTAGCAAACAATTTGCAGAGTGGTTTAGACACTTTTAACCCTCATTCCTTACTGAAATTTTTATCCGTTACAGTTGCTGAAGTGTCAATTTAACACTCCTGACTAAAACCAACATATCTCTCTTGTTTCCCAACCGATATTTACATACATAGCATATAGTTTTGAAAACCTCGTAATGTAACTCAAATATGTTCCTCAGACATTATTCACCTAGGGTGAAGGCTCTTAATACAACGGCTTAAGGAAGCTTTTTTCATTACTTTAATAGAATTGCCTTCCATGTCGGTTTAAAACTGACATTCATTCATTGAACTATATTTCTAATATTGTGTTATGAAAATATGCAGGAAATAAATCAATCCATTACGTACTTTTGAGCCAATTAATGATTTATATTTTACATTCAAGTTCCCTCATTTTCGTACCAGGTCCTTACTTCCGTTGTAGGGGAGAGGCGAGCGTAATACGCGTACCGTCAAACGGGGCATCATGCAACAGCGGGGTTAGATGCAACATTTATATAACACCACACTGAATCAATTTTTCATTGTATGTATTGTAATAAAGTTATCTTTTAATAATAACAAAATGATGATGACATAATTTCTCGCATCTTAAGCTAGTTTTTTAGAGTTTTTCATTTTCATACAAAATTTGAAAAATCGAGCAATAAATGTACAAATTTTAACATTTTTCGATGCCGAAAAAAACTTTACCCAGTATGACGGATTGGCTTGATTATATTAACTACAAACTTTTTACTGGTTTCCTCATGCTATACCAACACTGTTGGTGTAAAAATATTTTTGGAACAATCACTCATTTTTTTAAATAAATATTTTTATAATTCAGTTAGGTGTTTGGGGTAAAATGCAACAAAATGCAAATCAAAGAAACACCTTGTAAATCTCATTTTCATGTGCTGGAATATGAATTTTTGCATCACGCCTTTGTAAACATTGAAACTTCATTCATCCAAAAATTAATTTTTATGATTTCAGCTTTAAGAATTTTTCGTAGTATTATTTAACCCCTAAATGTATGCAGCATCCTTATTTCTAGAAAAAATGAGAAAATTGGATTTTAAAGACCAAAAAATTACTGCAATTGGTGTTTTCATGCGTAATGGTCTTTAAGGCATCGCAAACATATTAAAAGCTATAAATTTTCATACGTGTTCATAAATTTTTCGTAAATAACAAAGTTTGTTGCATGTTACCCCATTTTGTAAGGAGGGTGAAAATTTCATGTTTTTAGAAAATTAAAAATAACTTAACAAACCAATAATTTTTCTAACTACGCCAATTTGATGTCTCATCATCCTTAAAACTTTTGATGCAAAAGGGGTAGGATTAACTGTGAACATAAGTTTTTTAGAAGCCATTGAAGTTGAAAATTGTTGCATGTTGCCCCAGTTGACGGTATTAAGGAAAGTATTCATTTCCTCCCATATTCCAATAGATAAATATTTAAAAACTATATGCATATTAGACTGGCCCATAATAAAAAAAATCCTCATATTCCACGCGGCACCCCCTAGGTTGGTGCATTTAGGTGAAAAAATGACTTTCTGAAAGTTTCAGGTCATTTGGCAGAAGCACGAGCTGGCGCAAAGGACTTGAAATTTGTATGGAGATTTTCGACAAAATGTATGAAAAATCGACATACTTGTAGGGATGAGATGAAGAATATACAGAAAATAAATCAAATTTAATTAGGAATAAAATAAAATAATAGTTGTATTCGGCAACACTGTAGATGAATAAAATAAAATACATTTCTATGGGAACATTTGCTATTTTGGCACTTGACAAACAAACAAAACAAAGTCAGTCATTGATCTATTCTTGTGAGCGACAGACGTGTTTAGGTGAATCTCTGAATTGAGATTCGTAAAATCACGACAATGGCGTGGTTGGTAGAATAAGCACAAATAGCGCAGATATTTAAGGCTGCTGCCACTGATTGTTTTGATTTGGCCTTCCGGTGGAAATAAGACGGAATTGCCCTTGAAAAGCGCAGATATTTAAGGCTGCTGCCACTGATTGTTTTGATTTGGCCTTCCGTTGGAAATAAGACGGAATTGCCCCTGAAAAGCGCAGATATTCAAGGCTGCTGCTGCTGATTGTTTTGATTTCGCCTTCCGGTGGAAATAAGACGAAATTGCCCCTGAAAAGCGCAGATATTTAAGGCTGCTGCGGCTGATTGTTTTGATTTGGCCTTCCGGTAGAAATAAGACGGAATTGCCACTGAAAAGCGCAGATATTTAAGGCTGCTGCTGCTGATTGTTTTGATTTGGCCTTCCGGTGGAAATAAGACGGAATTGCCCCTGAAAAGCGCAGATATTTAAGGCTGCGGCTGCTGATTGTTTTGATTTGGCCTTCCGGTGGAAATAAGACGGAATTGCCCCTGAAAAGCGCAGATATTTAAGGCTGCTGCTGCTGATTGTTTTGATCTGGCCTTCCGGTGGAAATAAGACGGAATTGCCCCTGAAAAGCGCAGATATTTAAGGCTGCGGCTGCTGATTGTTTTCATTTCCCGCATACGAAAAAACCATAACTTTGAACGTCAATACGTTAACTAAAGTGATCCAGAAACAGTGACTGCTCATGTAATCGTAAAAGTTTTGTTAAACCTTTTTTGCAAAATTTCCAAAGAACGATTAAAACGGAACATATACGTTCATTTAAAAGGTGATGTTCATGTGAAAAGTAAAAACAACCTCAAACTGTAACCTTAAGCGTCCCCTTTTTCATTCGGCCAAACTTACATTTAAGGATGCCAGGTGGTTTTTCAATTATGCAGTATTAACACAACTCAGAAAAAAATCATATACATCAATATTTTACTTTTAGCTATATTTTTTCTTACGTTTTTTTTTATTTTAAATATGTATTGAGACAGTGAAATATAATTTTTTTTATCGCAGAAGTATTTCAGTGAACTGAATTTTTCATGTTTGTAATTTATTTGTTTCAAAGTCCGCATTCATCCACGCTAAAAACCCTTTTTATTTTCACAGTTCTATTCCTATTATTCTTTTTTCCTTAAAAAGAAAAACTAGGTGTTCGACTTAAACATACATTTTAACAAGTATATCACAACTATCACATCTCTCATAGAAACGTGAATACATTGTTAACAATAATTTGAATTTTGTCAAATAATATGCGAGAAGATATAAAATTAAGGAAAATCATTACATTAATTGGTTAATGCCAACCAAACAAATCAAGCCTAACGATTATAAAAATTTACCAAATTCTGAATAAATCAAAGCATTTTTTACAACTTTTCATTTAAATATTATTTAAAAGATTTAAAATCAGGTGTAGTAAAAAAAACAGTATACTTGGCATCAGTGCTGACATTTGTCACACGCTCGAAATTTTTTAACCAATTATCGTTAAAAAATAACCATTTTCACACCTTTCCGCGATAAGCAGGGATACCAGGTGTTGAGGATGAAAAATCTGGGCAATTTTGAAAAAAAGTCTGTGTGTGTCTGTGCATAAGGAAAATCACAAAATTGGTACTAAACAAGAAATTAAATTTGGCGAATCGTGTGAGCGGGGAGGGGCGGGGGGGGGGGGGATAGGTGGTGTTTGTGCTACGGTGTTCGGGTTATTTTCGAGTTGATAACTATATAAATAACACTGTTCCCTACCACGTACCATGCCGATCTTATTTAAAAAAAGTTTAGTGATTGATTGGTCATACCAAAGAATACAAGCCAGATTTTAGTCTAATCTGCCACTTACATATCAAATCTGATACATTAATATTGATTTTATTTGTCAATTTTGAAAGTCTGTAAAATCTGGGCACTCTCAGCAAAAGTCTGGGCAAAATCTGTGTCTGACCAATATCTGGACGAAGGGTCAAAAGTCTTGGTTTTACAGACAAATCTGGGCACCTGGCAACCCAGGCGATAAGTGATTTTTTTGGTTTTTTCCATAGAAGTCATTTTTTGACTTCTCTTGAGAAGTGAGATTGTGGTTATTTTTGAACCACAAGAAATTTATGCGGAGAAGAGGAATTTGGTTAATTTTTAACCGCAAAGCAAAGCGAAGGAGAACCGGATCACTGATTATTGTTTTTTTTATTTGTGAGAAGAAATAAAGATTTAAAAGGCAAAGAAAATGAATGGAAATAAGTTTTTCATTTATTTTTAATATTTTTCTAAAAAAAGTCTGTGTTTAGGGAAATTGTTTGATTAGATTAGTTGTCGTGATACCCGAACAATCTGACATCACGAAACAGATGAAGCGGGTTCCTGATGCCTTGCTTGTCCAGGTGCAGGTATCTTCATTGGCAGACTATCAAAATTTTTCTGCATACACCTGAACTGTGTTCCCGAATGAGCTTTTGAATATGATCTGGTCCAAAACGTGTTCCAACGAAAGTGTTGGTCATCTCGGCCGACTCGGTTAGTCTCCTGATGATTGCTTTTCGGATCCTGGAGGATGTCCAGCCACACGTCCGACTTTTCATGGCAAATACCGGGCTACGCTGCGTATTCCATTTTGGTGCTTTATAGCAGTCTATTTATTTTTTCTTCCGCCTGCTCCGTGGCCTGATATCTGAAAATTTAAAAAAAATTGCAATTATTTTGAAATGTAATGTAATCTCAATCTTAAATAAACTATACCTATCGTATTTCGGCTCAACAGTAACTTAACGTCTTCCCATGTCCTGGGGAAGCACTTCATGCTGGTCTGGAGTGTTGGATTAGTCGAGTGTTGGATCGAGTCCGGTAAGAAGGATCTGAGGGTTCCTTTGACTTCAGATAAGGAACGATGTCTTCGCGCACAACCGACTACACGCACATAGAAATAGAAAATAGTACTTAGGAAAAGAAATAAGTTCCGTTAGATTTCTAGCCTTACTTTCATGACCGGTTGGGGAAATATCCAGAAGCTTGGTCATCGGTTGTTTTGGATTCCTGTCATAATGACTTTCTCTGGCCTACTAGCTCAGTTGGTCGTGATGGAATATGTGAGAGCCGATACCAAATTTGCTGTGGATAGGAAAAAACCTTTAGTATTTATTGATGCTTTTTAATTTAGAAAATATAAAATAAGTTTCTCTTACCTCCTCATCCTTCGGAAGCAGGAATTCTGAATCAGCTGCGTGTTTTTTCGGGACCGTTTTTCAGGCATCTCGAACTGTTCTCTGAAACGATTAGAAAATTTTCCGTTCCATCGTGAGATTTTCGGCTGTGTTTAGTAAGGGAAAGTCGGGAGAATCGAACAATGTCGTCATCGCCGGATTCGGATTCTTCCGTAATCAAGCATTTCCAGTGACTTTGTTTCGATTCTTCCGACTTCTCTTTTCTCCTCTTCCGGAAGTTTATTCGGAAGAAAAGAAAAGCCAAAAGAATCGAAACAACGTCACTGGAAGTGCATGATTGCCGACGAATCCGAAGGCGATGCCGAAATTGATTCGCGTAATTTCCATCACATATAGAAAAAGCCCATTGAAGCTCAAGTTGATTTGATGTTAAATAAATGCTTACCTTCAAGGAGAAAAGGACTCAAACTTCCGGGAAAAAATAGCGACAGCCAGCTTCTTAATCACCAAAAACCAAAATGGCGAAGAAAATATGCTTGATCATTTTCAAGCGTTTTGTACCAATTATGGTTAAAATTTTAACCATTTTTGGTTCGAGCATGAGAACTTCAATATTGGTTAAAATTGCACTGCCAAAAATTGTTAAAAAATAACCATATTGGCAGTTCGACAGCAAAAACCATAAAATGGTTACTTTTTATCCATAAATGGTTAAAAAAAATTGAGCGTGCAGAGGGACAAAAACTAAAATGGCGTCATAGTTTTCTCGAGTCCGTTCGGATACGAAAGTAAACAAATTTTACGAAAATTAATCCGAATTCGCCGGAAACCGGTTCGCCAGCGGTTTTATCTAACTTATAGGTAAGTGAGCTTTGTTTTTGATCGCATTTGTAGGGCAAATGCATTTGAAATCCATGAACAAGTTTTTGATTGAAGTTTTTATATTGCAGAGTATGAAGTTCCCGAATGCTGCCCACTCCCGGCCAATCTTCCGGAACCAATTCGACCACCGCAGTTTCTCTACAAGAGCTGGATTGTGATGCGGAATATCGAAGGAAACCTGCAGGATGTGGCATTTGCGGCAGGTGCCGATATGGGTAGGTTTTGAACTGAAAATATCAGTGAAATATGTATAGAGAAATAGTGTATTGGTGTGAAAAAATTATGTGAAATGGTGTAGTAATAAGTATAAAGTGTATATGAAAATGTAGGTCCACAAAATATTTAAAAAAAAAATAAATATAAATAAAATCATACAAAAATGGTATCATGAAAATATCCGAAAACCCTGCATAAAAATTTGCACATGTGTGCGTTCCACAATCACGTATGATTCCAATAAACGTAGGCATACCTTCGGAAGAAACGTTTTGTCAAATCGTTTCAGAACTATCACTGCAAATGTTCAGACACAAGAGAACTTTAAGAATAACTATACTGAAAACAGTTTGATGGCCGAGATACGTTACCACGAGCGGTTTTTCGACTTTATCTCAACAGTTTGCAGAACAGTTTCTTCATACAATCGTTTTAACAGTTCTAAACAGTAACATAACTTAACGCCATATTCAACAGACCGTCGTTTTGGAATTCACAATTAGTGGAATGTTTTTTACGATGTCAGTTGTCGTTTTCTAAAAGTTTTTTTACGCTGTTCCAAATAGTTTTATAACTATTATAGTTACTGTTTGGCAACAGTATTTTGTTATTCGGGTTGGCCTTCCGGTGGAAATAAGACGGAATTGCCCCTGAAAAGTGCAGATATTTAATGCTGCTGCTGCTGATTGTTTTGATTTGGCCTTCCGGTGGAAATAAGACGGAATTGCCCCTGAAAAGCGCAGATATTTAAGGCTGCTTTCCGATGAAAATAAGACGGAATTGCCGTTAAAAGCGCAGATATTTAAAGCTGCTGCTGCTGATTGTTTTGATTTGGTCTTCCGGTGGAAATAAGACGGAGTTGCCGTTAGAAGCCCAGATATTCAAGGCTGCTGCTGCTGATTGTTTGTTTTGAATGAGCCTTCTGGTTGGGCAGGCTGTTTCTTAGAATACTATCGAATTATTCCGGCTCTTGTAAACAGAGACAGAGTAACAAGGAAAGCACAGTTTGAGAAAGCTGTTGCTAAGAATGTTTTTTTGCGGATTGTTCCGGCTCTGGTAAATAAAAGCAGAGCGACAGAGAAAGCACAAATTGGGAAGGCTTTTGTGAAGAATATTTTCGGATGAAATGAAGAATATGCCAAAAAAAAAAAAGATTTGAAAAGCTTTTGCAGAGAATGGAATGTAGAATTGAGATGAGGGATATTTGGGATATAAATTTTTTATTTAAAAAAAAAACAAAAGTCGATAAATTAAAGATTCTATTGAGAATAGAGTTGAAAAGGAATGTAGAAATGTGATGAAGGATAAGCAGAAATAAAATAAAATTTGTAGGATGGAGAATAAAGATGTGGAATATGGAATAACAATTGAGGATATTTGGTAAATAAAATTTTGCACTAAAGAAAAAAAAACAAATGTTGATGTGTGAAAAGTTTTAATTAAGAATAGAGGTGAGAAGGAATGTAGGGATGAGATGAAGAATATACAGAAAATAAATCAAATTTAATTAGGAATAAAATAAAATAATAGTTGTATTCGGCAACACTGTAGATGAATAAAATAAAATACATTTCTATGGGAACATTTGCTATTTTGGCAGCACTTGACAAACAAACAAAACAAAGTCAGTCATTGATCTATTCTTGTGAGCGACAGACGTGTTTAGGTGAATCTCTGAATTGAGATTCGTAAAATCACGACAATACTTTCACTCTTTGTGTTCTAAAATATGTTTCCGGTATGCTAGATAGCTCAGAATTTCAGGAATTGTAGTTCAAACAATAACAAACAAGTTTGTAGCAGATTGTAATGCGATATGAGTTGACTGTGATGAGATATTTGCAATTGAATGTGTGACATTTTTCGGTCATTTTCGGACATTTAAACGGTGTATGGGCTAATAATCGCACTAACTTGATAGCATCGTTACACAATGAGAATGACAAATAGTTTATGTACTCGGAAAATTTGCCAAAAAAGCTTTTTGCGAAGATATCTATATATATAAAAATGAATGTTTGTCTGTCTGTCTGTTCCCTATAGACTCGGAAACTACAGAACCGATCATCGTCAAAATTGGCATCTGAGGGTTTTTGAGGCCGGGGATGGTTTCTGTAATAGTCAAAACTCCATCCGACTTAAGGGAAGGGGGGCTTCCATACTAAATTTGTAGTTTTTCGGAACAAATTAAAGTCATGACATACATTTTCTCGAGATTTTTCTTCCTTTGGGCGGTTTGTTTTTCGTCTCCAAGGTCGAGGCGTCGAGCCAACGTCGCAAAAGGATAGTAACGATGGCATAGCATACTGATCAGTGGGAATATTTTGGCGCGTATTTCTCAACCAAGCATATTTTCAATGCAAGGGGTGGCGATATGAAGCCTTGATGTAATTTTTTTTCTACTCAATTTCAAGCTCATTTGTACAGCACATGGTTATGAATGACGCCTAGATGAGACCCAGGTTGACATTTTGCCGATCGATTAAAACATATACCTACATTTTGTTTTGTCAAAACTGTGATTGAAAAGTCATGGCATCCATTTTGTGAGATTTTCTTTTATTTGAGGGGTTTGTTTTTCGACTCTATGGTCAAGCAAACGTCGTCGTCGCAAGTGGATAGTAACTAAAGCATACTGTTCATTGATCGCTGGAAAAATTCAATAATCAGGCGCCGTTTTCTCAACCAAGTACCTTTATTTCTTATGCACGTGGGAGCGATATGCAACCTAGATGTGTTTTTTTCTTGCTTAATTGCACGTGGTAATAAATGACGCCTAGATGTGACACGGATTGGTATTTTATGAATCGAATCAAAACCAATTGAAAGATTTGCAAAAATACTTCCATATTTAGTTCGTGTTAATGTAGGCAGCATTCGACTTTTCATTTAAGGAACATTAGAACATGTTCAAACGTTCAACTTTTTCTGTTAAAAAAAAATAAAAATTATGTTTTCTTCTAGAAATTGTTACTTCAGCCAAAAAACACAACTGAAACGAATTTAGAAATGAAAATGGGAGCTTTTTATTTTAAATAATTCTGAAAAAAACCATCGTACTTTTTGCTTACATACCAATTCAAGTACGTACTTAACATGAAAAGTGTTTTTTTGTTACATGGCTGCATAAAAGAGACTTTTTATCCGCTTCGTTTTTGAAAAGCGAGACTTTAGAACTGATATTCAACTGGAAGCAAAATTTTTACGAAATTTTTTTTAGTATACCGTTAAAGTGGTCAAAACAATATTTCCTCCTGTAAACTTACACGGTGGGACAAGGGTAAACGTCGAAATTTTAAGAAATTCATCTTCAAAATTATTCAATATGTTGGAAAGATCAGAAAGGGTATTCCGAATGTTGAAACTGAAGCGAATATTTAAAATTCTTAAATGTCTTTGTAAATGAAGGTCATTCCCTTTGAACAGCATTCGTTAAAAGTGGAGTAACAAACATAAATTTATTCTGCAGGAATACTGCAGATATATCAGTGAAACTTGATAGAACATAAAACAGGAATTCGTATTAAATCCATTTTAAGCCATTACTCTGACGCATCTGTAAATAAGCATTGCATTGACACTTGCCCCAATATACGGGACAAAAGTAAATTAAGAAATTTGTTTTTGCCAACATTTTTGAATATTTGACTTTCAAAGAGAAAATAAAAAAAACGCTGAGAACTTATTAAGTGATGCAACTGATATTTTTTTAAATATTCATATTTTTGCCGCAGTAAATTTATTTAAAAAATAAAGAAATTTGCACTGTATCTAATACATAACTAATTTAATATATTTTTCATTACCATGATAAGTGCTGCTTGGGTCTCAAGCCGGTTAAATTTGCCTACCATCTTCAAGCAGTGGGGGACAAAATTGGAAAAGATGGGAGAGCTCCCATGTAAATTTAAGATAAAGAGCTTTTCAAAGAAAGGACCATATTTAAAAAGGTTTTTTTGGGTACAGAGTACAAATTTCAGATCTTGAAAAACGAGTTTCGAGATCAAGTTTCAGTAAATAATATACCATCTTTGAATTGCAATTCAGAACTGCAGTTGCAGCTCTCATTTTAAAGTTGTTGGTTCTGAAGTATGATGAGGTTTGATTTAAAAAAATGCTCTCTAAAATCTAAATTTGAATAAATTTTTACAAATTACATTTATTTCCGGAAGGTGTAGCAAAGCACAACGGGTCAGCTAGTTATAAGATAAATAAACTTTTATTTTTAGAGTAGTTGTGTTATGATAAGCTTAAAGTACATTTGGTCCTCAATACGTTGAAGTTCTAAGAATCAGAACCCAAATTGGTCACCCTATCAGTCTCTTCAAAACAAATTGATCACTTTGATTAGAAATAAACCAACCAGCTGTGGACTGTAAAACTAAGCACTTTTATTGTTTAACAGTGAGCTTTTAATCTATCTGAATTCATATCAATAAAAAAATATTCAATTCAATTTCAACAAAACGAGTTATGTTTGTTGCAAAACACCCATATTAAAGAACTTTTCTACTTCAAAGGCAGAACTCTAATTGACGTTTTTATATTGTTTAATTTCTCTCTTGAATTGGTTTGTTATATTAAATGATTCCAAAAAGTAACCTCGTTTTACATATCTAGAAACATTTGTAGGATTTAAATAGTCGGCGCGCGTGCCAACTGAATAGTTAATTAGGCAAGGTGACAAAGGCCACTCTCGCTGGAACACGCTAATGGTTTTAAAGTTATGAAACAAAAGTATATGACGTAAATGAAAATTGGTAATGAAAACAGTTCGACAAAATGCGTTTGAAAATTTCGCTCGTGTATTTTTTCGCAAATGATAAAAAAGAATGTTCTAGCCCATCTTTTTTCCCCTAAATAGTGCGCTGAAAAGGGGAGAGTCTCATTTATAATGTGACAAATTTTCAGAAATCCCAATTTTTTAATGCAGTAGTATTCGAAGGAAAATAGCAAGCACAATGCTACAATTATTAAACAGCCTCAAATGACCCTTTCTGTGGTGAGAACTTTAATTTCATTGTTTTCATGTGATATAATTATTTATTCATACACCATCATAGCTGATAAGCTATCATCTTTCTAACCCAATTAGTCGACTTTTAAAATATATATGCTTTTAAGTCTGAGACCCAGTTTAAGTTTGACTGTGATTGGTGAGAGTATTTTTCTATTCCACCGGAATGTTCTTTTCCAACAAGTTCGGTGCACCTCTCATGAAACATGCAGTAATACTAGCATTTGGGAATACGTTACAGCACCAAACGACACGGTGCCGAAATCCAGTTCAGAATGACTGAGGGCATGTAAATGAGTGAATTCATTACCCGTAAAAAATGTAGATCAACCCAGTAGAACCTGCCACCCAGCTGGGGAATGGCCAATCAGTCGTACGAACGTTGCCATACGGAGTTCAGCCATGGACGATATCGAAATTATCGAAGAAATTCCTCAACCGGATGATCCGACTCCAGCTGTCGATATCAATGCCAATGAAGCGGCAAAATACGACTCCCCGGTTCGGGAATTCTACCAGGGATCGACAGTTTTCCTAACCGGTGGATTGGGATTCCTGGGAAAGTTATACATCGAGAAATTGATACAGTTAGTAGATTCTAATACATTCCATCAACTTCAAATTGTTAAAGTACTAAAGGTGTTTTTCATAGATGTGGTGTTGCGGAAATTTTACTCCTTTCTCGTGGCAAGAAAGGAAAAACTCCAATCGAGCGGCTGACAGCTATTCTGGAAAAAGAGCCCGTTTTCACTAGTTATCACAAAGATCCGGAATTCTACCTTCAGAAAATCAAAATCATCGATGGAGACGTTAGCAAACATCAGTTGGGCATCAGCAACGATGATCTGTCCTATATCCATAGCAATGCAAACGTATTCATCCACGCGGCTGCCGATGTTCGGTTTGACGAATCTCTCAAGGAAGCAGTTGAAACTAATGTGAGGGGAACGCACGAAATCCTCAAAATAGCAGAACATACCAAAAACATCAAGTCATTTGTGTACGTTTCAACGGCTTTTTCCCAGTGCAATCGGGAGAGAATTGAAGAAAAGTTTTACCCACCGGTCGTGGATCCGTTTCTGTTGATCAAAATGGTGGAGCAGAAGGAGCTAGATGTGAATTTTGAAATCGTCGGAAAAAAGCTCATCGAACCGTGGCCCAATACCTATGCCTTTACCAAATCTCTGGCTGAGAATTTGGTTTACCAATACTCGGATCGCATTCCCGTCGGAATGATTCGACCATCAATTGGTAAGTTTTCCAAATAAGTTCAACTAGAAGCTACACTTTGCTCTTATGTTTATAAGCACGTTACAATCATCAGCAGAATTATTTAGTTTTTAAAAAATTGTTTTTTTTCTTTCAAAAATTAAGGTCTGTGATTTTTTTTTTTTTTAGCTGGGTGGGAAAAAGGTCTTTCGATTTTTTTTAAATATTGTATCCGGGATAAAGTTAAAACTAATCGAAACGATGAAATTCCTGGGATTGAATCGAAAAATCGTTGGCTTTATTTTACACATTACGGACCACAAAAAAAATTTAAGCCGAGATACACCAAAATTTGGCACTCCAAACCTCAGAAATCATTGAAAGAAATTTCACAAATTTAGCTTTTTTGCGTTACGGCATGTGTTGTGTTTAATTTTGTCGAAACAAGTTTACTAAAAAAATGAAAAACATTTGAGTTATGTTTCTAAGTGTAGCACACTTACGGCGAGCAAAAAAACGACCCAGTGAACATAAAATCGTATTAGAAATGATAGATTAAGTCGTTGATAATGTTGATGCGAATCGCAATTCCTACCAAATATGTAAACAATCGTAAGAATGATCACTTTAAATCGGTTTAGATCGGATATGAGAAAAATTCCGCCATGTTTGCAAATTTGTTCCCCCGCACGGGATTCAAGTGAGAAAAAACCTTGTCGTTCTCTCTGCAAGTTGCAGTGCAACTAGATTACTAAAAATCAGATGATGTATCTGAAAGAATTTTCCAATAAGAGAAACAGCAAATATTGTCGCTGGCAATGGTTTGCATGAAATGAGAGTCAAACTTGCGCTTTCTTGCTTTCTTTCAGGATGTGTTGAATTCTCAGTGTTGAATATTTTCCAATTAGTATAGTTCTGCTCGCTCTAAACAGAATTTAAAAGTATGTATGTATATTGCCTTTACTTTGATAGGAAAATGCTGTTTTTTCGAGTTTTATACGATCATTCTGTAAAATATATGAAACGTATAACTAGGTTGTTTTGAAATATACCTACAAAAATGTTTGCTGGTGAGATATCTCGAATTTGGTCCGCAATGTTTAAAAAAAATGTTTCGAAATGTTTTTTTTTCTTTATGAAAATCAAAAATTGTTTCAAGCCCCATATAACATTTTTTTTCAAGTGCATTTTGAATAAGATTTTAAATTTTTTCAGAGGCCCTCAAATAAAGCTGGAACAAATTTCAAATCCTTGTTTTGTCACTCGGAGTTAGAACATCGTGACGGGGGATAATAAAAAAAATGACAACAAAACTAATAAATTGGAATACATTGAACGAAAGCTTATATGCAACAAAATTGCATACC
Organism: Uranotaenia lowii; assembly: GCF_029784155.1. Lineage (NCBI taxonomy): Eukaryota > Metazoa > Arthropoda > Insecta > Diptera > Culicidae > Uranotaenia > Uranotaenia lowii. The sequence goes on along the minus strand of NC_073693.1, from coordinate 63,772,722 downwards.
ATATCACTGCGCAAAACCTATAAATCAAGTAATTTTTTTTCGGAAAATTCAATAAAACCGAGAAGGTAAAAGGTGATAAACTATCTTTTGCTCTTGACAAAAAATAACCAAAATGACAGAAATGACAAAATGACAAAAATGACAAAAATGACAAAAATGACAAAAATGACAAAAATGACAAAAATGACAAAAATGACAAAAATGACAAAAATGACAAAAATGACAAAAATGACAAAAATGACAAAAATGACAAAAATGACAAAAATGACAAAAATGACAAAAATGACAAAAATGACAAAAATGACAAAAATGACAAAAATGACAAAAATGACAAAAATGACAAAAATGACAAAAATGACAAAAATGACAAAAATGACAAAAATGACAAAAATGACAAAAATGACAAAAATGACAAAAATGACAAAAATGACAAAAATGACAAAAATGACAAAAATGACAAAAATGACAAAAATGACAAAAATGAACGAAAGCTTATATGCAACAAAATTGCATACCATATCACTGCGCAAAACCTATAAATCAAGTAATTTTTTTTCGGAAAATTCAATAAAACCGAGAAGGTAAAAGGTGATAAACTATCTTTTGCTCTTGACAAAAAATAACCAAAATGACAAAAATGACAAAAATGACAAAAATGACAAAAATGACAAAAATGACAAAAATGACAAAAATGACAAAAATGACAAAAATGACAAAAATGACAAAAATGACAAAAATGACAAAAATGACAAAAATGACAAAAATGACAAAAATGACAAAAATGACAAAAATGACAAAAATGACAAAAATGACAAAAATGACAAAAATGACAAAAATGACAAAAATGACAAAAATGACAAAAATGACAAAAATGACAAAAATGACAAAAATGACAAAAATGACAAAAATGACAAAAATGACAAAAATGACAAAAATGACAAAAATGACAAAAATGACAAAAATGACAAAAATGACAAAAATGACAAAAATGACAAAAATGACAAAAATGACAAAAATGACAAAAATGACAAAAATGACAAAAATGACAAAAATGACAAAAATGACAAAAATGACAAAAATGACAAAAATGACAAAAATGACAAAAATGACAAAAATGACAAAAATGACAAAAATGACAAAAATGACAAAAATGACAAAAATGACAAAAATGACAAAAATGACAAAAATGACAAAAATGACAAAAATGACAAAAATGACAAAAATGACAAAAATGACAAAAATGACAAAAATGACAAAAATGACAAAAATGACAAAAATGACAAAAATGACAAAAATGACAAAAATGACAAAAATGACAAAAATGACAAAAATGACAAAAATGACAAAAATGACAAAAATGACAAAAATGACAAAAATGACAAAAATGACAAAAATGACAAAAATGACAAAAATGACAAAAATGACAAAAATGAACGAAAGCTTATATGCAACAAAATTGCATACCATATCACTGCGCAAAACCTATAAATCAAGTAATTTTTTTTCGGAAAATTCAATAAAACCGAGAAGGTAAAAGGTGATAAACTATCTTTTGCTCTTGACAAAAAATAACCAAAATGACAAAAATGACAAAAATGACAAAAATGACAAAAATGACAAAAATGACAAAAATGACAAAAATGACAAAAATGACAAAAATGACAAAAATGACAAAAATGACAAAAATGACAAAAATGACAAAAATGACAAAAATGACAAAAATGACAAAAATGACAAAAATGACAAAAATGACAAAAATGACAAAAATGACAAAAATGACAAAAATGACAAAAATGACAAAAATGACAAAAATGACAAAAATGACAAAAATGACAAAAATGACAAAAATGACAAAAATGACAAAAATGACAAAAATGACAAAAATGACAAAAATGACAAAAATGACAAAAATGACAAAAATGACAAAAATGACAAAAATGACAAAAATGACAAAAATGACAAAAATGACAAAAATGACAAAAATGACAAAAAATGACAAAAATGACAAAAATGACAAAAATGACAAAAATGACAAAAATGACAAAAATGACAAAAATGACAAAAATGACAAAAAATGACAAAAATGACAAAAATGACAAAAATGACAAAAATGACAAAAATGACAAAAATGACAAAAATGACAAAAATGACAAAAATGACAAAAATGACAAAAATGACAAAAATGACAAAAATGACAAAAATGACAAAAATGACAAAAATGACAAAAATGACAAAAAATGACAAAAATGACAAAAAATGACAAAAATGACAAAAATGACAAAAATGACAAAAATGACAAAAATGACAAAAATGACAAAAATGACAAAAATGACAAAAATGACAAAAATGACAAAAATGACAAAAATGACAAAAATGACAAAAATGACAAAAATGACAAAAATGACAAAAATGACAAAAATGACAAAAATGACAAAAATGACAAAAATGACAAAAATGACAAAAATGACAAAAATGACAAAAATGACAAAAATGACAAAAAATGACAAAAATGACAAAAATGACAAAAATGACAAAAATGACAAAAATGACAAAAATGACAAAAATGACAAAAAATGACAAAAATGACAAAAATGACAAAAATGACAAAAATGACAAAAATGACAAAAATGACAAAAATGACAAAAATGACAAAAATGACAAAAATGACAAAAATGACAAAAATGACAAAAGACAAAATGACAAAAATGACAAAAATGACAAAAATGACAAAAATGACAAAAATGACAAAAATGACAAAAATGACAAAAATGACAAAAATGACAAAAAATGACAAAAATGACAAAAATGACAAAAAATGACAAAAATGACAAAAAATGACAAAAATGACAAAAATGACAAAAATGACAAAAATGACAAAAAATGACAAAAATGACAAAAATGACAAAAATGACAAAAATGACAAAAAATGACAAAAATGACAAAAATGACAAAAATGACAAAAATGACAAAAATGACAAAAATGACAAAAATGACAAAAATGACAAAAAATGACAAAAATGACAAAAATGACAAAAATGACAAAAATGACAAAAATGACAAAAATGACAAAAATGACAAAAATGACAAAAATGACAAAAATGACAAAAATGACAAAAATGACAAAAATGACAAAAATGACAAAAATGACAAAAATGACAAAAAATGACAAAAATGACAAAAATGACAAAAATGACAAAAATGACAAAAATGACAAAAATGACAAAAAATGACAAAAAATGACAAAAATGACAAAAATGACAAAAATGACAAAAATGACAAAAATGACAAAAATGACAAAAATGACAAAAATGACAAAAATGACAAAAATGACAAAAATGACAAAAATGACAAAAATGACAAAAATGACAAAAATGACAAAAATGACAAAAATGACAAAAATGACAAAAATGACAAAAATGACAAAAATGACAAAAATGACAAAAATGACAAAAATGACAAAAATGACAAAAATGACAAAAATGACAAAAATGACAAAAAATGACAAAAATGACAAAAATGACAAAAATGACAAAAATGACAAAAAATGACAAAAATGACAAAAATGACAAAAATGACAAAAATGACAAAAAATGACAAAAATGACAAAAATGACAAAAATGACAAAAATGACAAAAATGACAAAAATGACAAAAATGACAAAAATGACAAAAAATGACAAAAATGACAAAAATGACAAAAATGACAAAAATGACAAAAATGACAAAAATGACAAAAATGACAAAAATGACAAAAATGACAAAAATGACAAAAATGACAAAAAATGACAAAAATGACAAAAATGACAAAAATGACAAAAATGACAAAAATGACAAAAATGACAAAAATGACAAAAATGACAAAAAATGACAAAAATGACAAAAATGACAAAAATGACAAAAATGACAAAAAATGACAAAAATGACAAAAATGACAAAAATGACAAAAATGACAAAAATGACAAAAATGACAAAAATGACAAAAATGACAAAAATGACAAAAATGACAAAAATGACAAAAATGACAAAAATGACAAAAATGACAAAAATGACAAAAATGACAAAAATGACAAAAATGACAAAAATGACAAAAATGACAAAAATGACAAAAATGACAAAAATGACAAAAATGACAAAAATGACAAAAATGACAAAAATGACAAAAATGACAAAAATGACAAAAATGACAAAAATGACAAAAATGACAAAAATGACAAAAATGACAAAAATGACAAAAATGACAAAAATGACAAAAATGACAAAAATGACAAAAATGACAAAAATGACAAAAATGACAAAAAATGACAAAAATGACAAAAATGACAAAAATGACAAAAATGACAAAAATGACAAAAATGACAAAAATGACAAAAATGACAAAAAATGACAAAAATGACAAAAATGACAAAAATGACAAAAATGACAAAAAATGACAAAAATGACAAAAAATGACAAAAATGACAAAAATGACAAAAATGACAAAAATGACAAAAATGACAAAAATGACAAAAATGACAAAAATGACAAAAATGACAAAAATGACTAAAATGACTAAAATGACTAAAATGACAAAAATGACAAAAATGACAAAAATGACAAAAATGACAAAAATGACAAAAATGACAAAAATGACAAAAATGACAAAAATGACAAAAATGACAAAAATGACAAAAATGACAAAAATGACAAAAATGACAAAAATGACAAAAATGACAAAAATGACAAAAATGACAAAAATGACAAAAATGACAAAAAATGACAAAAATGACAAAAATGACAAAAATGACAAAAAATGACAAAAATGACAAAAATGACAAAAATGACAAAAATGACAAAAATGACAAAAATGACAAAAATGACAAAAATGACAAAAATGACAAAAATGACAAAAATGACAAAAATGACAAAAAATGACAAAAATGACAAAAATGACAAAAATGACAAAAATGACAAAAATGACAAAAATGACAAAAATGACAAAAATGACAAAAATGACAAAAATGACAAAAAATGACAAAATGACAAAAATGACAAAAATGACAAAAATGACAAAAATGACAAAAATGACAAAAATGACAAAAATGACAAAAATGACAAAAATGACAAAAATGACAAAAATGACAAAAATGACAAAAATGACAAAAATGACAAAAAATGACAAAAATGACAAAAATGACAAAAATGACAAAAAATGACAAAAATGACAAAAATGACAAAAATGACTAAAAATGACTAAAATGACTAAAATGACAAAAATGACAAAAATGACAAAAATGACAAAAATGACAAAAATGACAAAAATGACAAAAATGACAAAAATGACAAAAATGACAAAAATGACAAAAATGACAAAAATGACAAAAATGACAAAAATGACAAAAATGACAAAAATGACAAAAATGACAAAAATGACAAAAATGACAAAAATGACAAAAATGACAAAAATGACTAAAATGACTAAAATGACTAAAATGACAAAAATGACAAAAATGACAAAAATGACAAAAATGACAAAAATGACAAAAATGACAAAAATGACAAAAATGACAAAAATGACAAAAATGACAAAAATGACAAAAATGACAAAAATGACAAAAATGACAAAAAATGACAAAAATGACAAAAATGACAAAAATGACAAAAATGACAAAAAATGACAAAAATGACAAAAA